>NC_141686.1:228839616-229278664 GCF_964263255.1 Lissotriton vulgaris | reverse complement strand
GCTAATAGCTCATTATTTCATTTCAGAACATCTCTGCACCTCATTATAGCAGATTGGCTCTGTGGCGCAATGGATAGCGCATTGGACTTCTAGGTGAATGTAAAAAAGATATTCAAAGGTTGTGGGTTCGAATCCCACCAGAGTCAGTTTTATCCCTGTTATCCTGTTATCCCAAGTACCAATTCATTATTATATTCTCTGTATTTAGTACTAATACCGGCAACCATCTTAACCCCTTGCGTGCTGATGACAGAACGGTTCCGTCATCAGCTACGGGTGAGCTGTGCTGATGACGAAACAGTTCCGTCATGACTCCGCCCGCGCAAGGCGTAGTCAGCACAGGCGGAAAATACGCCCCGCACTCAAGGGGTTAAAAAACGTAGTGATAGTTGGGACACTTCCTAATGTTGATAATGTCATTTTGTGGGGTGCTGCCTCAGAGCCTGGATAGCTCAGTCGGTAGAGCATCAGACTTTTAATCTGAGGGCCCAGGGTTCAAGTCCCTGTTCAGGCGGCTTGGTTAAAGAAAATGTATATCAATTGCATACTCTTTTCAGGATCCAATGAATGGGAATTCCAATTACAGATGGTTCAAAAAAGTCTTGATCGAGTCCTTACATACCCATCTGTGCTCTACTTTCTTTGACAAGGGTTAAGAAGACTTACCCAAACTGTATCATGTAGTTTGACATGTTGATTATCTTTTATCCAATTCAATGTTCAAAATGTAAGCTAGTGTCCGATTAATTTGATAAAGTTGGTCAACAACTTATAGGTCATCTTTTTATTTGTGAATCTCTGATCACCTTGTTGAATCAGGTCGGATCTCTGGTGCAATGGATTGCGGCTTGGAGTCCTAGGCGAATGTAGCAAAAGCATTCAAACGCTAAGGGTTCGAACACCAACTGGGTCAATTTTATCCCTCCTCTATTTTATAACTAATTGAAACAGTAACCAGCAATCCTGCTTCTCCATCACCAGAAACATTTACCAAAATGGCAGTGAAAGAAAGTCTACTTAAACAGAGACTGTTTGCTTTGAAAATGTTGCATAGTCTATGCCCAAGAGGAAATTCCCAATGATACTGCTGAAAATGTAATTTAGGAGTTAGTAATAGTATTTGGCCCTTTATTAATTTCACTGTGTCATTTTAAACACGTGATTTCTATGTCATCCGAAAATGAGATAGTACAAATTTCCGGAGTTATAATGGATTACGTGTGCTGCTGAAATTTCAAATGCTTAAAATATCAATTCAGTATTAAACTCTAGAATATTGATTGCTAATATATGTAATTATATAAATATACAAAGTGTAGGTCAGTGTACGTCCACATTTGTTTAGCTGATTTTAAGGTAGAGTATAGCAGAGCCTGGATAGCTCAGTCGGTAGAGCATCAGACTTTTAATCTGAGGGTCCAGGGTTCAAGTCCCTGTTCAGGCGGTTGTTTCCTTTAAAGAAAAAGTACTCTAATTGTATGCTCTTTTTGTGGACCCCTGCATGACGAATAAGATATTCCATTACTAAAATTGCAAAAACGTCTTTCATGGAGTTGTGAAATACACATCTGTCTCACATATTATGTGCCATTTGACTAAACTTAAGTCGTACGTAGATTTACCAATGGTATCATGTAGTCTGAGACGGTGAATATCATTTCACCAATTCAATATTCAAAATATAGCCATGGTTATAGTATCAAATGAACTTTATAAAGCTGATCAACAGCTAATAGCTCATTATTTCATTTCAGAACATCTCTGCACCTCATTATAGCAGATTGGCTCTGTGGCGCAATGGATAGCGCATTGGACTTCTAGGTGAATGTAAAATAGATATTCAAAGGTTGTGGGTTCGAATCCCACCAGAGTCAGTTTTATCCCTGTTATCCTGTTATCCCAAGTACCAACTCATTATTATATTCTCTGTATTTAGTACTAATACCGGCAACCATCTTAACCCCTTGCGTGCTGATGACGAAACCGTTCCGTCATGACTCCGCCCGCGCAAGGCGGAGTCAGCACAGGCGGAAAATACGCCCCGCACGCAAGGGGTTAAAAAACGTAGTGATAGTTGGGACACTTCCTAATGTTGATAATGTCATTTTGTGGGGTGCTGCCTCAGAGCCTGGATAGCTCAGTCGGTAGAGCATCAGACTTTTAATCTGAGGGCCCAGGGTTCAAGTCCCTGTTCAGGCGGCTTGGTTAAAGAAAATGTATATCAATTGCATACTCTTTTCAGGATCCAATGAATGGGAATTCCAATTACAGATGGTTCAAAAAAGTCTTGATCGAGTCCTTACATACCCATCTGTGCTCTACTTTCTTTGACAAGGGTTAAGAAGACTTACCCAAACTGTATCATGTAGTTTGACATGTTGATTATCTTTTATCCAATTCAATGTTCAAAATGTAAGCTAGTGTCGGATTAATTTGATAAAGTTGGTCAACAACTTATAGGTCATCTTTTTATTTGTGAATCTCTGATCACCTTGTTGAATCAGGTCGGATCTCTGGTGCAATGGATTGCGGCTTGGAGTCCTAGGCGAATGTAGCAAAAGCATTCAAACGCTAAGGGTTCGAACACCAACTGGGTCAATTTTATCCCTCCTCTATTTTATAACTAATTGAAACAGTAACCAGCAATCCTGCTTCTCCATCACCAGAAACATTTACCAAAATGGCAGTGAAAGAAAGTCTACTTAAACAGAGACTGTTTGCTTTGAAAATGTTGCATAGTCTATGCCCAAGAGGAAATTCCCAATGATACTGCTGAAAATGTAATTTAGGAGTTAGTAATAGTATTTGGCCCTTTATTAATTTCACAGTGTCATTTTAAACACGTGATTTCTATGTCATCCGAAAATGAGATAGTACAAATTTCCGGAGTTATAATGGATTACGTGTGCTGCTGAAATTTCAAATGCTTAAAATATCAATTCATTATTAAACTCTAGAATATTGATTGCTAATATATGTAATTATATAAATATACAAAGTGTAGGTCAGTGTACGTCCACATTTGTTTAGCTGATTTTAAGGTAGAGTATAGCAGAGCCTGGATAGCTCAGTCGGTAGAGCATCAGACTTTTAATCTGAGGGTCCAGGGTTCAAGTCCCTGTTCAGGTGGTTGTTTCCTTTAAAGAAAAAGTACTCTAATTGTATGCTCTTTTTGTGGACCCCTGCATGACGAATAAGATATTCCATTACTAAAATTGCAAAAACGTCTTTCATGGAGTTGTGAAATACACATCTGTCTCACATATTATGTGCCATTTGACTAAACTTAAGTCGTACGTAGATTTACCAATGGTATCATGTAGTCTGAGACGGTGAATATCATTTCACCAATTCAATATTCAAAATATAGCCATGGTTATAGTATCAAATGAACTTTATAAAGCTGATCAACAGCTAATAGCTCATTATTTCATTTCAGAACATCTCTGCACCTCATTATAGCAGATTGGCTCTGTGGCGCAATGGATAGCGCATTGGAATTCTAGGTGAATGTAAAAAAGATATTCAAAGGTTGTGGGTTCGAATCCCACCAGAGTCAGTTTTATCCCTGTTATCCTGTTATCCCAAGTACCAATTCATTATTATATTCTCTGTATTTAGTACTAATACCGGCAACCATCTTAACCCCTTGCGTGCTGATGACAGAACGGTTCCGTCATCAGCTACGGGTGAGCTGTGCTGATGACGAAACAGTTCCGTCATGACTCCGCCCGCGCAAGGCGTAGTCAGCACAGGCGGAAAATACGCCCCGCACTCAAGGGGTTAAAAAACGTAGTGATAGTTGGGACACTTCCTAATGTTGATAATGTCATTTTGTGGGGTGCTGCCTCAGAGCCTGGATAGCTCAGTCGGTAGAGCATCAGACTTTTAATCTGAGGGCCCAGGGTTCAAGTCCCTGTTCAGGCGGCTTGGTTAAAGAAAATGTATATCAATTGCATACTCTTTTCAGGATCCAATGAATGGGAATTCCAATTACAGATGGTTCAAAAAAGTCTTGATCGAGTCCTTACATACCCATCTGTGCTCTACTTTCTTTGACAAGGGTTAAGAAGACTTACCCAAACTGTATCATGTAGTTTGACATGTTGATTATCTTTTATCCAATTCAATGTTCAAAATGTAAGCTAGTGTCGGATTAATTTGATAAAGTTGGTCAACAACTTATAGGTCATCTTTTTATTTGTGAATCTCTGATCACCTTGTTGAATCAGGTCGGATCTCTGGTGCAATGGATTGCGGCTTGGAGTCCTAGGCGAATGTAGCAAAAGCATTCAAACGCTAAGGGTTCGAACACCAACTGGGTCAATTTTATCCCTCCTCTATTTTATAACTAATTGAAACAGTAACCAGCAATCCTGCTTCTCCATCACCAGAAACATTTACCAAAATGGCAGTGAAAGAAAGTCTACTTAAACAGAGACTGTTTGCTTTGAAAATGTTGCATAGTCTATGCCCAAGAGGAAATTCCCAATGATACTGCTGAAAATGTAATTTAGGAGTTAGTAATAGTATTTGGCCCTTTATTAATTTCACTGTGTCATTTTAAACACGTGATTTCTATGTCATCCGAAAATGAGATAGTACAAATTTCCGGAGTTATAATGGATTACGTGTGCTGCTGAAATTTCAAATGCTTATAATATCAATTCAGTATTAAACTCTAGAATATTGATTGCTAATATATGTAATTATATAAATATACAAAGTGTAGGTCAGTGTACGTCCACATTTGTTTAGCTGATTTTAAGGTAGAGTATAGCAGAGCCTGGATAGCTCAGTCGGTAGAGCATCAGACTTTTAATCTGAGGGTCCAGGGTTCAAGTCCCTGTTCAGGCGGTTGTTTCCTTTAAAGAAAAAGTACTCTAATTGTATGCTCTTTTTGTGGACCCCTGCATGACGAATAAGATATTCCATTACTAAAATTGCAAAAACGTCTTTCATGGAGTTGTGAAATACACATCTGTCTCACATATTATGTGCCATTTGACTAAACTTAAGTCGTACGTAGATTTACCAATGGTATCATGTAGTCTGAGACGGTGAATATCATTTCACCAATTCAATATTCAAAATATAGCCATGGTTATAGTATCAAATGAACTTTATAAAGCTGATCAACAGCTAATAGCTCATTATTTCATTTCAGAACATCTCTGCACCTCATTATAGCAGATTGGCTCTGTGGTGCAATGGATAGCGCATTGGACTTCTAGGTGAATGTAAAAAAGATATTCAAAGGTTGTGGGTTCGAATCCCACCAGAGTCAGTTTTATCCCTGTTATCCTGTTATCCCAAGTACCAATTCATTATTATATTCTCTGTATTTAGTACTAATACCGGCAACCATCTTAACCCCTTGCGTGCTGATAACAGAACGGTTCCGTCATCAGCTACGGGTGAGCTGTGCTGATGACGAAACCGTTCCGTCATGACTCCGCCCGCGCAAGGCGTAGTCAGCACAGGCGGAAAATACGCCCCGCACTCAAGGTGTTAAAAAACGTAGTGATAGTTGGGACACTTCCTAATGTTGATAATGTCATTTTGTGGGGTGCTGCCTCAGAGCCTGGATAGCTCAGTCGGTAGAGCATCAGACTTTTAATCTGAGGGCCCAGGGTTCAAGTCCCTGTTCAGGCGGCTTGGTTAAAGAAAATGTATATCAATTGCATACTCTTTTCAGGATCCAATGAATGGGAATTCCAATTACAGATGGTTCAAAAAAGTCTTGATCGAGTCCTTACATACCCATCTGTGCTCTACTTTCTTTGACAAGGGTTAAGAAGACTTACCCAAACTGTATCATGTAGTTTGACATGTTGATTATCTTTTATCCAATTCAATGTTCAAAATGTAAGCTAGTGTCGGATTAATTTGATAAAGTTGGTCAACAACTTATAGGTCATCTTTTTATTTGTGAATCTCTGATCACCTTGTTGAATCAGGTCGGATCTCTGGTGCAATGGATTGCGGCTTGGAGTCCTAGGCGAATGTAGCAAAAGCATTCAAACGCTAAGGGTTCGAACACCAACTGGGTCAATTTTATCCCTCCTCTATTTTATAACTAATTGAAACAGTAACCAGCAATCCTGCTTCTCCATCACCAGAAACATTTACCAAAATGGCAGTGAAAGAAAGTCTACTTAAACAGAGACTGTTTGCTTTGAAAATGTTGCATAGTCTATGCCCAAGAGGAAATTCCCAATGATACTGCTGAAAATGTAATTTAGGAGTTAGTAATAGTATTTGGCCCTTTATTAATTTCACTGTGTCATTTTAAACACGTGATTTCTATGTCATCCGAAAATGAGATAGTACAAATTTCCGGAGTTATAATGGATTACGTGTGCTGCTGAAATTTCAAATGCTTATAATATCAATTCAGTATTAAACTCTAGAATATTGATTGCTAATATATGTAATTATATAAATATACAAAGTGTAGGTCAGTGTACGTCCACATTTGTTTAGCTGATTTTAAGGTAGAGTATAGCAGAGCCTGGATAGCTCAGTCGGTAGAGCATCAGACTTTTAATCTGAGGGTCCAGGGTTCAAGTCCCTGTTCAGGCGGTTGTTTCCTTTAAAGAAAAAGTACTCTAATTGTATGCTCTTTTTGTGGACCCCTGCATGACGAATAAGATATTCTATTACTAAAATTGCAAAAACGTCTTTCATGGAGTTGTGAAATACACATCTGTCTCACATATTATGTGCCATTTGACTAAACTTAAGTCGTACGTAGATTTACCAATGGTATCATGTAGTCTGAGACGGTGAATATCATTTCACCAATTCAATATTCAAAATATAGCCATGGTTATAGTATCAAATGAACTTTATAAAGCTGATCAACAGCTAATAGCTCATTATTTCATTTCAGAACATCTCTGCACCTCATTATAGCAGATTGGCTCTGTGGCGCAATGGATAGCGCATTGGACTTCTAGGTGAATGTAAAAAAGATATTCAAAGGTTGTGGGTTCGAATCCCACCAGAGTCAGTTTTATCCCTGTTATCCTGTTATCCCAAGTACCAATTCATTATTATATTCTCTGTATTTAGTACTAATACCGGCAACCATCTTAACCCCTTGCGTGCTGATGACAGAACGGTTCCGTCATCAGCTACGGGTGAGCTGTGCTGATGACGAAACAGTTCCGTCATGACTCCGCCCGCGCAAGGCGTAGTCAGCACAGGCGGAAAATACGCCCCGCACTCAAGGGGTTAAAAAACGTAGTGATAGTTGGGACACTTCCTAATGTTGATAATGTCATTTTGTGGGGTGCTGCCTCAGAGCCTGGATAGCTCAGTCGGTAGAGCATCAGACTTTTAATCTGAGGGCCCAGGGTTCAAGTCCCTGTTCAGGCGGCTTGGTTAAAGAAAATGTATATCAATTGCATACTCTTTTCAGGATCCAATGAATGGGAATTCCAATTACAGATGGTTCAAAAAAGTCTTGATCGAGTCCTTACATACCCATCTGTGCTCTACTTTCTTTGACAAGGGTTAAGAAGACTTACCCAAACTGTATCATGTAGTTTGACATGTTGATTATCTTTTATCCAATTCAATGTTCAAAATGTAAGCTAGTGTCGGATTAATTTGATAAAGTTGGTCAACAACTTATAGGTCATCTTTTTATTTGTGAATCTCTGATCACCTTGTTGAATCAGGTCGGATCTCTGGTGCAATGGATTGCGGCTTGGAGTCCTAGGCGAATGTAGCAAAAGCATTCAAACGCTAAGGGTTCGAACACCAACTGGGTCAATTTTATCCCTCCTCTATTTTATAACTAATTGAAACAGTAACCAGCAATCCTGCTTCTCCATCACCAGAAACATTTACCAAAATGGCAGTGAAAGAAAGTCTACTTAAACAGAGACTGTTTGCTTTGAAAATGTTGCATAGTCTATGCCCAAGAGGAAATTCCCAATGATACTGCTGAAAATGTAATTTAGGAGTTAGTAATAGTATTTGGCCCTTTATTAATTTCACTGTGTCATTTTAAACACGTGATTTCTATGTCATCCGAAAATGAGATAGTACAAATTTCCGGAGTTATAATGGATTACGTGTGCTGCTGAAATTTCAAATGCTTATAATATCAATTCAGTATTAAACTCTAGAATATTGATTGCTAATATATGTAATTATATAAATATACAAAGTGTAGGTCAGTGTACGTCCACATTTGTTTAGCTGATTTTAAGGTAGAGTATAGCAGAGCCTGGATAGCTCAGTCGGTAGAGCATCAGACTTTTAATCTGAGGGTCCAGGGTTCAAGCCCCTGTTCAGGCGGTTGTTTCCTTTAAAGAAAAAGTACTCTAATTGTATGCTCTTTTTGTGGACCCCTGCATGACGAATAAGATATTCCATTACTAAAATTGCAAAAACGTCTTTCATGGAGTTGTGAAATACACATCTGTCTCACATATTATGTGCCATTTGACTAAACTTAAGTCGTACGTAGATTTACCAATGGTATCATGTAGTCTGAGACGGTGAATATCATTTCACCAATTCAATATTCAAAATATAGCCATGGTTATAGTATCAAATGAACTTTATAAAGCTGATCAACAGCTAATAGCTCATTATTTCATTTCAGAACATCTCTGCACCTCATTATAGCAGATTGGCTCTGTGGCGCAATGGATAGCGCATTGGACTTCTAGGTGAATGTAAAAAAGATATTCAAAGGTTGTGGGTTCGAATCCCACCAGAGTCAGTTTTATCCCTGTTATCCTGTTATCCCAAGTACCAATTCATTATTATATTCTCTGTATTTAGTACTAATACTGGCAACCATCTTAACCCCTTGCGTGCTGATGACAGAACGGTTCCGTCATCAGCTACGGGTGAGCTGTGCTGATGACGAAACAGTTCCGTCATGACTCCGCCCGCGCAAGGCGTAGTCAGCACAGGCGGAAAATACGCCCGCACTCAAGGGGTTAAAAAACGTAGTGATAGTTGGGACACTTCCTAATGTTGATAATGTCATTTTGTGGGGTGCTGCCTCAGAGCCTGGATAGCTCAGTCGGTAGAGCATCAGACTTTTAATCTGAGGGCCCAGGGTTCAAGTCCCTGTTCAGGCGGCTTGGTTAAAGAAAATGTATATCAATTGCATACTCTTTTCAGGATCCAATGAATGGGAATTCCAATTACAGATGGTTCAAAAAAGTCTTGATCGAGTCCTTACATACCCATCCGTGCTCTACTTTCTTTGACAAGGGTTAAGAAGACTTACCCAAACTGTATCATGTAGTTTGATATGTTGATTATCTTTTATCCAATTCAATGTTCAAAATGTAAGCTAGTGTCCGATTAATTTGATAAAGTTGGTCAACAACTTATAGGTCATCTTTTTATTTGTGAATCTCTGATCACCTTGTTGAATCAGGTCGGATCTCTGGTGCAATGGATTGCGGCTTGGAGTCCTAGGCGAATGTAGCAAAAGCATTCAAACGCTAAGGGTTCGAACACCAACTGGGTCAATTTTATCCCTCCTCTATTTTATAACTAATTGAAACAGTAACCAGCAATCCTGCTTCTCCATCACCAGAAACATTTACCAAAATGGCAGTGAAAGAAAGTCTACTTAAACAGAGACTGTTTGCTTTGAAAATGTTGCATAGTCTATGCCCAAGAGGAAATTCCCAATGATACTGCTGAAAATGTAATTTAGGAGTTAGTAATAGTATTTAGCCCTTTATTAATTTCACTGTGTCATTTTAAACACGTGATTTCTATGTCATCCGAAAATGAGATAGTACAAATTTCCGGAGTTATAATGGATTACGTGTGCTGCTGAAATTTCAAATGCTTATAATATCAATTCAGTATTAAACTCTAGAATATTGATTGCTAATATATGTAATTATATAAATATACAAAGTGTAGGTCAGTGTACGTCCACATTTGTTTAGCTGATTTTAAGGTAGAGTATAGCAGAGCCTGGATAGCTCAGTCGGTAGAGCATCAGACTTTTAATCTGAGGGTCCAGGGTTCAAGTCCCGGTTCAGGCGGTTGTTTCCTTTAAAGAAAAAGTACTCTAATTGTATGCTCTTTTTGTGGACCCCTGCATGACGAATAAGATATTCCATTACTAAAATTGCAAAAACGTCTTTCATGGAGTTGTGAAATACACATCTGTCTCACATATTATGTGCCATTTGACTAAACTTAAGTCGTACGTAGATTTACCAATGGTATCATGTAGTCTGAGACGGTGAATATCATTTCACCAATTCAATATTCAAAATATAGCCATGGTTATAGTATCAAATGAACTTTATAAAGCTGATCAACAGCTAATAGCTCATTATTTCATTTCAGAACATCTCTGCACCTCATTATAGCAGATTGGCTCTGTGGCGCAATGGATAGCGCATTGGACTTCTAGGTGAATGTAAAAAAGATATTCAAAGGTTGTGGGTTCGAATCCCACCAGAGTCAGTTTTATCCCTGTTATCCTGTTATCCCAAGTACCAATTCATTATTATATTCTCTGTATTTAGTACTAATACCGGCAACCATCTTAACCCCTTGCGTGCTGATGACGAAACCGTTCCGTCATGACTCCGCCCGCGCAAGGCGGAGTCAGCACAGGCGGAAAATACGCCCCGCACGCAAGGGGTTAAAAAACGTAGTGATAGTTGGGACACTTCCTAATGTTGATAATGTCATTTTGTGGGGTGCTGCCTCAGAGCCTGGATAGCTCAGTCAGAAGAGCATCAGACTTTTAATCTGAGGGCCCAGGGTTCAAGTCCCTGTTCAGGCGGCTTGGTTAAAGAAAACGTATATCAATTGCATACTCTTTTCAGGATCCAATGAATGGGAATTCCAATTACAGATGGTTCAAAAAAGTCTTGATCGAGTCCTTACATACCCATCTGTGCTCTACTTTCTTTGACAAGGGTTAAGAAGACTTACCCAAACTGTATCATGTAGTTTGACATGTTGATTATCTTTTATCCAATTCAATGTTCAAAATGTAAGCTAGTGTCGGATTAATTTGATAAAGTTGGTCAACAACTTATAGGTCATCTTTTTATTTGTGAATCTCTGATCACCTTGTTGAATCAGGTCGGATCTCTGGTGCAATGGATTGCGGCTTGGAGTCCTAGGCGAATGTAGCAAAAGCATTCAAACGCTAAGGGTTCGAACACCAACTGGGTCAATTTTATCCCTCCTCTATTTTATAACTAATTGAAACAGTAACCAGCAATCCTGCTTCTCCATCACCAGAAACATTTACCAAAATGGCAGTGAAAGAAAGTCTACTTAAACAGAGACTGTTTGCTTTGAAAATGTTGCATAGTCTATGCCCAAGAGGAAATTCCCAATGATACTGCTGAAAATGTAATTTAGGAGTTAGTAATAGTATTTGGCCCTTTATTAATTTCACAGTGTCATTTTAAACACGTGATTTCTATGTCATCCGAAAATGAGATAGTACAAATTTCCGGAGTTATAATGGATTACGTGTGCTGCTGAAATTTCAAATGCTTAAAATATCAATTCATTATTAAACTCTAGAATATTGATTGCTAATATATGTAATTATATAAATATACAAAGTGTAGGTCAGTGTACGTCCACATTTGTTTAGCTGATTTTAAGGTAGAGTATAGCAGAGCCTGGATAGCTCAGTCGGTAGAGCATCAGACTTTTAATCTGAGGGTCCAGGGTTCAAGTCCCTGTTCAGGTGGTTGTTTCCTTTAAAGAAAAAGTACTCTAATTGTATGCTCTTTTTGTGGACCCCTGCATGACGAATAAGATATTCCATTACTAAAATTGCAAAAACGTCTTTCATGGAGTTGTGAAATACACATCTGTCTCACATATTATGTGCCATTTGACTAAGCTTAAGTCGTACGTAGATTTACCAATGGTATCATGTAGTCTGAGACGGTGAATATCATTTCACCAATTCAATATTCAAAATATAGCCATGGTTATAGTATCAAATGAACTTTATAAAGCTGATCAACAGCTAATAGCTCATTATTTCATTTCAGAACATCTCTGCACCTCATTATAGCAGATTGGCTCTGTGGCGCAATGGATAGCGCATTGGACTTCTAGGTGAATGTAAAAAAGATATTCAAAGGTTGTGGGTTCGAATCCCACCAGAGTCAGTTTTATCCCTGTTATCCTGTTATCCCAAGTACCAATTCATTATTATATTCTCTGTATTTAGTACTAATACCGGCAACCATCTTAACCCCTTGCGTGCTGATGACAGAACGGTTCCGTCATCAGCTACGGGTGAGCTGTGCTGATGACGAAACAGTTCCGTCATGACTCCGCCCGCGCAAGGCGGAGTCAGCACAGGCGGAAAATACGCCCCGCACGCAAGGGGTTAAAAAACGTAGTGATAGTTGGGACACTTCCTAATGTTGATAATGTCATTTTGTGGGGTGCTGCCTCAGAGCCTGGATAGCTCAGTCAGAAGAGCATCAGACTTTTAATCTGAGGGCCCAGGGTTCAAGTCCCTGTTCAGGCGGCTTGGTTAAAGAAAACGTATATCAATTGCATACTCTTTTCAGGATCCAATGAATGGGAATTCCAATTACAGATGGTTCAAAAAAGTCTTGATCGAGTCCTTACATACCCATCTGTGCTCTACTTTCTTTGACAAGGGTTAAGAAGACTTACCCAAACTGTATCATGTAGTTTGACATGTTGATTATCTTTTATCCAATTCAATGTTCAAAATGTAAGCTAGTGTCGGATTAATTTGATAAAGTTGGTCAACAACTTATAGGTCATCTTTTTATTTGTGAATCTCTGATCACCTTGTTGAATCAGGTCGGATCTCTGGTGCAATGGATTGCGGCTTGGAGTCCTAGGCGAATGTAGCAAAAGCATTCAAACGCTAAGGGTTCGAACACCAACTGGGTCAATTTTATCCCTCCTCTATTTTATAACTAATTGAAACAGTAACCAGCAATCCTGCTTCTCCATCACCAGAAACATTTACCAAAATGGCAGTGAAAGAAAGTCTACTTAAACAGAGACTGTTTGCTTTGAAAATGTTGCATAGTCTATGCCCAAGAGGAAATTCCCAATGATACTGCTGAAAATGTAATTTAGGAGTTAGTAATAGTATTTGGCCCTTTATTAATTTCACTGTGTCATTTTAAACACGTGATTTCTATGTCATCCGAAAATGAGATAGTACAAATTTCCGGAGTTATAATGGATTACGTGTGCTGCTGAAATTTCAAATGCTTAAAATATCAATTCATTATTAAACTCTAGAATATTGATTGCTAATATATGTAATTATATAAATATACAAAGTGTAGGTCAGTGTACGTCCACATTTGTTTAGCTGATTTTAAGGTAGAGTATAGCAGAGCCTGGATAGCTCAGTCGGTAGAGCATCAGACTTTTAATCTGAGGGTCCAGGGTTCAAGTCCCTGTTCAGGTGGTTGTTTCCTTTAAAGAAAAAGTACTCTAATTGTATGCTCTTTTTGTGGACCCCTGCATGACGAATAAGATATTCCATTACTAAAATTGCAAAAACGTCTTTCATGGAGTTGTGAAATACACATCTGTCTCACATATTATGTGCCATTTGACTAAGCTTAAGTCGTACGTAGATTTACCAATGGTATCATGTAGTCTGAGACGGTGAATATCATTTCACCAATTCAATATTCAAAATATAGCCATGGTTATAGTATCAAATGAACTTTATAAAGCTGATCAACAGCTAATAGCTCATTATTTCATTTCAGAACATCTCTGCACCTCATTATAGCAGATTGGCTCTGTGGCGCAATGGATAGCGCATTGGACTTCTAGGTGAATGTAAAAAAGATATTCAAAGGTTGTGGGTTCGAATCCCACCAGAGTCAGTTTTATCCCTGTTATCCTGTTATCCCAAGTACCAATTCATTATTATATTCTCTGTATTTAGTACTAATACCGGCAACCATCTTAACCCCTTGCGTGCTGATGACAGAACGGTTCCGTCATCAGCTACGGGTGAGCTGTGCTGATGACGAAACAGTTCCGTCATGACTCCGCCCGCGCAAGGCGTAGTCAGCACAGGCGGAAAATACGCCCCGCACTCAAGGGGTTAAAAAACGTAGTGATAGTTGGGACACTTCCTAATGTTGATAATGTCATTTTGTGGGGTGCTGCCTCAGAGCCTGGATAGCTCAGTCGGTAGAGCATCAGACTTTTAATCTGAGGGCCCAGGGTTCAAGTCCCTGTTCAGGCGGCTTGGTTAAAGAAAATGTATATCAATTGCATACTCTTTTCAGGATCCAATGAATGGGAATTCCAATTACAGATGGTTCAAAAAAGTCTTGATCGAGTCCTTACATACCCATCTGTGCTCTACTTTCTTTGACAAGGGTTAAGAAGACTTACCCAAACTGTATCATGTAGTTTGACATGTTGATTATCTTTTATCCAATTCAATGTTCAAAATGTAAGCTAGTGTCGGATTAATTTGATAAAGTTGGTCAACAACTTATAGGTCATCTTTTTATTTGTGAATCTCTGATCACCTTGTTGAATCAGGTCGGATCTCTGGTGCAATGGATTGCGGCTTGGAGTCCTAGGCGAATGTAGCAAAAGCATTCAAACGCTAAGGGTTCGAACACCAACTGGGTCAATTTTATCCCTCCTCTATTTTATAACTAATTGAAACAGTAACCAGCAATCCTGCTTCTCCATCACCAGAAACATTTACCAAAATGGCAGTGAAAGAAAGTCTACTTAAACAGAGACTGTTTGCTTTGAAAATGTTGCATAGTCTATGCCCAAGAGGAAATTCCCAATGATACTGCTGAAAATGTAATTTAGGAGTTAGTAATAGTATTTGGCCCTTTATTAATTTCACTGTGTCATTTTAAACACGTGATTTCTATGTCATCCGAAAATGAGATAGTACAAATTTCCGGAGTTATAATGGATTACGTGTGCTGCTGAAATTTCAAATGCTTATAATATCAATTCAGTATTAAACTCTAGAATATTGATTGCTAATATATGTAATTATATAAATATACAAAGTGTAGGTCAGTGTACGTCCACATTTGTTTAGCTGATTTTAAGGTAGAGTATAGCAGAGCCTGGATAGCTCAGTCGGTAGAGCATCAGACTTTTAATCTGAGGGTCCAGGGTTCAAGCCCCTGTTCAGGCGGTTGTTTCCTTTAAAGAAAAAGTACTCTAATTGTATGCTCTTTTTGTGGACCCCTGCATGACGAATAAGATATTCCATTACTAAAATTGCAAAAACGTCTTTCATGGAGTTGTGAAATACACATCTGTCTCACATATTATGTGCCATTTGACTAAACTTAAGTCGTACGTAGATTTACCAATGGTATCATGTAGTCTGAGACGGTGAATATCATTTCACCAATTCAATATTCAAAATATAGCCATGGTTATAGTATCAAATGAACTTTATAAAGCTGATCAACAGCTAATAGCTCATTATTTCATTTCAGAACATCTCTGCACCTCATTATAGCAGATTGGCTCTGTGGCGCAATGGATAGCGCATTGGACTTCTAGGTGAATGTAAAAAAGATATTCAAAGGTTGTGGGTTCGAATCCCACCAGAGTCAGTTTTATCCCTGTTATCCTGTTATCCCAAGTACCAATTCATTATTATATTCTCTGTATTTAGTACTAATACTGGCAACCATCTTAACCCCTTGCGTGCTGATGACAGAACGGTTCCGTCATCAGCTACGGGTGAGCTGTGCTGATGACGAAACAGTTCCGTCATGACTCCGCCCGCGCAAGGCGTAGTCAGCACAGGCGGAAAATACGCCCGCACTCAAGGGGTTAAAAAACGTAGTGATAGTTGGGACACTTCCTAATGTTGATAATGTCATTTTGTGGGGTGCTGCCTCAGAGCCTGGATAGCTCAGTCGGTAGAGCATCAGACTTTTAATCTGAGGGCCCAGGGTTCAAGTCCCTGTTCAGGCGGCTTGGTTAAAGAAAATGTATATCAATTGCATACTCTTTTCAGGATCCAATGAATGGGAATTCCAATTACAGATGGTTCAAAAAAGTCTTGATCGAGTCCTTACATACCCATCCGTGCTCTACTTTCTTTGACAAGGGTTAAGAAGACTTACCCAAACTGTATCATGTAGTTTGATATGTTGATTATCTTTTATCCAATTCAATGTTCAAAATGTAAGCTAGTGTCCGATTAATTTGATAAAGTTGGTCAACAACTTATAGGTCATCTTTTTATTTGTGAATCTCTGATCACCTTGTTGAATCAGGTCGGATCTCTGGTGCAATGGATTGCGGCTTGGAGTCCTAGGCGAATGTAGCAAAAGCATTCAAACGCTAAGGGTTCGAACACCAACTGGGTCAATTTTATCCCTCCTCTATTTTATAACTAATTGAAACAGTAACCAGCAATCCAGCTTCTCCATCACCAGAAACATTTACCAAAATGGCAGTGAAAGAAAGTCTACTTAAACAGAGACTGTTTGCTTTGAAAATGTTGCATAGTCTATGCCCAAGAGGAAATTCCCAATGATACTGCTGAAAATGTAATTTAGGAGTTAGTAATAGTATTTAGCCCTTTATTAATTTCACTGTGTCATTTTAAACACGTGATTTCTATGTCATCCGAAAATGAGATAGTACAAATTTCCGGAGTTATAATGGATTACGTGTGCTGCTGAAATTTCAAATGCTTATAATATCAATTCAGTATTAAACTCTAGAATATTGATTGCTAATATATGTAATTATATAAATATACAAAGTGTAGGTCAGTGTACGTCCACATTTGTTTAGCTGATTTTAAGGTAGAGTATAGCAGAGCCTGGATAGCTCAGTCGGTAGAGCATCAGACTTTTAATCTGAGGGTCCAGGGTTCAAGTCCCTGTTCAGGCGGTTGTTTCCTTTAAAGAAAAAGTACTCTAATTGTATGCTCTTTTTGTGGACCCCTGCATGACGAATAAGATATTCCATTACTAAAATTGCAAAAACGTCTTTCATGGAGTTGTGAAATACACATCTGTCTCACATATTATGTGCCATTTGACTAAACTTAAGTCGTACGTAGATTTACCAATGGTATCATGTAGTCTGAGACGGTGAATATCATTTCACCAATTCAATATTCAAAATATAGCCATGGTTATAGTATCAAATGAACTTTATAAAGCTGATCAACAGCTAATAGCTCATTATTTCATTTCAGAACATCTCTGCACCTCATTATAGCAGATTGGCTCTGTGGCGCAATGGATAGCGCATTGGACTTCTAGGTGAATGTAAAAAAGATATTCAAAGGTTGTGGGTTCGAATCCCACCAGAGTCAGTTTTATCCCTGTTATCCTGTTATCCCAAGTACCAATTCATTATTATATTCTCTGTATTTAGTACTAATACCGGCAACCATCTTAACCCCTTGCGTGCTGATGACGAAACCGTTCCGTCATGACTCCGCCCGCGCAAGGCGTAGTCAGCACAGGCGGAAAATACGCCCCGCACTCAAGGGGTTAAAAAACGTAGTGATAGTTGGGACACTTCCTAATGTTGATAATGTCATTTTGTGGGGTGCTGCCTCAGAGCCTGGATAGCTCAGTCGGTAGAGCATCAGACTTTTAATCTGAGGGCCCAGGGTTCAAGTCCCTGTTCAGGCGGCTTGGTTAAAGAAAATGTATATCAATTGCATACTCTTTTCAGGATCCAATGAATGGGAATTCCAATTACAGATGGTTCAAAAAAGTCTTGATCGAGTCCTTACATACCCATCTGTGCTCTACTTTCTTTGACAAGGGTTAAGAAGACTTACCCAAACTGTATCATGTAGTTTGACATGTTGATTATCTTTTATCCAATTCAATGTTCAAAATGTAAGCTAGTGTCGGATTAATTTGATAAAGTTGGTCAACAACTTATAGGTCATCTTTTTATTTGTGAATCTCTGATCACCTTGTTGAATCAGGTCGGATCTCTGGTGCAATGGATTGCGGCTTGGAGTCCTAGGCGAATGTAGCAAAAGCATTCAAACGCTAAGGGTTCGAACACCAACTGGGTCAATTTTATCCCTCCTCTATTTTATAACTAATTGAAACAGTAACCAGCAATCCTGCTTCTCCATCACCAGAAACATTTACCAAAATGGCAGTGAAAGAAAGTCTACTTAAACAGAGACTGTTTGCTTTGAAAATGTTGCATAGTCTATGCCCAAGAGGAAATTCCCAATGATACTGCTGAAAATGTAATTTAGGAGTTAGTAATAGTATTTGGCCCTTTATTAATTTCACTGTGTCATTTTAAACACGTGATTTCTATGTCATCCGAAAATGAGATAGTACAAATTTCCGGAGTTATAATGGATTACGTGTGCTGCTGAAATTTCAAATGCTTATAATATCAATTCAGTATTAAACTCTAGAATATTGATTGCTAATATATGTAATTATATAAATATACAAAGTGTAGGTCAGTGTACGTCCACATTTGTTTAGCTGATTTTAAGGTAGAGTATAGCAGAGCCCGGATAGCTCAGTCGGTAGAGCATCAGACTTTTAATCTGAGGGTCCAGGGTTCAAGTCCCTGTTCAGGCGGTTGTTTCCTTTAAAGAAAAAGTACTCTAATTGTATGCTCTTTTTGTGGACCCCTGCATGACGAATAAGATATTCCATTACTAAAATTGCAAAAACGTCTTTCATGGAGTTGTGAAATACACATCTGTCTCACATATTATGTGCCATTTGACTAAACTTAAGTCGTACGTAGATTTACCAATGGTATCATGTAGTCTGAGACGGTGAATATCATTTCACCAATTCAATATTCAAAATATAGCCATGGTTATAGTATCAAATGAACTTTATAAAGCTGATCAACAGCTAATAGCTCATTATTTCATTTCAGAACATCTCTGCACCTCATTATAGCAGATTGGCTCTGTGGCGCAATGGATAGCGCATTGGACTTCTAGGTGAATGTAAAAAAGATATTCAAAGGTTGTGGGTTCGAATCCCACCAGAGTCAGTTTTATCCCTGTTATCCTGTTATCCCAAGTACCAATTCATTATTATATTCTCTGTATTTAGTACTAATACCGGCAACCATCTTAACCCCTTGCGTGCTGATGACAGAACGGTTCCGTCATCAGCTACGGGTGAGCTGTGCTGATGACGAAACAGTTCCGTCATGACTCCGCCCGCGCAAGGCGTAGTCAGCACAGGCGGAAAATACGCCCCGCACTCAAGGGGTTAAAAAACGTAGTGATAGTTGGGACACTTCCTAATGTTGATAATGTCATTTTGTGGGGTGCTGCCTCAGAGCCTGGATAGCTCAGTCGGTAGAGCATCAGACTTTTAATCTGAGGGCCCAGGGTTCAAGTCCCTGTTCAGGCGGCTTGGTTAAAGAAAATGTATATCAATTGCATACTCTTTTCAGGATCCAATGAATGGGAATTCCAATTACAGATGGTTCAAAAAAGTCTTGATCGAGTCCTTACATACCCATCTGTGCTCTACTTTCTTTGACAAGGGTTAAGAAGACTTACCCAAACTGTATCATGTAGTTTGACATGTTGATTATCTTTTATCCAATTCAATGTTCAAAATGTAAGCTAGTGTCGGATTAATTTGATAAAGTTGGTCAACAACTTATAGGTCATCTTTTTATTTGTGAATCTCTGATCACCTTGTTGAATCAGGTCGGATCTCTGGTGCAATGGATTGCGGCTTGGAGTCCTAGGCGAATGTAGCAAAAGCATTCAAACGCTAAGGGTTCGAACACCAACTGGGTCAATTTTATCCCTCCTCTATTTTATAACTAATTGAAACAGTAACCAGCAATCCTGCTTCTCCATCACCAGAAACATTTACCAAAATGGCAGTGAAAGAAAGTCTACTTAAACAGAGACTGTTTGCTTTGAAAATGTTGCATAGTCTATGCCCAAGAGGAAATTCCCAATGATACTGCTGAAAATGTAATTTAGGAGTTAGTAATAGTATTTGGCCCTTTATTAATTTCACTGTGTCATTTTAAACACGTGATTTCTATGTCATCCGAAAATGAGATAGTACAAATTTCCGGAGTTATAATGGATTACGTGTGCTGCTGAAATTTCAAATGCTTATAATATCAATTCAGTATTAAACTCTAGAATATTGATTGCTAATATATGTAATTATATAAATATACAAAGTGTAGGTCAGTGTACGTCCACATTTGTTTAGCTGATTTTAAGGTAGAGTATAGCAGAGCCTGGATAGCTCAGTCGGTAGAGCATCATACTTTTAATCTGAGGGTCCAGGGTTCAAGTCCCTGTTCAGGCGGTTGTTTCCTTTAAAGAAAAAGTACTCTAATTGTATGCTCTTTTTGTGGACCCCTGCATGACGAATAAGATATTCCATTACTAAAATTGCAAAAACGTCTTTCATGGAGTTGTGAAATACACATCTGTCTCACATATTATGTGCCATTTGACTAAACTTAAGTCGTACGTAGATTTACCAATGGTATCATGTAGTCTGAGACGGTGAATATCATTTCACCAATTCAATATTCAAAATATAGCCATGGTTATAGTATCAAATGAACTTTATAAAGCTGATCAACAGCTAATAGCTCATTATTTCATTTCAGAACATCTCTGCACCTCATTATAGCAGATTGGCTCTGTGGCGCAATGGATAGCGCATTGGACTTCTAGGTGAATGTAAAAAAGATATTCAAAGGTTGTGGGTTCGAATCCCACCAGAGTCAGTTTTATCCCTGTTATCCTGTTATCCCAAGTACCAATTCATTATTATATTCTCTGTATTTAGTACTAATACTGGCAACCATCTTAACCCCTTGCGTGCTGATGACAGAACGGTTCCGTCATCAGCTACGGGTGAGCTGTGCTGATGACGAAACAGTTCCGTCATGACTCCGCCCGCGCAAGGCGTAGTCAGCACAGGCGGAAAATACGCCCCGCACTCAAGGGGTTAAAAAACGTAGTGATAGTTGGGACACTTCCTAATGTTGATAATGTCATTTTGTGGGGTGCTGCCTCAGAGCCTGGATAGCTCAGTCGGTAGAGCATCAGACTTTTAATCTGAGGGCCCAGGGTTCAAGTCCCTGTTCAGGCGGCTTGGTTAAAGAAAATGTATATCAATTGCATACTCTTTTCAGGATCCAATGAATGGGAATTCCAATTACAGATGGTTCAAAAAAGTCTTGATCGAGTCCTTACATACCCATCCGTGCTCTACTTTCTTTGACAAGGGTTAAGAAGACTTACCCAAACTGTATCATGTAGTTTGACATGTTGATTATCTTTTATCCAATTCAATGTTCAAAATGTAAGCTAGTGTCCGATTAATTTGATAAAGTTGGTCAACAACTTATAGGTCATCTTTTTATTTGTGAATCTCTGATCACCTTGTTGAATCAGGTCGGATCTCTGGTGCAATGGATTGCGGCTTGGAGTCCTAGGCGAATGTAGCAAAAGCATTCAAACGCTAAGGGTTCGAACACCAACTGGGTCAATTTTATCCCTCCTCTATTTTATAACTAATTGAAACAGTAACCAGCAATCCTGCTTCTCCATCACCAGAAACATTTACCAAAATGGCAGTGAAAGAAAGTCTACTTAAACAGAGACTGTTTGCTTTGAAAATGTTGCATAGTCTATGCCCAAGAGGAAATTCCCAATGATACTGCTGAAAATGTAATTTAGGAGTTAGTAATAGTATTTAGCACTTTATTAATTTCACTGTGTCATTTTAAACACGTGATTTCTATGTCATCCGAAAATGAGATAGTACAAATTTCCGGAGTTATAATGGATTACGTGTGCTGCTGAAATTTCAAATGCTTATAATATCAATTCAGTATTAAACTCTAGAATATTGATTGCTAATATATGTAATTATATAAATATACAAAGTGTAGGTCAGTGTACGTCCACATTTGTTTAGCTGATTTTAAGGTAGAGTATAGCAGAGCCTGGATAGCTCAGTCGGTAGAGCATCAGACTTTTAATCTGAGGGTCCAGGGTTCAAGTCCCTGTTCAGGCGGTTGTTTCCTTTAAAGAAAAAGTACTCTAATTGTATGCTCTTTTTGTGGACCCCTGCATGACGAATAAGATATTCCATTACTAAAATTGCAAAAACGTCTTTCATGGAGTTGTGAAATACACATCTGTCTCACATATTATGTTCCATTTGACTAAACTTAAGTCGTACGTAGATTTACCAATGGTATCATGTAGTCTGAGACGGTGAATATCATTTCACCAATTCAATATTCAAAATATAGCCATGGTTATAGTATCAAATGAACTTTATAAAGCTGATCAACAGCTAATAGCTCATTATTTCATTTCAGAACATCTCTGCACCTCATTATAGCAGATTGGCTCTGTGGCGCAATGGATAGCGCATTGGACTTCTAGGTGAATGTAAAATAGATATTCAAAGGTTGTGGGTTCGAATCCCACCAGAGTCAGTTTTATCCCTGTTATCCTGTTATCCCAAGTACCAACTCATTATTATATTCTCTGTATTTAGTACTAATACCGGCAACCATCTTAACCCCTTGCGTGCTGATGACGAAACCGTTCCGTCATGACTCCGCCCGCGCAAGGCGGAGTCAGCACAGGCGGAAAATACGCCCCGCACGCAAGGGGTTAAAAAACGTAGTGATAGTTGGGACACTTCCTAATGTTGATAATGTCATTTTGTGGGGTGCTGCCTCAGAGCCTGGATAGCTCAGTCAGTAGAGCATCAGACTTTTAATCTGAGGGCCCAGGGTTCAAGTCCCTGTTCAGGCGGCTTGGTTAAAGAAAACGTATATCAATTGCATACTCTTTTCAGGATCCAATGAATGGGAATTCCAATTACAGATGGTTCAAAAAAGTCTTGATCGAGTCCTTACATACCCATCTGTGCTCTACTTTCTTTGACAAGGGTTAAGAAGACTTACCCAAACTGTATCATGTAGTTTGACATGTTGATTATCTTTTATCCAATTCAATGTTCAAAATGTAAGCTAGTGTCGGATTAATTTGATAAAGTTGGTCAACAACTTATAGGTCATCTTTTTATTTGTGAATCTCTGATCACCTTGTTGAATCAGGTCGGATCTCTGGTGCAATGGATTGCGGCTTGGAGTCCTAGGCGAATGTAGCAAAAGCATTCAAACGCTAAGGGTTCGAACACCAACTGGGTCAATTTTATCCCTCCTCTATTTTATAACTAATTGAAACAGTAACCAGCAATCCTGCTTCTCCATCACCAGAAACATTTACCAAAATGGCAGTGAAAGAAAGTCTACTTAAACAGAGACTGTTTGCTTTGAAAATGTTGCATAGTCTATGCCCAAGAGGAAATTCCCAATGATACTGCTGAAAATGTAATTTAGGAGTTAGTAATAGTATTTGGCCCTTTATTAATTTCACAGTGTCATTTTAAACACGTGATTTCTATGTCATCCGAAAATGAGATAGTACAAATTTCCGGAGTTATAATGGATTACGTGTGCTGCTGAAATTTCAAATGCTTAAAATATCAATTCATTATTAAACTCTAGAATATTGATTGCTAATATATGTAATTATATAAATATACAAAGTGTAGGTCAGTGTACGTCCACATTTGTTTAGCTGATTTTAAGGTAGAGTATAGCAGAGCCTGGATAGCTCAGTCGGTAGAGCATCAGACTTTTAATCTGAGGGTCCAGGGTTCAAGTCCCTGTTCAGGCGGTTGTTTCCTTTAAAGAAAAAGTACTCTAATTGTATGCTCTTTTTGTGGACCCCTGCATGACGAATAAGATATTCCATTACTAAAATTGCAAAAACGTCTTTCATGGAGTTGTGAAATACACATCTGTCTCACATATTATGTGCCATTTGACTAAACTTAAGTCGTACGTAGATTTACCAATGGTATCATGTAGTCTGAGACGGTGAATATCATTTCACCAATTCAATATTCAAAATATAGCCATGGTTATAGTATCAAATGAACTTTATAAAGCTGATCAACAGCTAATAGCTCATTATTTCATTTCAGAACATCTCTGCACCTCATTATAGCAGATTGGCTCTGTGGCGCAATGGATAGCGCATTGGACTTCTAGGTGAATGTAAAAAAGATATTCAAAGGTTGTGGGTTCGAATCCCACCAGAGTCAGTTTTATCCCTGTTATCCTGTTATCCCAAGTACCAATTCATTATTATATTCTCTGTATTTAGTACTAATACCGGCAACCATCTTAACCCCTTGCGTGCTGATAACAGAACGGTTCCGTCATCAGCTACGGGTGAGCTGTGCTGATGACGAAACCGTTCCGTCATGACTCCGCCCGCGCAAGGCGTAGTCAGCACAGGCGGAAAATACGCCCCGCACTCAAGGGGTTAAAAAACGTAGTGATAGTTGGGACACTTCCTAATGTTGATAATGTCATTTTGTGGGGTGCTGCCTCAGAGCCTGGATAGCTCAGTCGGTAGAGCATCAGACTTTTAATCTGAGGGCCCAGGGTTCAAGTCCCTGTTCAGGCGGCTTGGTTAAAGAAAATGTATATCAATTGCATACTCTTTTCAGGATCCAATGAATGGGAATTCCAATTACAGATGGTTCAAAAAAGTCTTGATCGAGTCCTTACATACCCATCTGTGCTCTACTTTCTTTGACAAGGGTTAAGAAGACTTACCCAAACTGTATCATGTAGTTTGACATGTTGATTATCTTTTATCCAATTCAATGTTCAAAATGTAAGCTAGTGTCGGATTAATTTGATAAAGTTGGTCAACAACTTATAGGTCATCTTTTTATTTGTGAATCTCTGATCACCTTGTTGAATCAGGTCGGATCTCTGGTGCAATGGATTGCGGCTTGGAGTCCTAGGCGAATGTAGCAAAAGCATTCAAACGCTAAGGGTTCGAACACCAACTGGGTCAATTTTATCCCTCCTCTATTTTATAACTAATTGAAACAGTAACCAGCAATCCTGCTTCTCCATCACCAGAAACATTTACCAAAATGGCAGTGAAAGAAAGTCTACTTAAACAGAGACTGTTTGCTTTGAAAATGTTGCATAGTCTATGCCCAAGAGGAAATTCCCAATGATACTGCTGAAAATGTAATTTAGGAGTTAGTAATAGTATTTGGCCCTTTATTAATTTCACTGTGTCATTTTAAACACGTGATTTCTATGTCATCCGAAAATGAGATAGTACAAATTTCCGGAGTTATAATGGATTACGTGTGCTGCTGAAATTTCAAATGCTTATAATATCAATTCAGTATTAAACTCTAGAATATTGATTGCTAATATATGTAATTATATAAATATACAAAGTGTAGGTCAGTGTACG
This sequence comes from Lissotriton vulgaris, assembly GCF_964263255.1. Taxonomy (NCBI): domain Eukaryota; kingdom Metazoa; phylum Chordata; class Amphibia; order Caudata; family Salamandridae; genus Lissotriton; species Lissotriton vulgaris. The sequence continues at coordinate 229,253,316 of NC_141686.1, read as the reverse complement.
TCCACATTTGTTTAGCTGATTTTAAGGTAGAGTATAGCAGAGCCTGGATAGCTCAGTCGGTAGAGCATCAGACTTTTAATCTGAGGGTCCAGGGTTCAAGTCCCTGTTCAGGCGGTTGTTTCCTTTAAAGAAAAAGTACTCTAATTGTATGCTCTTTTTGTGGACCCCTGCATGACGAATAAGATATTCCATTACTAAAATTGCAAAAACGTCTTTCATGGAGTTGTGAAATACACATCTGTCTCACATATTATGTGCCATTTGACTAAACTTAAGTCGTACGTAGATTTACCAATGGTATCATGTAGTCTGAGACGGTGAATATCATTTCACCAATTCAATATTCAAAATATAGCCATGGTTATAGTATCAAATGAACTTTATAAAGCTGATCAACAGCTAATAGCTCATTATTTCATTTCAGAACATCTCTGCACCTCATTATAGCAGATTGGCTCTGTGGCGCAATGGATAGCGCATTGGACTTCTAGGTGAATGTAAAAAAGATATTCAAAGGTTGTGGGTTCGAATCCCACCAGAGTCAGTTTTATCCCTGTTATCCTGTTATCCCAAGTACCAATTCATTATTATATTCTCTGTATTTAGTACTAATACTGGCAACCATCTTAACCCCTTGCGTGCTGATGACAGAACGGTTCCGTCATCAGCTACGGGTGAGCTGTGCTGATGACGAAACAGTTCCGTCATGACTCCGCCCGCGCAAGGCGTAGTCAGCACAGGCGGAAAATACGCCCCGCACTCAAGGGGTTAAAAAACGTAGTGATAGTTGGGACACTTCCTAATGTTGATAATGTCATTTTGTGGGGTGCTGCCTCAGAGCCTGGATAGCTCAGTCGGTAGAGCATCAGACTTTTAATCTGAGGGCCCAGGGTTCAAGTCCCTGTTCAGGCGGCTTGGTTAAAGAAAATGTATATCAATTGCATACTCTTTTCAGGATCCAATGAATGGGAATTCCAATTACAGATGGTTCAAAAAAGTCTTGATCGAGTCCTTACATACCCATCCGTGCTCTACTTTCTTTGACAAGGGTTAAGAAGACTTACCCAAACTGTATCATGTAGTTTGACATGTTGATTATCTTTTATCCAATTCAATGTTCAAAATGTAAGCTAGTGTCCGATTAATTTGATAAAGTTGGTCAACAACTTATAGGTCATCTTTTTATTTGTGAATCTCTGATCACCTTGTTGAATCAGGTCGGATCTCTGGTGCAATGGATTGCGGCTTGGAGTCCTAGGCGAATGTAGCAAAAGCATTCAAACGCTAAGGGTTCGAACACCAACTGGGTCAATTTTATCCCTCCTCTATTTTATAACTAATTGAAACAGTAACCAGCAATCCTGCTTCTCCATCACCAGAAACATTTACCAAAATGGCAGTGAAAGAAAGTCTACTTAAACAGAGACTGTTTGCTTTGAAAATGTTGCATAGTCTATGCCCAAGAGGAAATTCCCAATGATACTGCTGAAAATGTAATTTAGGAGTTAGTAATAGTATTTAGCACTTTATTAATTTCACTGTGTCATTTTAAACACGTGATTTCTATGTCATCCGAAAATGAGATAGTACAAATTTCCGGAGTTATAATGGATTACGTGTGCTGCTGAAATTTCAAATGCTTATAATATCAATTCAGTATTAAACTCTAGAATATTGATTGCTAATATATGTAATTATATAAATATACAAAGTGTAGGTCAGTGTACGTCCACATTTGTTTAGCTGATTTTAAGGTAGAGTATAGCAGAGCCTGGATAGCTCAGTCGGTAGAGCATCAGACTTTTAATCTGAGGGTCCAGGGTTCAAGTCCCTGTTCAGGCGGTTGTTTCCTTTAAAGAAAAAGTACTCTAATTGTATGCTCTTTTTGTGGACCCCTGCATGACGAATAAGATATTCCATTACTAAAATTGCAAAAACGTCTTTCATGGAGTTGTGAAATACACATCTGTCTCACATATTATGTTCCATTTGACTAAACTTAAGTCGTACGTAGATTTACCAATGGTATCATGTAGTCTGAGACGGTGAATATCATTTCACCAATTCAATATTCAAAATATAGCCATGGTTATAGTATCAAATGAACTTTATAAAGCTGATCAACAGCTAATAGCTCATTATTTCATTTCAGAACATCTCTGCACCTCATTATAGCAGATTGGCTCTGTGGCGCAATGGATAGCGCATTGGACTTCTAGGTGAATGTAAAATAGATATTCAAAGGTTGTGGGTTCGAATCCCACCAGAGTCAGTTTTATCCCTGTTATCCTGTTATCCCAAGTACCAACTCATTATTATATTCTCTGTATTTAGTACTAATACCGGCAACCATCTTAACCCCTTGCGTGCTGATGACGAAACCGTTCCGTCATGACTCCGCCCGCGCAAGGCGGAGTCAGCACAGGCGGAAAATACGCCCCGCACGCAAGGGGTTAAAAAACGTAGTGATAGTTGGGACACTTCCTAATGTTGATAATGTCATTTTGTGGGGTGCTGCCTCAGAGCCTGGATAGCTCAGTCAGTAGAGCATCAGACTTTTAATCTGAGGGCCCAGGGTTCAAGTCCCTGTTCAGGCGGCTTGGTTAAAGAAAACGTATATCAATTGCATACTCTTTTCAGGATCCAATGAATGGGAATTCCAATTACAGATGGTTCAAAAAAGTCTTGATCGAGTCCTTACATACCCATCTGTGCTCTACTTTCTTTGACAAGGGTTAAGAAGACTTACCCAAACTGTATCATGTAGTTTGACATGTTGATTATCTTTTATCCAATTCAATGTTCAAAATGTAAGCTAGTGTCGGATTAATTTGATAAAGTTGGTCAACAACTTATAGGTCATCTTTTTATTTGTGAATCTCTGATCACCTTGTTGAATCAGGTCGGATCTCTGGTGCAATGGATTGCGGCTTGGAGTCCTAGGCGAATGTAGCAAAAGCATTCAAACGCTAAGGGTTCGAACACCAACTGGGTCAATTTTATCCCTCCTCTATTTTATAACTAATTGAAACAGTAACCAGCAATCCTGCTTCTCCATCACCAGAAACATTTACCAAAATGGCAGTGAAAGAAAGTCTACTTAAACAGAGACTGTTTGCTTTGAAAATGTTGCATAGTCTATGCCCAAGAGGAAATTCCCAATGATACTGCTGAAAATGTAATTTAGGAGTTAGTAATAGTATTTGGCCCTTTATTAATTTCACAGTGTCATTTTAAACACGTGATTTCTATGTCATCCGAAAATGAGATAGTACAAATTTCCGGAGTTATAATGGATTACGTGTGCTGCTGAAATTTCAAATGCTTAAAATATCAATTCATTATTAAACTCTAGAATATTGATTGCTAATATATGTAATTATATAAATATACAAAGTGTAGGTCAGTGTACGTCCACATTTGTTTAGCTGATTTTAAGGTAGAGTATAGCAGAGCCTGGATAGCTCAGTCGGTAGAGCATCAGACTTTTAATCTGAGGGTCCAGGGTTCAAGTCCCTGTTCAGGTGGTTGTTTCCTTTAAAGAAAAAGTACTCTAATTGTATGCTCTTTTTGTGGACCCCTGCATGACGAATAAGATATTCCATTACTAAAATTGCAAAAACGTCTTTCATGGAGTTGTGAAATACACATCTGTCTCACATATTATGTGCCATTTGACTAAACTTAAGTCGTACGTAGATTTACCAATGGTATCATGTAGTCTGAGACGGTGAATATCATTTCACCAATTCAATATTCAAAATATAGCCATGGTTATAGTATCAAATGAACTTTATAAAGCTGATCAACAGCTAATAGCTCATTATTTCATTTCAGAACATCTCTGCACCTCATTATAGCAGATTGGCTCTGTGGCGCAATGGATAGCGCATTGGACTTCTAGGTGAATGTAAAAAAGATATTCAAAGGTTGTGGGTTCGAATCCCACCAGAGTCAGTTTTATCCCTGTTATCCTGTTATCCCAAGTACCAATTCATTATTATATTCTCTGTATTTAGTACTAATACCGGCAACCATCTTAACCCCTTGCGTGCTGATGACAGAACGGTTCCGTCATCAGCTACGGGTGAGCTGTGCTGATGACGAAACAGTTCCGTCATGACTCCGCCCGCGCAAGGCGTAGTCAGCACAGGCGGAAAATACGCCCCGCACTCAAGGGGTTAAAAAACGTAGTGATAGTTGGGACACTTCCTAATGTTGATAATGTCATTTTGTGGGGTGCTGCCTCAGAGCCTGGATAGCTCAGTCGGTAGAGCATCAGACTTTTAATCTGAGGGCCCAGGGTTCAAGTCCCTGTTCAGGCGGCTTGGTTAAAGAAAATGTATATCAATTGCATACTCTTTTCAGGATCCAATGAATGGGAATTCCAATTACAGATGGTTCAAAAAAGTCTTGATCGAGTCCTTACATACCCATCTGTGCTCTACTTTCTTTGACAAGGGTTAAGAAGACTTACCCAAACTGTATCATGTAGTTTGACATGTTGATTATCTTTTATCCAATTCAATGTTCAAAATGTAAGCTAGTGTCGGATTAATTTGATAAAGTTGGTCAACAACTTATAGGTCATCTTTTTATTTGTGAATCTCTGATCACCTTGTTGAATCAGGTCGGATCTCTGGTGCAATGGATTGCGGCTTGGAGTCCTAGGCGAATGTAGCAAAAGCATTCAAACGCTAAGGGTTCGAACACCAACTGGGTCAATTTTATCCCTCCTCTATTTTATAACTAATTGAAACAGTAACCAGCAATCCTGCTTCTCCATCACCAGAAACATTTACCAAAATGGCAGTGAAAGAAAGTCTACTTAAACAGAGACTGTTTGCTTTGAAAATGTTGCATAGTCTATGCCCAAGAGGAAATTCCCAATGATACTGCTGAAAATGTAATTTAGGAGTTAGTAATAGTATTTGGCCCTTTATTAATTTCACTGTGTCATTTTAAACACGTGATTTCTATGTCATCCGAAAATGAGATAGTACAAATTTCCGGAGTTATAATGGATTACGTGTGCTGCTGAAATTTCAAATGCTTATAATATCAATTCAGTATTAAACTCTAGAATATTGATTGCTAATATATGTAATTATATAAATATACAAAGTGTAGGTCAGTGTACGTCCACATTTGTTTAGCTGATTTTAAGGTAGAGTATAGCAGAGCCTGGATAGCTCAGTCGGTAGAGCATCAGACTTTTAATCTGAGGGTCCAGGGTTCAAGTCCCTGTTCAGGCGGTTGTTTCCTTTAAAGAAAAAGTACTCTAATTGTATGCTCTTTTTGTGGACCCCTGCATGACGAATAAGATATTCCATTACTAAAATTGCAAAAACGTCTTTCATGGAGTTGTGAAATACACATCTGTCTCACATATTATGTGCCATTTGACTAAACTTAAGTCGTACGTAGATTTACCAATGGTATCATGTAGTCTGAGACGGTGAATATCATTTCACCAATTCAATATTCAAAATATAGCCATGGTTATAGTATCAAATGAACTTTATAAAGCTGATCAACAGCTAATAGCTCATTATTTCATTTCAGAACATCTCTGCACCTCATTATAGCAGATTGGCTCTGTGGCGCAATGGATAGCGCATTGGACTTCTAGGTGAATGTAAAAAAGATATTCAAAGGTTGTGGGTTCGAATCCCACCAGAGTCAGTTTTATCCCTGTTATCCTGTTATCCCAAGTACCAATTCATTATTATATTCTCTGTATTTAGTACTAATACTGGCAACCATCTTAACCCCTTGCGTGCTGATGACAGAACGGTTCCGTCATCAGCTACGGGTGAGCTGTGCTGATGACGAAACAGTTCCGTCATGACTCCGCCCGCGCAAGGCGTAGTCAGCACAGGCGGAAAATACGCCCCGCACTCAAGGGGTTAAAAAACGTAGTGATAGTTGGGACACTTCCTAATGTTGATAATGTCATTTTGTGGGGTGCTGCCTCAGAGCCTGGATAGCTCAGTCGGTAGAGCATCAGACTTTTAATCTGAGGGCCCAGGGTTCAAGTCCCTGTTCAGGCGGCTTGGTTAAAGAAAATGTATATCAATTGCATACTCTTTTCAGGATCCAATGAATGGGAATTCCAATTACAGATGGTTCAAAAAAGTCTTGATCGAGTCCTTACATACCCATCCGTGCTCTACTTTCTTTGACAAGGGTTAAGAAGACTTACCCAAACTGTATCATGTAGTTTGACATGTTGATTATCTTTTATCCAATTCAATGTTCAAAATGTAAGCTAGTGTCCGATTAATTTGATAAAGTTGGTCAACAACTTATAGGTCATCTTTTTATTTGTGAATCTCTGATCACCTTGTTGAATCAGGTCGGATCTCTGGTGCAATGGATTGCGGCTTGGAGTCCTAGGCGAATGTAGCAAAAGCATTCAAACGCTAAGGGTTCGAACACCAACTGGGTCAATTTTATCCCTCCTCTATTTTATAACTAATTGAAACAGTAACCAGCAATCCTGCTTCTCCATCACCAGAAACATTTACCAAAATGGCAGTGAAAGAAAGTCTACTTAAACAGAGACTGTTTGCTTTGAAAATGTTGCATAGTCTATGCCCAAGAGGAAATTCCCAATGATACTGCTGAAAATGTAATTTAGGAGTTAGTAATAGTATTTAGCACTTTATTAATTTCACTGTGTCATTTTAAACACGTGATTTCTATGTCATCCGAAAATGAGATAGTACAAATTTCCGGAGTTATAATGGATTACGTGTGCTGCTGAAATTTCAAATGCTTATAATATCAATTCAGTATTAAACTCTAGAATATTGATTGCTAATATATGTAATTATATAAATATACAAAGTGTAGGTCAGTGTACGTCCACATTTGTTTAGCTGATTTTAAGGTAGAGTATAGCAGAGCCTGGATAGCTCAGTCGGTAGAGCATCAGACTTTTAATCTGAGGGTCCAGGGTTCAAGTCCCTGTTCAGGCGGTTGTTTCCTTTAAAGAAAAAGTACTCTAATTGTATGCTCTTTTTGTGGACCCCTGCATGACGAATAAGATATTCCATTACTAAAATTGCAAAAACGTCTTTCATGGAGTTGTGAAATACACATCTGTCTCACATATTATGTTCCATTTGACTAAACTTAAGTCGTACGTAGATTTACCAATGGTATCATGTAGTCTGAGACGGTGAATATCATTTCACCAATTCAATATTCAAAATATAGCCATGGTTATAGTATCAAATGAACTTTATAAAGCTGATCAACAGCTAATAGCTCATTATTTCATTTCAGAACATCTCTGCACCTCATTATAGCAGATTGGCTCTGTGGCGCAATGGATAGCGCATTGGACTTCTAGGTGAATGTAAAATAGATATTCAAAGGTTGTGGGTTCGAATCCCACCAGAGTCAGTTTTATCCCTGTTATCCTGTTATCCCAAGTACCAACTCATTATTATATTCTCTGTATTTAGTACTAATACCGGCAACCATCTTAACCCCTTGCGTGCTGATGACGAAACCGTTCCGTCATGACTCCGCCCGCGCAAGGCGGAGTCAGCACAGGCGGAAAATACGCCCCGCACGCAAGGGGTTAAAAAACGTAGTGATAGTTGGGACACTTCCTAATGTTGATAATGTCATTTTGTGGGGTGCTGCCTCAGAGCCTGGATAGCTCAGTCAGTAGAGCATCAGACTTTTAATCTGAGGGCCCAGGGTTCAAGTCCCTGTTCAGGCGGCTTGGTTAAAGAAAACGTATATCAATTGCATACTCTTTTCAGGATCCAATGAATGGGAATTCCAATTACAGATGGTTCAAAAAAGTCTTGATCGAGTCCTTACATACCCATCTGTGCTCTACTTTCTTTGACAAGGGTTAAGAAGACTTACCCAAACTGTATCATGTAGTTTGACATGTTGATTATCTTTTATCCAATTCAATGTTCAAAATGTAAGCTAGTGTCGGATTAATTTGATAAAGTTGGTCAACAACTTATAGGTCATCTTTTTATTTGTGAATCTCTGATCACCTTGTTGAATCAGGTCGGATCTCTGGTGCAATGGATTGCGGCTTGGAGTCCTAGGCGAATGTAGCAAAAGCATTCAAACGCTAAGGGTTCGAACACCAACTGGGTCAATTTTATCCCTCCTCTATTTTATAACTAATTGAAACAGTAACCAGCAATCCTGCTTCTCCATCACCAGAAACATTTACCAAAATGGCAGTGAAAGAAAGTCTACTTAAACAGAGACTGTTTGCTTTGAAAATGTTGCATAGTCTATGCCCAAGAGGAAATTCCCAATGATACTGCTGAAAATGTAATTTAGGAGTTAGTAATAGTATTTGGCCCTTTATTAATTTCACAGTGTCATTTTAAACACGTGATTTCTATGTCATCCGAAAATGAGATAGTACAAATTTCCGGAGTTATAATGGATTACGTGTGCTGCTGAAATTTCAAATGCTTAAAATATCAATTCATTATTAAACTCTAGAATATTGATTGCTAATATATGTAATTATATAAATATACAAAGTGTAGGTCAGTGTACGTCCACATTTGTTTAGCTGATTTTAAGGTAGAGTATAGCAGAGCCTGGATAGCTCAGTCGGTAGAGCATCAGACTTTTAATCTGAGGGTCCAGGGTTCAAGTCCCTGTTCAGGTGGTTGTTTCCTTTAAAGAAAAAGTACTCTAATTGTATGCTCTTTTTGTGGACCCCTGCATGACGAATAAGATATTCCATTACTAAAATTGCAAAAACGTCTTTCATGGAGTTGTGAAATACACATCTGTCTCACATATTATGTGCCATTTGACTAAACTTAAGTCGTACGTAGATTTACCAATGGTATCATGTAGTCTGAGACGGTGAATATCATTTCACCAATTCAATATTCAAAATATAGCCATGGTTATAGTATCAAATGAACTTTATAAAGCTGATCAACAGCTAATAGCTCATTATTTCATTTCAGAACATCTCTGCACCTCATTATAGCAGATTGGCTCTGTGGCGCAATGGATAGCGCATTGGACTTCTAGGTGAATGTAAAAAAGATATTCAAAGGTTGTGGGTTCGAATCCCACCAGAGTCAGTTTTATCCCTGTTATCCTGTTATCCCAAGTACCAATTCATTATTATATTCTCTGTATTTAGTACTAATACCGGCAACCATCTTAACCCCTTGCGTGCTGATAACAGAACGGTTCCGTCATCAGCTACGGGTGAGCTGTGCTGATGACGAAACCGTTCCGTCATGACTCCGCCCGCGCAAGGCGTAGTCAGCACAGGCGGAAAATACGCCCCGCACTCAAGGGGTTAAAAAACGTAGTGATAGTTGGGACACTTCCTAATGTTGATAATGTCATTTTGTGGGGTGCTGCCTCAGAGCCTGGATAGCTCAGTCGGTAGAGCATCAGACTTTTAATCTGAGGGCCCAGGGTTCAAGTCCCTGTTCAGGCGGCTTGGTTAAAGAAAATGTATATCAATTGCATACTCTTTTCAGGATCCAATGAATGGGAATTCCAATTACAGATGGTTCAAAAAAGTCTTGATCGAGTCCTTACATACCCATCTGTGCTCTACTTTCTTTGACAAGGGTTAAGAAGACTTACCCAAACTGTATCATGTAGTTTGACATGTTGATTATCTTTTATCCAATTCAATGTTCAAAATGTAAGCTAGTGTCGGATTAATTTGATAAAGTTGGTCAACAACTTATAGGTCATCTTTTTATTTGTGAATCTCTGATCACCTTGTTGAATCAGGTCGGATCTCTGGTGCAATGGATTGCGGCTTGGAGTCCTAGGCGAATGTAGCAAAAGCATTCAAACGCTAAGGGTTCGAACACCAACTGGGTCAATTTTATCCCTCCTCTATTTTATAACTAATTGAAACAGTAACCAGCAATCCTGCTTCTCCATCACCAGAAACATTTACCAAAATGGCAGTGAAAGAAAGTCTACTTAAACAGAGACTGTTTGCTTTGAAAATGTTGCATAGTCTATGCCCAAGAGGAAATTCCCAATGATACTGCTGAAAATGTAATTTAGGAGTTAGTAATAGTATTTGGCCCTTTATTAATTTCACTGTGTCATTTTAAACACGTGATTTCTATGTCATCCGAAAATGAGATAGTACAAATTTCCGGAGTTATAATGGATTACGTGTGCTGCTGAAATTTCAAATGCTTATAATATCAATTCAGTATTAAACTCTAGAATATTGATTGCTAATATATGTAATTATATAAATATACAAAGTGTAGGTCAGTGTACGTCCACATTTGTTTAGCTGATTTTAAGGTAGAGTATAGCAGAGCCTGGATAGCTCAGTCGGTAGAGCATCAGACTTTTAATCTGAGGGTCCAGGGTTCAAGTCCCTGTTCAGGCGGTTGTTTCCTTTAAAGAAAAAGTACTCTAATTGTATGCTCTTTTTGTGGACCCCTGCATGACGAATAAGATATTCCATTACTAAAATTGCAAAAACGTCTTTCATGGAGTTGTGAAATACACATCTGTCTCACATATTATGTGCCATTTGACTAAACTTAAGTCGTACGTAGATTTACCAATGGTATCATGTAGTCTGAGACGGTGAATATCATTTCACCAATTCAATATTCAAAATATAGCCATGGTTATAGTATCAAATGAACTTTATAAAGCTGATCAACAGCTAATAGCTCATTATTTCATTTCAGAACATCTCTGCACCTCATTATAGCAGATTGGCTCTGTGGCGCAATGGATAGCGCATTGGACTTCTAGGTGAATGTAAAAAAGATATTCAAAGGTTGTGGGTTCGAATCCCACCAGAGTCAGTTTTATCCCTGTTATCCTGTTATCCCAAGTACCAATTCATTATTATATTCTCTGTATTTAGTACTAATACTGGCAACCATCTTAACCCCTTGCGTGCTGATGACAGAACGGTTCCGTCATCAGCTACGGGTGAGCTGTGCTGATGACGAAACAGTTCCGTCATGACTCCGCCCGCGCAAGGCGTAGTCAGCACAGGCGGAAAATACGCCCCGCACTCAAGGGGTTAAAAAACGTAGTGATAGTTGGGACACTTCCTAATGTTGATAATGTCATTTTGTGGGGTGCTGCCTCAGAGCCTGGATAGCTCAGTCGGTAGAGCATCAGACTTTTAATCTGAGGGCCCAGGGTTCAAGTCCCTGTTCAGGCGGCTTGGTTAAAGAAAATGTATATCAATTGCATACTCTTTTCAGGATCCAATGAATGGGAATTCCAATTACAGATGGTTCAAAAAAGTCTTGATCGAGTCCTTACATACCCATCCGTGCTCTACTTTCTTTGACAAGGGTTAAGAAGACTTACCCAAACTGTATCATGTAGTTTGACATGTTGATTATCTTTTATCCAATTCAATGTTCAAAATGTAAGCTAGTGTCCGATTAATTTGATAAAGTTGGTCAACAACTTATAGGTCATCTTTTTATTTGTGAATCTCTGATCACCTTGTTGAATCAGGTCGGATCTCTGGTGCAATGGATTGCGGCTTGGAGTCCTAGGCGAATGTAGCAAAAGCATTCAAACGCTAAGGGTTCGAACACCAACTGGGTCAATTTTATCCCTCCTCTATTTTATAACTAATTGAAACAGTAACCAGCAATCCTGCTTCTCCATCACCAGAAACATTTACCAAAATGGCAGTGAAAGAAAGTCTACTTAAACAGAGACTGTTTGCTTTGAAAATGTTGCATAGTCTATGCCCAAGAGGAAATTCCCAATGATACTGCTGAAAATGTAATTTAGGAGTTAGTAATAGTATTTAGCCCTTTATTAATTTCACTGTGTCATTTTAAACACGTGATTTCTATGTCATCCGAAAATGAGATAGTACAAATTTCCGGAGTTATAATGGATTACGTGTGCTGCTGAAATTTCAAATGCTTATAATATCAATTCAGTATTAAACTCTAGAATATTGATTGCTAATATATGTAATTATATAAATATACAAAGTGTAGGTCAGTGTACGTCCACATTTGTTTAGCTGATTTTAAGGTAGAGTATAGCAGAGCCTGGATAGCTCAGTCGGTAGAGCATCAGACTTTTAATCTGAGGGTCCAGGGTTCAAGTCCCTGTTCAGGCGGTTGTTTCCTTTAAAGAAAAAGTACTCTAATTGTATGCTCTTTTTGTGGACCCCTGCATGACGAATAAGATATTCCATTACTAAAATTGCAAAAACGTCTTTCATGGAGTTGTGAAATACACATCTGTCTCACATATTATGTTCCATTTGACTAAACTTAAGTCGTACGTAGATTTACCAATGGTATCATGTAGTCTGAGACGGTGAATATCATTTCACCAATTCAATATTCAAAATATAGCCATGGTTATAGTATCAAATGAACTTTATAAAGCTGATCAACAGCTAATAGCTCATTATTTCATTTCAGAACATCTCTGCACCTCATTATAGCAGATTGGCTCTGTGGCGCAATGGATAGCGCATTGGACTTCTAGGTGAATGTAAAATAGATATTCAAAGGTTGTGGGTTCGAATCCCACCAGAGTCAGTTTTATCCCTGTTATCCTGTTATCCCAAGTACCAACTCATTATTATATTCTCTGTATTTAGTACTAATACCGGCAACCATCTTAACCCCTTGCGTGCTGATGACGAAACCGTTCCGTCATGACTCCGCCCGCGCAAGGCGGAGTCAGCACAGGCGGAAAATACGCCCCGCACGCAAGGGGTTAAAAAACGTAGTGATAGTTGGGACACTTCCTAATGTTGATAATGTCATTTTGTGGGGTGCTGCCTCAGAGCCTGGATAGCTCAGTCAGTAGAGCATCAGACTTTTAATCTGAGGGCCCAGGGTTCAAGTCCCTGTTCAGGCGGCTTGGTTAAAGAAAACGTATATCAATTGCATACTCTTTTCAGGATCCAATGAATGGGAATTCCAATTACAGATGGTTCAAAAAAGTCTTGATCGAGTCCTTACATACCCATCTGTGCTCTACTTTCTTTGACAAGGGTTAAGAAGACTTACCCAAACTGTATCATGTAGTTTGACATGTTGATTATCTTTTATCCAATTCAATGTTCAAAATGTAAGCTAGTGTCGGATTAATTTGATAAAGTTGGTCAACAACTTATAGGTCATCTTTTTATTTGTGAATCTCTGATCACCTTGTTGAATCAGGTCGGATCTCTGGTGCAATGGATTGCGGCTTGGAGTCCTAGGCGAATGTAGCAAAAGCATTCAAACGCTAAGGGTTCGAACACCAACTGGGTCAATTTTATCCCTCCTCTATTTTATAACTAATTGAAACAGTAACCAGCAATCCTGCTTCTCCATCACCAGAAACATTTACCAAAATGGCAGTGAAAGAAAGTCTACTTAAACAGAGACTGTTTGCTTTGAAAATGTTGCATAGTCTATGCCCAAGAGGAAATTCCCAATGATACTGCTGAAAATGTAATTTAGGAGTTAGTAATAGTATTTGGCCCTTTATTAATTTCACAGTGTCATTTTAAACACGTGATTTCTATGTCATCCGAAAATGAGATAGTACAAATTTCCGGAGTTATAATGGATTACGTGTGCTGCTGAAATTTCAAATGCTTAAAATATCAATTCATTATTAAACTCTAGAATATTGATTGCTAATATATGTAATTATATAAATATACAAAGTGTAGGTCAGTGTACGTCCACATTTGTTTAGCTGATTTTAAGGTAGAGTATAGCAGAGCCTGGATAGCTCAGTCGGTAGAGCATCAGACTTTTAATCTGAGGGTCCAGGGTTCAAGTCCCTGTTCAGGTGGTTGTTTCCTTTAAAGAAAAAGTACTCTAATTGTATGCTCTTTTTGTGGACCCCTGCATGACGAATAAGATATTCCATTACTAAAATTGCAAAAACGTCTTTCATGGAGTTGTGAAATACACATCTGTCTCACATATTATGTGCCATTTGACTAAACTTAAGTCGTACGTAGATTTACCAATGGTATCATGTAGTCTGAGACGGTGAATATCATTTCACCAATTCAATATTCAAAATATAGCCATGGTTATAGTATCAAATGAACTTTATAAAGCTGATCAACAGCTAATAGCTCATTATTTCATTTCAGAACATCTCTGCACCTCATTATAGCAGATTGGCTCTGTGGCGCAATGGATAGCGCATTGGACTTCTAGGTGAATGTAAAAAAGATATTCAAAGGTTGTGGGTTCGAATCCCACCAGAGTCAGTTTTATCCCTGTTATCCTGTTATCCCAAGTACCAATTCATTATTATATTCTCTGTATTTAGTACTAATACCGGCAACCATCTTAACCCCTTGCGTGCTGATAACAGAACGGTTCCGTCATCAGCTACGGGTGAGCTGTGCTGATGACGAAACCGTTCCGTCATGACTCCGCCCGCGCAAGGCGTAGTCAGCACAGGCGGAAAATACGCCCCGCACTCAAGGGGTTAAAAAACGTAGTGATAGTTGGGACACTTCCTAATGTTGATAATGTCATTTTGTGGGGTGCTGCCTCAGAGCCTGGATAGCTCAGTCGGTAGAGCATCAGACTTTTAATCTGAGGGCCCAGGGTTCAAGTCCCTGTTCAGGCGGCTTGGTTAAAGAAAATGTATATCAATTGCATACTCTTTTCAGGATCCAATGAATGGGAATTCCAATTACAGATGGTTCAAAAAAGTCTTGATCGAGTCCTTACATACCCATCTGTGCTCTACTTTCTTTGACAAGGGTTAAGAAGACTTACCCAAACTGTATCATGTAGTTTGACATGTTGATTATCTTTTATCCAATTCAATGTTCAAAATGTAAGCTAGTGTCGGATTAATTTGATAAAGTTGGTCAACAACTTATAGGTCATCTTTTTATTTGTGAATCTCTGATCACCTTGTTGAATCAGGTCGGATCTCTGGTGCAATGGATTGCGGCTTGGAGTCCTAGGCGAATGTAGCAAAAGCATTCAAACGCTAAGGGTTCGAACACCAACTGGGTCAATTTTATCCCTCCTCTATTTTATAACTAATTGAAACAGTAACCAGCAATCCTGCTTCTCCATCACCAGAAACATTTACCAAAATGGCAGTGAAAGAAAGTCTACTTAAACAGAGACTGTTTGCTTTGAAAATGTTGCATAGTCTATGCCCAAGAGGAAATTCCCAATGATACTGCTGAAAATGTAATTTAGGAGTTAGTAATAGTATTTGGCCCTTTATTAATTTCACTGTGTCATTTTAAACACGTGATTTCTATGTCATCCGAAAATGAGATAGTACAAATTTCCGGAGTTATAATGGATTACGTGTGCTGCTGAAATTTCAAATGCTTATAATATCAATTCAGTATTAAACTCTAGAATATTGATTGCTAATATATGTAATTATATAAATATACAAAGTGTAGGTCAGTGTACGTCCACATTTGTTTAGCTGATTTTAAGGTAGAGTATAGCAGAGCCTGGATAGCTCAGTCGGTAGAGCATCAGACTTTTAATCTGAGGGTCCAGGGTTCAAGTCCCTGTTCAGGCGGTTGTTTCCTTTAAAGAAAAAGTACTCTAATTGTATGCTCTTTTTGTGGACCCCTGCATGACGAATAAGATATTCCATTACTAAAATTGCAAAAACGTCTTTCATGGAGTTGTGAAATACACATCTGTCTCACATATTATGTGCCATTTGACTAAACTTAAGTCGTACGTAGATTTACCAATGGTATCATGTAGTCTGAGACGGTGAATATCATTTCACCAATTCAATATTCAAAATATAGCCATGGTTATAGTATCAAATGAACTTTATAAAGCTGATCAACAGCTAATAGCTCATTATTTCATTTCAGAACATCTCTGCACCTCATTATAGCAGATTGGCTCTGTGGCGCAATGGATAGCGCATTGGACTTCTAGGTGAATGTAAAATAGATATTCAAAGGTTGTGGGTTCGAATCCCACCAGAGTCAGTTTTATCCCTGTTATCCTGTTATCCCAAGTACCAACTCATTATTATATTCTCTGTATTTAGTACTAATACCGGCAACCATCTTAACCCCTTGCGTGCTGATGACGAAACCGTTCCGACATGACTCCGCCCGCGCAAGGCGGAGTCAGCACAGGCGGAAAATACGCCCCGCACGCAAGGGGTTAAAAAACGTAGTGATAGTTGGGACACTTCCTAATGTTGATAATGTCATTTTGTGGGGTGCTGCCTCAGAGCCTGGATAGCTCAGTCGGTAGAGCATCAGACTTTTAATCTGAGGGCCCAGGGTTCAAGTCCCTGTTCAGGCGGCTTGGTTAAAGAAAATGTATATCAATTGCATACTCTTTTCAGGATCCAATGAATGGGAATTCCAATTACAGATGGTTCAAAAAAGTCTTGATCGAGTCCTTACATACCCATCTGTGCTCTACTTTCTTTGACAAGGGTTAAGAAGACTTACCCAAACTGTATCATGTAGTTTGACATGTTGATTATCTTTTATCCAATTCAATGTTCAAAATGTAAGCTAGTGTCGGATTAATTTGATAAAGTTGGTCAACAACTTATAGGTCATCTTTTTATTTGTGAATCTCTGATCACCTTGTTGAATCAGGTCGGATCTCTGGTGCAATGGATTGCGGCTTGGAGTCCTAGGCGAATGTAGCAAAAGCATTCAAACGCTAAGGGTTCGAACACCAACTGGGTCAATTTTATCCCTCCTCTATTTTATAACTAATTGAAACAGTAACCAGCAATCCTGCTTCTCCATCACCAGAAACATTTACCAAAATGGCAGTGAAAGAAAGTCTACTTAAACAGAGACTGTTTGCTTTGAAAATGTTGCATAGTCTATGCCCAAGAGGAAATTCCCAATGATACTGCTGAAAATGTAATTTAGGAGTTAGTAATAGTATTTGGCCCTTTATTAATTTCACAGTGTCATTTTAAACACGTGATTTCTATGTCATCCGAAAATGAGATAGTACAAATTTCCGGAGTTATAATGGATTACGTGTGCTGCTGAAATTTCAAATGCTTAAAATATCAATTCATTATTAAACTCTAGAATATTGATTGCTAATATATGTAATTATATAAATATACAAAGTGTAGGTCAGTGTACGTCCACATTTGTTTAGCTGATTTTAAGGTAGAGTATAGCAGAGCCTGGATAGCTCAGTCGGTAGAGCATCAGACTTTTAATCTGAGGGTCCAGGGTTCAAGTCCCTGTTCAGGTGGTTGTTTCCTTTAAAGAAAAAGTACTCTAATTGTATGCTCTTTTTGTGGACCCCTGCATGACGAATAAGATATTCCATTACTAAAATTGCAAAAACGTCTTTCATGGAGTTGTGAAATACACATCTGTCTCACATATTATGTGCCATTTGACTAAGCTTAAGTCGTACGTAGATTTACCAATGGTATCATGTAGTCTGAGACGGTGAATATCATTTCACCAATTCAATATTCAAAATATAGCCATGGTTATAGTATCAAATGAACTTTATAAAGCTGATCAACAGCTAATAGCTCATTATTTCATTTCAGAACATCTCTGCACCTCATTATAGCAGATTGGCTCTGTGGCGCAATGGATAGCGCATTGGACTTCTAGGTGAATGTAAAAAAGATATTCAAAGGTTGTGGGTTCGAATCCCACCAGAGTCAGTTTTATCCCTGTTATCCTGTTATCCCAAGTACCAATTCATTATTGTATTCTCTGTATTTAGTACTAATACCGGCAACCATCTTAACCCCTTGCGTGCTGATAACAGAACGGTTCCGTCATCAGCTACGGGTGAGCTGTGCTGATGACGAAACCGTTCCGTCATGACTCCGCCCGCGCAAGGCGTAGTCAGCACAGGCGGAAAATACGCCCCGCACTCAAGGGGTTAAAAAACGTAGTGATAGTTGGGACACTTCCTAATGTTGATAATGTCATTTTGTGGGGTGCTGCCTCAGAGCCTGGATAGCTCAGTCGGTAGAGCATCAGACTTTTAATCTGAGGGCCCAGGGTTCAAGTCCCTGTTCAGGCGGCTTGGTTAAAGAAAATGTATATCAATTGCATACTCTTTTCAGGATCCAATGAATGGGAATTCCAATTACAGATGGTTCAAAAAAGTCTTGATCGAGTCCTTACATACCCATCTGTGCTCTACTTTCTTTGACAAGGGTTAAGAAGACTTACCCAAACTGTATCATGTAGTTTGACATGTTGATTATCTTTTATCCAATTCAATGTTCAAAATGTAAGCTAGTGTCGGATTAATTTGATAAAGTTGGTCAACAACTTATAGGTCATCTTTTTATTTGTGAATCTCTGATCACCTTGTTGAATCAGGTCGGATCTCTGGTGCAATGGATTGCGGCTTGGAGTCCTAGGCGAATGTAGCAAAAGCATTCAAACGCTAAGGGTTCGAACACCAACTGGGTCAATTTTATCCCTCCTCTATTTTATAACTAATTGAAACAGTAACCAGCAATCCTGCTTCTCCATCACCAGAAACATTTACCAAAATGGCAGTGAAAGAAAGTCTACTTAAACAGAGACTGTTTGCTTTGAAAATGTTGCATAGTCTATGCCCAAGAGGAAATTCCCAATGATACTGCTGAAAATGTAATTTAGGAGTTAGTAATAGTATTTGGCCCTTTATTAATTTCACTGTGTCATTTTAAACACGTGATTTCTATGTCATCCGAAAATGAGATAGTACAAATTTCCGGAGTTATAATGGATTACGTGTGCTGCTGAAATTTCAAATGCTTATAATATCAATTCAGTATTAAACTCTAGAATATTGATTGCTAATATATGTAATTATATAAATATACAAAGTGTAGGTCAGTGTACGTCCACATTTGTTTAGCTGATTTTAAGGTAGAGTATAGCAGAGCCTGGATAGCTCAGTCGGTAGAGCATCAGACTTTTAATCTGAGGGTCCAGGGTTCAAGTCCCTGTTCAGGCGGTTGTTTCCTTTAAAGAAAAAGTACTCTAATTGTATGCTCTTTTTGTGGACCCCTGCATGACGAATAAGATATTCCATTACTAAAATTGCAAAAACGTCTTTCATGGAGTTGTGAAATACACATCTGTCTCACATATTATGTGCCATTTGACTAAACTTAAGTCGTACGTAGATTTACCAATGGTATCATGTAGTCTGAGACGGTGAATATCATTTCACCAATTCAATATTCAAAATATAGCCATGGTTATAGTATCAAATGAACTTTATAAAGCTGATCAACAGCTAATAGCTCATTATTTCATTTCAGAACATCTCTGCACCTCATTATAGCAGATTGGCTCTGTGGCGCAATGGATAGCGCATTGGACTTCTAGGTGAATGTAAAATAGATATTCAAAGGTTGTGGGTTCGAATCCCACCAGAGTCAGTTTTATCCCTGTTATCCTGTTATCCCAAGTACCAACTCATTATTATATTCTCTGTATTTAGTACTAATACCGGCAACCATCTTAACCCCTTGCGTGCTGATGACGAAACCGTTCCGTCATGACTCCGCCCGCGCAAGGCGGAGTCAGCACAGGCGGAAAATACGCCCCGCACGCAAGGGGTTAAAAAACGTAGTGATAGTTGGGACACTTCCTAATGTTGATAATGTCATTTTGTGGGGTGCTGCCTCAGAGCCTGGATAGCTCAGTCGGTAGAGCATCAGACTTTTAATCTGAGGGCCCAGGGTTCAAGTCCCTGTTCAGGCGGCTTGGTTAAAGAAAATGTATATCAATTGCATACTCTTTTCAGGATCCAATGAATGGGAATTCCAATTACAGATGGTTCAAAAAAGTCTTGATCGAGTCCTTACATACCCATCTGTGCTCTACTTTCTTTGACAAGGGTTAAGAAGACTTACCCAAACTGTATTATGTAGTTTGACATGTTGATTATCTTTTATCCAATTCAATGTTCAAAATGTAAGCTAGTGTCGGATTAATTTGATAAAGTTGGTCAACAACTTATAGGTCATCTTTTTATTTGTGAATCTCTGATCACCTTGTTGAATCAGGTCGGATCTCTGGTGCAATAGATTGCGGCTTGGAGTCCTAGGCGAATGTAGCAAAAGCATTCAAACGCTAAGGGTTCGAACACCAACTGGGTCAATTTTATCCCTCCTCTATTTTATAACTAATTGAAACAGTAACCAGCAATCCTGCTTCTCCATCACCAGAAACATTTACCAAAATGGCAGTGAAAGAAAGTCTACTTAAACAGAGACTGTTTGCTTTGAAAATGTTGCATAGTCTATGCCCAAGAGGAAATTCCCAATGATACTGCTGAAAATGTAATTTAGGAGTTAGTAATAGTATTTGGCCCTTTATTAATTTCACAGTGTCATTTTAAACACGTGATTTCTATGTCATCCGAAAATGAGATAGTACAAATTTCCGGAGTTATAATGGATTACGTGTGCTGCTGAAATTTCAAATGCTTAAAATATCAATTCATTATTAAACTCTAGAATATTGATTGCTAATATATGTAATTATATAAATATACAAAGTGTAGGTCAGTGTACGTCCACATTTGTTTAGCTGATTTTAAGGTAGAGTATAGCAGAGCCTGGATAGCTCAGTCGGTAGAGCATCAGACTTTTAATCTGAGGGTCCAGGGTTCAAGTCCCTGTTCAGGTGGTTGTTTCCTTTAAAGAAAAAGTACTCTAATTGTATGCTCTTTTTGTGGACCCCTGCATGACGAATAAGATATTATATTACTAAAATTGCAAAAACGTCTTTCATGGAGTTGTGAAATACACATCTGTCTCACATATTATGTGCCATTTGACTAAACTTAAGTCGTACGTAGATTTACCAATGGTATCATGTAGTCTGAGACGGTGAATATCATTTCACCAATTCAATATTCAAAATATAGCCATGGTTATAGTATCAAATGAACTTTATAAAGCTGATCAACAGCTAATAGCTCATTATTTCATTTCAGAACATCTCTGCACCTCATTATAGCAGATTGGCTCTGTGGCGCAATGGATAGCGCATTGGACTTCTAGGTGAATGTAAAAAAGATATTCAAAGGTTGTGGGTTCGAATCCCACCAGAGTCAGATTTATCCCTGTTATCCCAAGTACCAATTCATTATTATATTCTCTGTATTTAGTACTAATACCGGCAACCATCTTAACCCCTTGCGTGCTGATAACAGAACGGTTCCGTCATCAGCTACGGGTGAGCTGTGCTGATGACGAAACCGTTCCGTCATGACTCCGCCCGCGCAAGGCGTAGTCAGCACAGGCGGAAAATACGCCCCGCACTCAAGGGGTTAAAAAACGTAGTGATAGTTGGGACACTTCCTAATGTTGATAATGTCATTTTGTGGGGTGCTGCCTCAGAGCCTGGATAGCTCAGTCGGTAGAGCATCAGACTTTTAATCTGAGGGCCCAGGGTTCAAGTCCCTGTTCAGGCGGCTTGGTTAAAGAAAATGTATATCAATTGCATACTCTTTTCAGGATCCAATGAATGGGAATTCCAATTACAGATGGTTCAAAAAAGTCTTGATCGAGTCCTTACATACCCATCTGTGCTCTACTTTCTTTGACAAGGGTTAAGAAGACTTACCCAAACTGTATCATGTAGTTTGACATGTTGATTATCTTTTATCCAATTCAATGTTCAAAATGTAAGCTAGTGTCCGATTAATTTGATAAAGTTGGTCAACAACTTATAGGTCATCTTTTTATTTGTGAATCTCTGATCACCTTGTTGAATCAGGTCGGATCTCTGGTGCAATGGATTGCGGCTTGGAGTCCTAGGCGAATGTAGCAAAAGCATTCAAACGCTAAGGGTTCGAACACCAACTGGGTCAATTTTATCCCTCCTCTATTTTATAACTAATTGAAACAGTAACCAGCAATCCTGCTTCTCCATCACCAGAAACATTTACCAAAATGGCAGTGAAAGAAAGTCTACTTAAACAGAGACTGTTTGCTTTGAAAATGTTGCATAGTCTATGCCCAAGAGGAAATTCCCAATGATACTGCTGAAAATGTAATTTAGGAGTTAGTAATAGTATTTGGCCCTTTATTAATTTCACAGTGTCATTTTAAACACGTGATTTCTATGTCATCCGAAAATGAGATAGTACAAATTTCCGGAGTTATAATGGATTACGTGTGCTGCTGAAATTTCAAATGCTTAAAATATCAATTCATTATTAAACTCTAGAATATTGATTGCTAATATATGTAATTATATAAATATACAAAGTGTAGGTCAGTGTACGTCCACATTTGTTTAGCTGATTTTAAGGTAGAGTATAGCAGAGCCTGGATAGCTCAGTCGGTAGAGCATCAGACTTTTAATCTGAGGGTCCAGGGTTCAAGTCCCTGTTCAGGTGGTTGTTTCCTTTAAAGAAAAAGTACTCTAATTGTATGCTCTTTTTGTGGACCCCTGCATGACGAATAAGATATTCCATTACTAAAATTGCAAAAACGTCTTTCATGGAGTTGTGAAATACACATCTGTCTCACATATTATGTGCCATTTGACTAAGCTTAAGTCGTACGTAGATTTACCAATGGTATCATGTAGTCTGAGACGGTGAATATCATTTCACCAATTCAATATTCAAAATATAGCCATGGTTATAGTATCAAATGAACTTTATAAAGCTGATCAACAGCTAATAGCTCATTATTTCATTTCAGAACATCTCTGCACCTCATTATAGCAGATTGGCTCTGTGGCGCAATGGATAGCGCATTGGACTTCTAGGTGAATGTAAAAAAGATATTCAAAGGTTGTGGGTTCGAATCCCACCAGAGTCAGTTTTATCCCTGTTATCCTGTTATCCCAAGTACCAATTCATTATTGTATTCTCTGTATTTAGTACTAATACCGGCAACCATCTTAACCCCTTGCGTGCTGATAACAGAACGGTTCCGTCATCAGCTACGGGTGAGCTGTGCTGATGACGAAACCGTTCCGTCATGACTCCGCCCGCGCAAGGCGTAGTCAGCACAGGCGGAAAATACGCCCCGCACTCAAGGGGTTAAAAAACGTAGTGATAGTTGGGACACTTCCTAATGTTGATAATGTCATTTTGTGGGGTGCTGCCTCAGAGCCTGGATAGCTCAGTCGGTAGAGCATCAGACTTTTAATCTGAGGGCCCAGGGTTCAAGTCCCTGTTCAGGCGGCTTGGTTAAAGAAAATGTATATCAATTGCATACTCTTTTCAGGATCCAATGAATGGGAATTCCAATTACAGATGGTTCAAAAAAGTCTTGATCGAGTCCTTACATACCCATCTGTGCTCTACTTTCTTTGACAAGGGTTAAGAAGACTTACCCAAACTGTATCATGTAGTTTGACATGTTGATTATCTTTTATCCAATTCAATGTTCAAAATGTAAGCTAGTGTCGGATTAATTTGATAAAGTTGGTCAACAACTTATAGGTCATCTTTTTATTTGTGAATCTCTGATCACCTTGTTGAATCAGGTCGGATCTCTGGTGCAATGGATTGCGGCTTGGAGTCCTAGGCGAATGTAGCAAAAGCATTCAAACGCTAAGGGTTCGAACACCAACTGGGTCAATTTTATCCCTCCTCTATTTTATAACTAATTGAAACAGTAACCAGCAATCCTGCTTCTCCATCACCAGAAACATTTACCAAAATGGCAGTGAAAGAAAGTCTACTTAAACAGAGACTGTTTGCTTTGAAAATGTTGCATAGTCTATGCCCAAGAGGAAATTCCCAATGATACTGCTGAAAATGTAATTTAGGAGTTAGTAATAGTATTTGGCCCTTTATTAATTTCACTGTGTCATTTTAAACACGTGATTTCTATGTCATCCGAAAATGAGATAGTACAAATTTCCGGAGTTATAATGGATTACGTGTGCTGCTGAAATTTCAAATGCTTATAATATCAATTCAGTATTAAACTCTAGAATATTGATTGCTAATATATGTAATTATATAAATATACAAAGTGTAGGTCAGTGTACGTCCACATTTGTTTAGCTGATTTTAAGGTAGAGTATAGCAGAGCCTGGATAGCTCAGTCGGTAGAGCATCAGACTTTTAATCTGAGGGTCCAGGGTTCAAGTCCCTGTTCAGGCGGTTGTTTCCTTTAAAGAAAAA
Organism: Lissotriton vulgaris; assembly: GCF_964263255.1. Taxonomy (NCBI): domain Eukaryota; kingdom Metazoa; phylum Chordata; class Amphibia; order Caudata; family Salamandridae; genus Lissotriton; species Lissotriton vulgaris. The sequence continues at coordinate 229,229,212 of NC_141686.1, read as the reverse complement.
GTACTCTAATTGTATGCTCTTTTTGTGGACCCCTGCATGACGAATAAGATATTCCATTACTAAAATTGCAAAAACGTCTTTCATGGAGTTGTGAAATACACATCTGTCTCACATATTATGTGCCATTTGACTAAACTTAAGTCGTACGTAGATTTACCAATGGTATCATGTAGTCTGAGACGGTGAATATCATTTCACCAATTCAATATTCAAAATATAGCCATGGTTATAGTATCAAATGAACTTTATAAAGCTGATCAACAGCTAATAGCTCATTATTTCATTTCAGAACATCTCTGCACCTCATTATAGCAGATTGGCTCTGTGGCGCAATGGATAGCGCATTGGACTTCTAGGTGAATGTAAAATAGATATTCAAAGGTTGTGGGTTCGAATCCCACCAGAGTCAGTTTTATCCCTGTTATCCTGTTATCCCAAGTACCAACTCATTATTATATTCTCTGTATTTAGTACTAATACCGGCAACCATCTTAACCCCTTGCGTGCTGATGACGAAACCGTTCCGTCATGACTCCGCCCGCGCAAGGCGGAGTCAGCACAGGCGGAAAATACGCCCCGCACGCAAGGGGTTAAAAAACGTAGTGATAGTTGGGACACTTCCTAATGTTGATAATGTCATTTTGTGGGGTGCTGCCTCAGAGCCTGGATAGCTCAGTCGGTAGAGCATCAGACTTTTAATCTGAGGGCCCAGGGTTCAAGTCCCTGTTCAGGCGGCTTGGTTAAAGAAAATGTATATCAATTGCATACTCTTTTCAGGATCCAATGAATGGGAATTCCAATTACAGATGGTTCAAAAAAGTCTTGATCGAGTCCTTACATACCCATCTGTGCTCTACTTTCTTTGACAAGGGTTAAGAAGACTTACCCAAACTGTATTATGTAGTTTGACATGTTGATTATCTTTTATCCAATTCAATGTTCAAAATGTAAGCTAGTGTCGGATTAATTTGATAAAGTTGGTCAACAACTTATAGGTCATCTTTTTATTTGTGAATCTCTGATCACCTTGTTGAATCAGGTCGGATCTCTGGTGCAATAGATTGCGGCTTGGAGTCCTAGGCGAATGTAGCAAAAGCATTCAAACGCTAAGGGTTCGAACACCAACTGGGTCAATTTTATCCCTCCTCTATTTTATAACTAATTGAAACAGTAACCAGCAATCCTGCTTCTCCATCACCAGAAACATTTACCAAAATGGCAGTGAAAGAAAGTCTACTTAAACAGAGACTGTTTGCTTTGAAAATGTTGCATAGTCTATGCCCAAGAGGAAATTCCCAATGATACTGCTGAAAATGTAATTTAGGAGTTAGTAATAGTATTTGGCCCTTTATTAATTTCACAGTGTCATTTTAAACACGTGATTTCTATGTCATCCGAAAATGAGATAGTACAAATTTCCGGAGTTATAATGGATTACGTGTGCTGCTGAAATTTCAAATGCTTAAAATATCAATTCATTATTAAACTCTAGAATATTGATTGCTAATATATGTAATTATATAAATATACAAAGTGTAGGTCAGTGTACGTCCACATTTGTTTAGCTGATTTTAAGGTAGAGTATAGCAGAGCCTGGATAGCTCAGTCGGTAGAGCATCAGACTTTTAATCTGAGGGTCCAGGGTTCAAGTCCCTGTTCAGGTGGTTGTTTCCTTTAAAGAAAAAGTACTCTAATTGTATGCTCTTTTTGTGGACCCCTGCATGACGAATAAGATATTATATTACTAAAATTGCAAAAACGTCTTTCATGGAGTTGTGAAATACACATCTGTCTCACATATTATGTGCCATTTGACTAAACTTAAGTCGTACGTAGATTTACCAATGGTATCATGTAGTCTGAGACGGTGAATATCATTTCACCAATTCAATATTCAAAATATAGCCATGGTTATAGTATCAAATGAACTTTATAAAGCTGATCAACAGCTAATAGCTCATTATTTCATTTCAGAACATCTCTGCACCTCATTATAGCAGATTGGCTCTGTGGCGCAATGGATAGCGCATTGGACTTCTAGGTGAATGTAAAAAAGATATTCAAAGGTTGTGGGTTCGAATCCCACCAGAGTCAGATTTATCCCTGTTATCCCAAGTACCAATTCATTATTATATTCTCTGTATTTAGTACTAATACCGGCAACCATCTTAACCCCTTGCGTGCTGATAACAGAACGGTTCCGTCATCAGCTACGGGTGAGCTGTGCTGATGACGAAACCGTTCCGTCATGACTCCGCCCGCGCAAGGCGTAGTCAGCACAGGCGGAAAATACGCCCCGCACTCAAGGGGTTAAAAAACGTAGTGATAGTTGGGACACTTCCTAATGTTGATAATGTCATTTTGTGGGGTGCTGCCTCAGAGCCTGGATAGCTCAGTCGGTAGAGCATCAGACTTTTAATCTGAGGGCCCAGGGTTCAAGTCCCTGTTCAGGCGGCTTGGTTAAAGAAAATGTATATCAATTGCATACTCTTTTCAGGATCCAATGAATGGGAATTCCAATTACAGATGGTTCAAAAAAGTCTTGATCGAGTCCTTACATACCCATCTGTGCTCTACTTTCTTTGACAAGGGTTAAGAAGACTTACCCAAACTGTATCATGTAGTTTGACATGTTGATTATCTTTTATCCAATTCAATGTTCAAAATGTAAGCTAGTGTCCGATTAATTTGATAAAGTTGGTCAACAACTTATAGGTCATCTTTTTATTTGTGAATCTCTGATCACCTTGTTGAATCAGGTCGGATCTCTGGTGCAATGGATTGCGGCTTGGAGTCCTAGGCGAATGTAGCAAAAGCATTCAAACGCTAAGGGTTCGAACACCAACTGGGTCAATTTTATCCCTCCTCTATTTTATAACTAATTGAAACAGTAACCAGCAATCCTGCTTCTCCATCACCAGAAACATTTACCAAAATGGCAGTGAAAGAAAGTCTACTTAAACAGAGACTGTTTGCTTTGAAAATGTTGCATAGTCTATGCCCAAGAGGAAATTCCCAATGATACTGCTGAAAATGTAATTTAGGAGTTAGTAATAGTATTTGGCCCTTTATTAATTTCACAGTGTCATTTTAAACACGTGATTTCTATGTCATCCGAAAATGAGATAGTACAAATTTCCGGAGTTATAATGGATTACGTGTGCTGCTGAAATTTCAAATGCTTAAAATATCAATTCATTATTAAACTCTAGAATATTGATTGCTAATATATGTAATTATATAAATATACAAAGTGTAGGTCAGTGTACGTCCACATTTGTTTAGCTGATTTTAAGGTAGAGTATAGCAGAGCCTGGATAGCTCAGTCGGTAGAGCATCAGACTTTTAATCTGAGGGTCCAGGGTTCAAGTCCCTGTTCAGGTGGTTGTTTCCTTTAAAGAAAAAGTACTCTAATTGTATGCTCTTTTTGTGGACCCCTGCATGACGAATAAGATATTCCATTACTAAAATTGCAAAAACGTCTTTCATGGAGTTGTGAAATACACATCTGTCTCACATATTATGTGCCATTTGACTAAGCTTAAGTCGTACGTAGATTTACCAATGGTATCATGTAGTCTGAGACGGTGAATATCATTTCACCAATTCAATATTCAAAATATAGCCATGGTTATAGTATCAAATGAACTTTATAAAGCTGATCAACAGCTAATAGCTCATTATTTCATTTCAGAACATCTCTGCACCTCATTATAGCAGATTGGCTCTGTGGCGCAATGGATAGCGCATTGGACTTCTAGGTGAATGTAAAAAAGATATTCAAAGGTTGTGGGTTCGAATCCCACCAGAGTCAGTTTTATCCCTGTTATCCTGTTATCCCAAGTACCAATTCATTATTGTATTCTCTGTATTTAGTACTAATACCGGCAACCATCTTAACCCCTTGCGTGCTGATAACAGAACGGTTCCGTCATCAGCTACGGGTGAGCTGTGCTGATGACGAAACCGTTCCGTCATGACTCCGCCCGCGCAAGGCGTAGTCAGCACAGGCGGAAAATACGCCCCGCACTCAAGGGGTTAAAAAACGTAGTGATAGTTGGGACACTTCCTAATGTTGATAATGTCATTTTGTGGGGTGCTGCCTCAGAGCCTGGATAGCTCAGTCGGTAGAGCATCAGACTTTTAATCTGAGGGCCCAGGGTTCAAGTCCCTGTTCAGGCGGCTTGGTTAAAGAAAATGTATATCAATTGCATACTCTTTTCAGGATCCAATGAATGGGAATTCCAATTACAGATGGTTCAAAAAAGTCTTGATCGAGTCCTTACATACCCATCTGTGCTCTACTTTCTTTGACAAGGGTTAAGAAGACTTACCCAAACTGTATCATGTAGTTTGACATGTTGATTATCTTTTATCCAATTCAATGTTCAAAATGTAAGCTAGTGTCGGATTAATTTGATAAAGTTGGTCAACAACTTATAGGTCATCTTTTTATTTGTGAATCTCTGATCACCTTGTTGAATCAGGTCGGATCTCTGGTGCAATGGATTGCGGCTTGGAGTCCTAGGCGAATGTAGCAAAAGCATTCAAACGCTAAGGGTTCGAACACCAACTGGGTCAATTTTATCCCTCCTCTATTTTATAACTAATTGAAACAGTAACCAGCAATCCTGCTTCTCCATCACCAGAAACATTTACCAAAATGGCAGTGAAAGAAAGTCTACTTAAACAGAGACTGTTTGCTTTGAAAATGTTGCATAGTCTATGCCCAAGAGGAAATTCCCAATGATACTGCTGAAAATGTAATTTAGGAGTTAGTAATAGTATTTGGCCCTTTATTAATTTCACTGTGTCATTTTAAACACGTGATTTCTATGTCATCCGAAAATGAGATAGTACAAATTTCCGGAGTTATAATGGATTACGTGTGCTGCTGAAATTTCAAATGCTTATAATATCAATTCAGTATTAAACTCTAGAATATTGATTGCTAATATATGTAATTATATAAATATACAAAGTGTAGGTCAGTGTACGTCCACATTTGTTTAGCTGATTTTAAGGTAGAGTATAGCAGAGCCTGGATAGCTCAGTCGGTAGAGCATCAGACTTTTAATCTGAGGGTCCAGGGTTCAAGTCCCTGTTCAGGCGGTTGTTTCCTTTAAAGAAAAAGTACTCTAATTGTATGCTCTTTTTGTGGACCCCTGCATGACGAATAAGATATTCCATTACTAAAATTGCAAAAACGTCTTTCATGGAGTTGTGAAATACACATCTGTCTCACATATTATGTGCCATTTGACTAAACTTAAGTCGTACGTAGATTTACCAATGGTATCATGTAGTCTGAGACGGTGAATATCATTTCACCAATTCAATATTCAAAATATAGCCATGGTTATAGTATCAAATGAACTTTATAAAGCTGATCAACAGCTAATAGCTCATTATTTCATTTCAGAACATCTCTGCACCTCATTATAGCAGATTGGCTCTGTGGCGCAATGGATAGTGCATTGGACTTCTAGGTGAATGTAAAATAGATATTCAAAGGTTGTGGGTTCGAATCCCACCAGAGTCAGTTTTATCCCTGTTATCCTGTTATCCCAAGTACCAACTCATTATTATATTCTCTGTATTTAGTACTAATACCGGCAACCATCTTAACCCCTTGCGTGCTGATGACGAAACCGTTCCGTCATGACTCCGCCCGCGCAAGGCGGAGTCAGCACAGGCGGAAAATACGCCCCGCACGCAAGGGGTTAAAAAACGTAGTGATAGTTGGGACACTTCCTAATGTTGATAATGTCATTTTGTGGGGTGCTGCCTCAGAGCCTGGATAGCTCAGTCGGTAGAGCATCAGACTTTTAATCTGAGGGCCCAGGGTTCAAGTCCCTGTTCAGGCGGCTTGGTTAAAGAAAATGTATATCAATTGCATACTCTTTTCAGGATCCAATGAATGGGAATTCCAATTACAGATGGTTCAAAAAAGTCTTGATCGAGTCCTTACATACCCATCTGTGCTCTACTTTCTTTGACAAGGGTTAAGAAGACTTACCCAAACTGTATTATGTAGTTTGACATGTTGATTATCTTTTATCCAATTCAATGTTCAAAATGTAAGCTAGTGTCGGATTAATTTGATAAAGTTGGTCAACAACTTATAGGTCATCTTTTTATTTGTGAATCTCTGATCACCTTGTTGAATCAGGTCGGATCTCTGGTGCAATAGATTGCGGCTTGGAGTCCTAGGCGAATGTAGCAAAAGCATTCAAACGCTAAGGGTTCGAACACCAACTGGGTCAATTTTATCCCTCCTCTATTTTATAACTAATTGAAACAGTAACCAGCAATCCTGCTTCTCCATCACCAGAAACATTTACCAAAATGGCAGTGAAAGAAAGTCTACTTAAACAGAGACTGTTTGCTTTGAAAATGTTGCATAGTCTATGCCCAAGAGGAAATTCCCAATGATACTGCTGAAAATGTAATTTAGGAGTTAGTAATAGTATTTGGCCCTTTATTAATTTCACAGTGTCATTTTAAACACGTGATTTCTATGTCATCCGAAAATGAGATAGTACAAATTTCCGGAGTTATAATGGATTACGTGTGCTGCTGAAATTTCAAATGCTTAAAATATCAATTCATTATTAAACTCTAGAATATTGATTGCTAATATATGTAATTATATAAATATACAAAGTGTAGGTCAGTGTACGTCCACATTTGTTTAGCTGATTTTAAGGTAGAGTATAGCAGAGCCTGGATAGCTCAGTCGGTAGAGCATCAGACTTTTAATCTGAGGGTCCAGGGTTCAAGTCCCTGTTCAGGTGGTTGTTTCCTTTAAAGAAAAAGTACTCTAATTGTATGCTCTTTTTGTGGACCCCTGCATGACGAATAAGATATTATATTACTAAAATTGCAAAAACGTCTTTCATGGAGTTGTGAAATACACATCTGTCTCACATATTATGTGCCATTTGACTAAACTTAAGTCGTACGTAGATTTACCAATGGTATCATGTAGTCTGAGACGGTGAATATCATTTCACCAATTCAATATTCAAAATATAGCCATGGTTATAGTATCAAATGAACTTTATAAAGCTGATCAACAGCTAATAGCTCATTATTTCATTTCAGAACATCTCTGCACCTCATTATAGCAGATTGGCTCTGTGGCGCAATGGATAGCGCATTGGACTTCTAGGTGAATGTAAAAAAGATATTCAAAGGTTGTGGGTTCGAATCCCACCAGAGTCAGATTTATCCCTGTTATCCCAAGTACCAATTCATTATTATATTCTCTGTATTTAGTACTAATACCGGCAACCATCTTAACCCCTTGCGTGCTGATAACAGAACGGTTCCGTCATCAGCTACGGGTGAGCTGTGCTGATGACGAAACCGTTCCGTCATGACTCCGCCCGCGCAAGGCGTAGTCAGCACAGGCGGAAAATACGCCCCGCACTCAAGGGGTTAAAAAACGTAGTGATAGTTGGGACACTTCCTAATGTTGATAATGTCATTTTGTGGGGTGCTGCCTCAGAGCCTGGATAGCTCAGTCGGTAGAGCATCAGACTTTTAATCTGAGGGCCCAGGGTTCAAGTCCCTGTTCAGGCGGCTTGGTTAAAGAAAATGTATATCAATTGCATACTCTTTTCAGGATCCAATGAATGGGAATTCCAATTACAGATGGTTCAAAAAAGTCTTGATCGAGTCCTTACATACCCATCTGTGCTCTACTTTCTTTGACAAGGGTTAAGAAGACTTACCCAAACTGTATCATGTAGTTTGACATGTTGATTATCTTTTATCCAATTCAATGTTCAAAATGTAAGCTAGTGTCCGATTAATTTGATAAAGTTGGTCAACAACTTATAGGTCATCTTTTTATTTGTGAATCTCTGATCACCTTGTTGAATCAGGTCGGATCTCTGGTGCAATGGATTGCGGCTTGGAGTCCTAGGCGAATGTAGCAAAAGCATTCAAACGCTAAGGGTTCGAACACCAACTGGGTCAATTTTATCCCTCCTCTATTTTATAACTAATTGAAACAGTAACCAGCAATCCTGCTTCTCCATCACCAGAAACATTTACCAAAATGGCAGTGAAAGAAAGTCTACTTAAACAGAGACTGTTTGCTTTGAAAATGTTGCATAGTCTATGCCCAAGAGGAAATTCCCAATGATACTGCTGAAAATGTAATTTAGGAGTTAGTAATAGTATTTGGCCCTTTATTAATTTCACTGTGTCATTTTAAACACGTGATTTCTATGTCATCCGAAAATGAGATAGTACAAATTTCCGGAGTTATAATGGATTACGTGTGCTGCTGAAATTTCAAATGCTTATAATATCAATTCAGTATTAAACTCTAGAATATTGATTGCTAATATATGTAATTATATAAATATACAAAGTGTAGGTCAGTGTACGTCCACATTTGTTTAGCTGATTTTAAGGTAGAGTATAGCAGAGCCTGGATAGCTCAGTCGGTAGAGCATCAGACTTTTAATCTGAGGGTCCAGGGTTCAAGTCCCTGTTCAGGCGGTTGTTTCCTTTAAAGAAAAAGTACTCTAATTGTATGCTCTTTTTGTGGACCCCTGCATGACGAATAAGATATTCCATTACTAAAATTGCAAAAACGTCTTTCATGGAGTTGTGAAATACACATCTGTCTCACATATTATGTGCCATTTGACTAAACTTAAGTCGTACGTAGATTTACCAATGGTATCATGTAGTCTGAGACGGTGAATATCATTTCACCAATTCAATATTCAAAATATAGCCATGGTTATAGTATCAAATGAACTTTATAAAGCTGATCAACAGCTAATAGCTCATTATTTCATTTCAGAACATCTCTGCACCTCATTATAGCAGATTGGCTCTGTGGCGCAATGGATAGCGCATTGGACTTCTAGGTGAATGTAAAATAGATATTCAAAGGTTGTGGGTTCGAATCCCACCAGAGTCAGTTTTATCCCTGTTATCCTGTTATCCCAAGTACCAACTCATTATTATATTCTCTGTATTTAGTACTAATACCGGCAACCATCTTAACCCCTTGCGTGCTGATGACGAAACCGTTCCGTCATGACTCCGCCCGCGCAAGGCGGAGTCAGCACAGGCGGAAAATACGCCCCGCACGCAAGGGGTTAAAAAACGTAGTGATAGTTGGGACACTTCCTAATGTTGATAATGTCATTTTGTGGGGTGCTGCCTCAGAGCCTGGATAGCTCAGTCGGTAGAGCATCAGACTTTTAATCTGAGGGCCCAGGGTTCAAGTCCCTGTTCAGGCGGCTTGGTTAAAGAAAATGTATATCAATTGCATACTCTTTTCAGGATCCAATGAATGGGAATTCCAATTACAGATGGTTCAAAAAAGTCTTGATCGAGTCCTTACATACCCATCTGTGCTCTACTTTCTTTGACAAGGGTTAAGAAGACTTACCCAAACTGTATCATGTAGTTTGACATGTTGATTATCTTTTATCCAATTCAATGTTCAAAATGTAAGCTAGTGTCCGATTAATTTGATAAAGTTGGTCAACAACTTATAGGTCATCTTTTTATTTGTGAATCTCTGATCACCTTGTTGAATCAGGTCGGATCTCTGGTGCAATGGATTGCGGCTTGGAGTCCTAGGCGAATGTAGCAAAAGCATTCAAACGCTAAGGGTTCGAACACCAACTGGGTCAATTTTATCCCTCCTCTATTTTATAACTAATTGAAACAGTAACCAGCAATCCTGCTTCTCCATCACCAGAAACATTTACCAAAATGGCAGTGAAAGAAAGTCTACTTAAACAGAGACTGTTTGCTTTGAAAATGTTGCATAGTCTATGCCCAAGAGGAAATTCCCAATGATACTGCTGAAAATGTAATTTAGGAGTTAGTAATAGTATTTGGCCCTTTATTAATTTCACAGTGTCATTTTAAACACGTGATTTCTATGTCATCCGAAAATGAGATAGTACAAATTTCCGGAGTTATAATGGATTACGTGTGCTGCTGAAATTTCAAATGCTTAAAATATCAATTCATTATTAAACTCTAGAATATTGATTGCTAATATATGTAATTATATAAATATACAAAGTGTAGGTCAGTGTACGTCCACATTTGTTTAGCTGATTTTAAGGTAGAGTATAGCAGAGCCTGGATAGCTCAGTCGGTAGAGCATCAGACTTTTAATCTGAGGGTCCAGGGTTCAAGTCCCTGTTCAGGTGGTTGTTTCCTTTAAAGAAAAAGTACTCTAATTGTATGCTCTTTTTGTGGACCCCTGCATGACGAATAAGATATTCCATTACTAAAATTGCAAAAACGTCTTTCATGGAGTTGTGAAATACACATCTGTCTCACATATTATGTGCCATTTGACTAAGCTTAAGTCGTACGTAGATTTACCAATGGTATCATGTAGTCTGAGACGGTGAATATCATTTCACCAATTCAATATTCAAAATATAGCCATGGTTATAGTATCAAATGAACTTTATAAAGCTGATCAACAGCTAATAGCTCATTATTTCATTTCAGAACATCTCTGCACCTCATTATAGCAGATTGGCTCTGTGGCGCAATGGATAGCGCATTGGACTTCTAGGTGAATGTAAAAAAGATATTCAAAGGTTGTGGGTTCGAATCCCACCAGAGTCAGTTTTATCCCTGTTATCCTGTTATCCCAAGTACCAATTCATTATTGTATTCTCTGTATTTAGTACTAATACCGGCAACCATCTTAACCCCTTGCGTGCTGATAACAGAACGGTTCCGTCATCAGCTACGGGTGAGCTGTGCTGATGACGAAACCGTTCCGTCATGACTCCGCCCGCGCAAGGCGTAGTCAGCACAGGCGGAAAATACGCCCCGCACTCAAGGGGTTAAAAAACGTAGTGATAGTTGGGACACTTCCTAATGTTGATAATGTCATTTTGTGGGGTGCTGCCTCAGAGCCTGGATAGCTCAGTCGGTAGAGCATCAGACTTTTAATCTGAGGGCCCAGGGTTCAAGTCCCTGTTCAGGCGGCTTGGTTAAAGAAAATGTATATCAATTGCATACTCTTTTCAGGATCCAATGAATGGGAATTCCAATTACAGATGGTTCAAAAAAGTCTTGATCGAGTCCTTACATACCCATCTGTGCTCTACTTTCTTTGACAAGGGTTAAGAAGACTTACCCAAACTGTATCATGTAGTTTGACATGTTGATTATCTTTTATCCAATTCAATGTTCAAAATGTAAGCTAGTGTCGGATTAATTTGATAAAGTTGGTCAACAACTTATAGGTCATCTTTTTATTTGTGAATCTCTGATCACCTTGTTGAATCAGGTCGGATCTCTGGTGCAATGGATTGCGGCTTGGAGTCCTAGGCGAATGTAGCAAAAGCATTCAAACGCTAAGGGTTCGAACACCAACTGGGTCAATTTTATCCCTCCTCTATTTTATAACTAATTGAAACAGTAACCAGCAATCCTGCTTCTCCATCACCAGAAACATTTACCAAAATGGCAGTGAAAGAAAGTCTACTTAAACAGAGACTGTTTGCTTTGAAAATGTTGCATAGTCTATGCCCAAGAGGAAATTCCCAATGATACTGCTGAAAATGTAATTTAGGAGTTAGTAATAGTATTTGGCCCTTTATTAATTTCACTGTGTCATTTTAAACACGTGATTTCTATGTCATCCGAAAATGAGATAGTACAAATTTCCGGAGTTATAATGGATTACGTGTGCTGCTGAAATTTCAAATGCTTATAATATCAATTCAGTATTAAACTCTAGAATATTGATTGCTAATATATGTAATTATATAAATATACAAAGTGTAGGTCAGTGTACGTCCACATTTGTTTAGCTGATTTTAAGGTAGAGTATAGCAGAGCCTGGATAGCTCAGTCGGTAGAGCATCAGACTTTTAATCTGAGGGTCCAGGGTTCAAGTCCCTGTTCAGGCGGTTGTTTCCTTTAAAGAAAAAGTACTCTAATTGTATGCTCTTTTTGTGGACCCCTGCATGACGAATAAGATATTCCATTACTAAAATTGCAAAAACGTCTTTCATGGAGTTGTGAAATACACATCTGTCTCACATATTATGTGCCATTTGACTAAACTTAAGTCGTACGTAGATTTACCAATGGTATCATGTAGTCTGAGACGGTGAATATCATTTCACCAATTCAATATTCAAAATATAGCCATGGTTATAGTATCAAATGAACTTTATAAAGCTGATCAACAGCTAATAGCTCATTATTTCATTTCAGAACATCTCTGCACCTCATTATAGCAGATTGGCTCTGTGGCGCAATGGATAGCGCATTGGACTTCTAGGTGAATGTAAAATAGATATTCAAAGGTTGTGGGTTCGAATCCCACCAGAGTCAGTTTTATCCCTGTTATCCTGTTATCCCAAGTACCAACTCATTATTATATTCTCTGTATTTAGTACTAATACCGGCAACCATCTTAACCCCTTGCGTGCTGATGACGAAACCGTTCCGTCATGACTCCGCCCGCGCAAGGCGGAGTCAGCACAGGCGGAAAATACGCCCCGCACGCAAGGGGTTAAAAAACGTAGTGATAGTTGGGACACTTCCTAATGTTGATAATGTCATTTTGTGGGGTGCTGCCTCAGAGCCTGGATAGCTCAGTCGGTAGAGCATCAGACTTTTAATCTGAGGGCCCAGGGTTCAAGTCCCTGTTCAGGCGGCTTGGTTAAAGAAAATGTATATCAATTGCATACTCTTTTCAGGATCCAATGAATGGGAATTCCAATTACAGATGGTTCAAAAAAGTCTTGATCGAGTCCTTACATACCCATCTGTGCTCTACTTTCTTTGACAAGGGTTAAGAAGACTTACCCAAACTGTATTATGTAGTTTGACATGTTGATTATCTTTTATCCAATTCAATGTTCAAAATGTAAGCTAGTGTCGGATTAATTTGATAAAGTTGGTCAACAACTTATAGGTCATCTTTTTATTTGTGAATCTCTGATCACCTTGTTGAATCAGGTCGGATCTCTGGTGCAATAGATTGCGGCTTGGAGTCCTAGGCGAATGTAGCAAAAGCATTCAAACGCTAAGGGTTCGAACACCAACTGGGTCAATTTTATCCCTCCTCTATTTTATAACTAATTGAAACAGTAACCAGCAATCCTGCTTCTCCATCACCAGAAACATTTACCAAAATGGCAGTGAAAGAAAGTCTACTTAAACAGAGACTGTTTGCTTTGAAAATGTTGCATAGTCTATGCCCAAGAGGAAATTCCCAATGATACTGCTGAAAATGTAATTTAGGAGTTAGTAATAGTATTTGGCCCTTTATTAATTTCACAGTGTCATTTTAAACACGTGATTTCTATGTCATCCGAAAATGAGATAGTACAAATTTCCGGAGTTATAATGGATTACGTGTGCTGCTGAAATTTCAAATGCTTAAAATATCAATTCATTATTAAACTCTAGAATATTGATTGCTAATATATGTAATTATATAAATATACAAAGTGTAGGTCAGTGTACGTCCACATTTGTTTAGCTGATTTTAAGGTAGAGTATAGCAGAGCCTGGATAGCTCAGTCGGTAGAGCATCAGACTTTTAATCTGAGGGTCCAGGGTTCAAGTCCCTGTTCAGGTGGTTGTTTCCTTTAAAGAAAAAGTACTCTAATTGTATGCTCTTTTTGTGGACCCCTGCATGACGAATAAGATATTATATTACTAAAATTGCAAAAACGTCTTTCATGGAGTTGTGAAATACACATCTGTCTCACATATTATGTGCCATTTGACTAAACTTAAGTCGTACGTAGATTTACCAATGGTATCATGTAGTCTGAGACGGTGAATATCATTTCACCAATTCAATATTCAAAATATAGCCATGGTTATAGTATCAAATGAACTTTATAAAGCTGATCAACAGCTAATAGCTCATTATTTCATTTCAGAACATCTCTGCACCTCATTATAGCAGATTGGCTCTGTGGCGCAATGGATAGCGCATTGGACTTCTAGGTGAATGTAAAAAAGATATTCAAAGGTTGTGGGTTCGAATCCCACCAGAGTCAGATTTATCCCTGTTATCCCAAGTACCAATTCATTATTATATTCTCTGTATTTAGTACTAATACCGGCAACCATCTTAACCCCTTGCGTGCTGATAACAGAACGGTTCCGTCATCAGCTACGGGTGAGCTGTGCTGATGACGAAACCGTTCCGTCATGACTCCGCCCGCGCAAGGCGTAGTCAGCACAGGCGGAAAATACGCCCCGCACTCAAGGGGTTAAAAAACGTAGTGATAGTTGGGACACTTCCTAATGTTGATAATGTCATTTTGTGGGGTGCTGCCTCAGAGCCTGGATAGCTCAGTCGGTAGAGCATCAGACTTTTAATCTGAGGGCCCAGGGTTCAAGTCCCTGTTCAGGCGGCTTGGTTAAAGAAAATGTATATCAATTGCATACTCTTTTCAGGATCCAATGAATGGGAATTCCAATTACAGATGGTTCAAAAAAGTCTTGATCGAGTCCTTACATACCCATCTGTGCTCTACTTTCTTTGACAAGGGTTAAGAAGACTTACCCAAACTGTATCATGTAGTTTGACATGTTGATTATCTTTTATCCAATTCAATGTTCAAAATGTAAGCTAGTGTCCGATTAATTTGATAAAGTTGGTCAACAACTTATAGGTCATCTTTTTATTTGTGAATCTCTGATCACCTTGTTGAATCAGGTCGGATCTCTGGTGCAATGGATTGCGGCTTGGAGTCCTAGGCGAATGTAGCAAAAGCATTCAAACGCTAAGGGTTCGAACACCAACTGGGTCAATTTTATCCCTCCTCTATTTTATAACTAATTGAAACAGTAACCAGCAATCCTGCTTCTCCATCACCAGAAACATTTACCAAAATGGCAGTGAAAGAAAGTCTACTTAAACAGAGACTGTTTGCTTTGAAAATGTTGCATAGTCTATGCCCAAGAGGAAATTCCCAATGATACTGCTGAAAATGTAATTTAGGAGTTAGTAATAGTATTTGGCCCTTTATTAATTTCACTGTGTCATTTTAAACACGTGATTTCTATGTCATCCGAAAATGAGATAGTACAAATTTCCGGAGTTATAATGGATTACGTGTGCTGCTGAAATTTCAAATGCTTATAATATCAATTCAGTATTAAACTCTAGAATATTGATTGCTAATATATGTAATTATATAAATATACAAAGTGTAGGTCAGTGTACGTCCACATTTGTTTAGCTGATTTTAAGGTAGAGTATAGCAGAGCCTGGATAGCTCAGTCGGTAGAGCATCAGACTTTTAATCTGAGGGTCCAGGGTTCAAGTCCCTGTTCAGGCGGTTGTTTCCTTTAAAGAAAAAGTACTCTAATTGTATGCTCTTTTTGTGGACCCCTGCATGACGAATAAGATATTCCATTACTAAAATTGCAAAAACGTCTTTCATGGAGTTGTGAAATACACATCTGTCTCACATATTATGTGCCATTTGACTAAACTTAAGTCGTACGTAGATTTACCAATGGTATCATGTAGTCTGAGACGGTGAATATCATTTCACCAATTCAATATTCAAAATATAGCCATGGTTATAGTATCAAATGAACTTTATAAAGCTGATCAACAGCTAATAGCTCATTATTTCATTTCAGAACATCTCTGCACCTCATTATAGCAGATTGGCTCTGTGGCGCAATGGATAGCGCATTGGACTTCTAGGTGAATGTAAAATAGATATTCAAAGGTTGTGGGTTCGAATCCCACCAGAGTCAGTTTTATCCCTGTTATCCTGTTATCCCAAGTACCAACTCATTATTATATTCTCTGTATTTAGTACTAATACCGGCAACCATCTTAACCCCTTGCGTGCTGATGACGAAACCGTTCCGTCATGACTCCGCCCGCGCAAGGCGGAGTCAGCACAGGCGGAAAATACGCCCCGCACGCAAGGGGTTAAAAAACGTAGTGATAGTTGGGACACTTCCTAATGTTGATAATGTCATTTTGTGGGGTGCTGCCTCAGAGCCTGGATAGCTCAGTCGGTAGAGCATCAGACTTTTAATCTGAGGGCCCAGGGTTCAAGTCCCTGTTCAGGCGGCTTGGTTAAAGAAAATGTATATCAATTGCATACTCTTTTCAGGATCCAATGAATGGGAATTCCAATTACAGATGGTTCAAAAAAGTCTTGATCGAGTCCTTACATACCCATCTGTGCTCTACTTTCTTTGACAAGGGTTAAGAAGACTTACCCAAACTGTATCATGTAGTTTGACATGTTGATTATCTTTTATCCAATTCAATGTTCAAAATGTAAGCTAGTGTCGGATTAATTTGATAAAGTTGGTCAACAACTTATAGGTCATCTTTTTATTTGTGAATCTCTGATCACCTTGTTGAATCAGGTCGGATCTCTGGTGCAATGGATTGCGGCTTGGAGTCCTAGGCGAATGTAGCAAAAGCATTCAAACGCTAAGGGTTCGAACACCAACTGGGTCAATTTTATCCCTCCTCTATTTTATAACTAATTGAAACAGTAACCAGCAATCCTGCTTCTCCATCACCAGAAACATTTACCAAAATGGCAGTGAAAGAAAGTCTACTTAAACAGAGACTGTTTGCTTTGAAAATGTTGCATAGTCTATGCCCAAGAGGAAATTCCCAATGATACTGCTGAAAATGTAATTTAGGAGTTAGTAATAGTATTTGGCCCTTTATTAATTTCACAGTGTCATTTTAAACACGTGATTTCTATGTCATCCGAAAATGAGATAGTACAAATTTCCGGAGTTATAATGGATTACGTGTGCTGCTGAAATTTCAAATGCTTAAAATATCAATTCATTATTAAACTCTAGAATATTGATTGCTAATATATGTAATTATATAAATATACAAAGTGTAGGTCAGTGTACGTCCACATTTGTTTAGCTGATTTTAAGGTAGAGTATAGCAGAGCCTGGATAGCTCAGTCGGTAGAGCATCAGACTTTTAATCTGAGGGTCCAGGGTTCAAGTCCCTGTTCAGGCGGTTGTTTCCTTTAAAGAAAAAGTACTCTAATTGTATGCTCTTTTTGTGGACCCCTGCATGACGAATAAGATATTCCATTACTAAAATTGCAAAAACGTCTTTCATGGAGTTGTGAAATACACATCTGTCTCACATATTATGTGCCATTTGACTAAACTTAAGTCGTACGTAGATTTACCAATGGTATCATGTAGTCTGAGACGGTGAATATCATTTCACCAATTCAATATTCAAAATATAGCCATGGTTATAGTATCAAATGAACTTTATAAAGCTGATCAACAGCTAATAGCTCATTATTTCATTTCAGAACATCTCTGCACCTCATTATAGCAGATTGGCTCTGTGGCGCAATGGATAGCGCATTGGACTTCTAGGTGAATGTAAAAAAGATATTCAAAGGTTGTGGGTTCGAATCCCACCAGAGTCAGTTTTATCCCTGTTATCCTGTTATCCCAAGTACCAATTCATTATTATATTCTCTGTATTTAGTACTAATACCGGCAACCATCTTAACCCCTTGCGTGCTGATAACAGAACGGTTCCGTCATCAGCTACGGGTGAGCTGTGCTGATGACGAAACCGTTCCGTCATGACTCCGCCCGCGCAAGGCGTAGTCAGCACAGGCGGAAAATACGCCCCGCACTCAAGGGGTTAAAAAACGTAGTGATAGTTGGGACACTTCCTAATGTTGATAATGTCATTTTGTGGGGTGCTGCCTCAGAGCCTGGATAGCTCAGTCGGTAGAGCATCAGACTTTTAATCTGAGGGCCCAGGGTTCAAGTCCCTGTTCAGGCGGCTTGGTTAAAGAAAATGTATATCAATTGCATACTCTTTTCAGGATCCAATGAATGGGAATTCCAATTACAGATGGTTCAAAAAAGTCTTGATCGAGTCCTTACATACCCATCTGTGCTCTACTTTCTTTGACAAGGGTTAAGAAGACTTACCCAAACTGTATCATGTAGTTTGACATGTTGATTATCTTTTATCCAATTCAATGTTCAAAATGTAAGCTAGTGTCGGATTAATTTGATAAAGTTGGTCAACAACTTATAGGTCATCTTTTTATTTGTGAATCTCTGATCACCTTGTTGAATCAGGTCGGATCTCTGGTGCAATGGATTGCGGCTTGGAGTCCTAGGCGAATGTAGCAAAAGCATTCAAACGCTAAGGGTTCGAACACCAACTGGGTCAATTTTATCCCTCCTCTATTTTATAACTAATTGAAACAGTAACCAGCAATCCTGCTTCTCCATCACCAGAAACATTTACCAAAATGGCAGTGAAAGAAAGTCTACTTAAACAGAGACTGTTTGCTTTGAAAATGTTGCATAGTCTATGCCCAAGAGGAAATTCCCAATGATACTGCTGAAAATGTAATTTAGGAGTTAGTAATAGTATTTGGCCCTTTATTAATTTCACTGTGTCATTTTAAACACGTGATTTCTATGTCATCCGAAAATGAGATAGTACAAATTTCCGGAGTTATAATGGATTACGTGTGCTGCTGAAATTTCAAATGCTTATAATATCAATTCAGTATTAAACTCTAGAATATTGATTGCTAATATATGTAATTATATAAATATACAAAGTGTAGGTCAGTGTACGTCCACATTTGTTTAGCTGATTTTAAGGTAGAGTATAGCAGAGCCCGGATAGCTCAGTCGGTAGAGCATCAGACTTTTAATCTGAGGGTCCAGGGTTCAAGTCCCTGTTCAGGCGGTTGTTTCCTTTAAAGAAAAAGTACTCTAATTGTATGCTCTTTTTGTGGACCCCTGCATGACGAATAAGATATTCCATTACTAAAATTGCAAAAACGTCTTTCATGGAGTTGTGAAATACACATCTGTCTCACATATTATGTGCCATTTGACTAAACTTAAGTCGTACGTAGATTTACCAATGGTATCATGTAGTCTGAGACGGTGAATATCATTTCACCAATTCAATATTCAAAATATAGCCATGGTTATAGTATCAAATGAACTTTATAAAGCTGATCAACAGCTAATAGCTCATTATTTCATTTCAGAACATCTCTGCACCTCATTATAGCAGATTGGCTCTGTGGCGCAATGGATAGCGCATTGGACTTCTAGGTGAATGTAAAAAAGATATTCAAAGGTTGTGGGTTCGAATCCCACCAGAGTCAGTTTTATCCCTGTTATCCTGTTATCCCAAGTACCAATTCATTATTATATTCTCTGTATTTAGTACTAATACCGGCAACCATCTTAACCCCTTGCGTGCTGATGACAGAACGGTTCCGTCATCAGCTACGGGTGAGCTGTGCTGATGACGAAACAGTTCCGTCATGACTCCGCCCGCGCAAGGCGTAGTCAGCACAGGCGGAAAATACGCCCCGCACTCAAGGGGTTAAAAAACGTAGTGATAGTTGGGACACTTCCTAATGTTGATAATGTCATTTTGTGGGGTGCTGCCTCAGAGCCTGGATAGCTCAGTCGGTAGAGCATCAGACTTTTAATCTGAGGGCCCAGGGTTCAAGTCCCTGTTCAGGCGGCTTGGTTAAAGAAAATGTATATCAATTGCATACTCTTTTCAGGATCCAATGAATGGGAATTCCAATTACAGATGGTTCAAAAAAGTCTTGATCGAGTCCTTACATACCCATCTGTGCTCTACTTTCTTTGACAAGGGTTAAGAAGACTTACCCAAACTGTATCATGTAGTTTGACATGTTGATTATCTTTTATCCAATTCAATGTTCAAAATGTAAGCTAGTGTCGGATTAATTTGATAAAGTTGGTCAACAACTTATAGGTCATCTTTTTATTTGTGAATCTCTGATCACCTTGTTGAATCAGGTCGGATCTCTGGTGCAATGGATTGCGGCTTGGAGTCCTAGGCGAATGTAGCAAAAGCATTCAAACGCTAAGGGTTCGAACACCAACTGGGTCAATTTTATCCCTCCTCTATTTTATAACTAATTGAAACAGTAACCAGCAATCCTGCTTCTCCATCACCAGAAACATTTACCAAAATGGCAGTGAAAGAAAGTCTACTTAAACAGAGACTGTTTGCTTTGAAAATGTTGCATAGTCTATGCCCAAGAGGAAATTCCCAATGATACTGCTGAAAATGTAATTTAGGAGTTAGTAATAGTATTTGGCCCTTTATTAATTTCACTGTGTCATTTTAAACACGTGATTTCTATGTCATCCGAAAATGAGATAGTACAAATTTCCGGAGTTATAATGGATTACGTGTGCTGCTGAAATTTCAAATGCTTATAATATCAATTCAGTATTAAACTCTAGAATATTGATTGCTAATATATGTAATTATATAAATATACAAAGTGTAGGTCAGTGTACGTCCACATTTGTTTAGCTGATTTTAAGGTAGAGTATAGCAGAGCCTGGATAGCTCAGTCGGTAGAGCATCAGACTTTTAATCTGAGGGTCCAGGGTTCAAGTCCCTGTTCAGGCGGTTGTTTCCTTTAAAGAAAAAGTACTCTAATTGTATGCTCTTTTTGTGGACCCCTGCATGACGAATAAGATATTCCATTACTAAAATTGCAAAAACGTCTTTCATGGAGTTGTGAAATACACATCTGTCTCACATATTATGTGCCATTTGACTAAACTTAAGTCGTACGTAGATTTACCAATGGTATCATGTAGTCTGAGACGGTGAATATCATTTCACCAATTCAATATTCAAAATATAGCCATGGTTATAGTATCAAATGAACTTTATAAAGCTGATCAACAGCTAATAGCTCATTATTTCATTTCAGAACATCTCTGCACCTCATTATAGCAGATTGGCTCTGTGGCGCAATGGATAGCGCATTGGACTTCTAGGTGAATGTAAAAAAGATATTCAAAGGTTGTGGGTTCGAATCCCACCAGAGTCAGTTTTATCCCTGTTATCCTGTTATCCCAAGTACCAATTCATTATTATATTCTCTGTATTTAGTACTAATACTGGCAACCATCTTAACCCCTTGCGTGCTGATGACAGAACGGTTCCGTCATCAGCTACGGGTGAGCTGTGCTGATGACGAAACAGTTCCGTCATGACTCCGCCCGCGCAAGGCGTAGTCAGCACAGGCGGAAAATACGCCCCGCACTCAAGGGGTTAAAAAACGTAGTGATAGTTGGGACACTTCCTAATGTTGATAATGTCATTTTGTGGGGTGCTGCCTCAGAGCCTGGATAGCTCAGTCGGTAGAGCATCAGACTTTTAATCTGAGGGCCCAGGGTTCAAGTCCCTGTTCAGGCGGCTTGGTTAAAGAAAATGTATATCAATTGCATACTCTTTTCAGGATCCAATGAATGGGAATTCCAATTACAGATGGTTCAAAAAAGTCTTGATCGAGTCCTTACATACCCATCCGTGCTCTACTTTCTTTGACAAGGGTTAAGAAGACTTACCCAAACTGTATCATGTAGTTTGACATGTTGATTATCTTTTATCCAATTCAATGTTCAAAATGTAAGCTAGTGTCCGATTAATTTGATAAAGTTGGTCAACAACTTATAGGTCATCTTTTTATTTGTGAATCTCTGATCACCTTGTTGAATCAGGTCGGATCTCTGGTGCAATGGATTGCGGCTTGGAGTCCTAGGCGAATGTAGCAAAAGCATTCAAACGCTAAGGGTTCGAACACCAACTGGGTCAATTTTATCCCTCCTCTATTTTATAACTAATTGAAACAGTAACCAGCAATCCTGCTTCTCCATCACCAGAAACATTTACCAAAATGGCAGTGAAAGAAAGTCTACTTAAACAGAGACTGTTTGCTTTGAAAATGTTGCATAGTCTATGCCCAAGAGGAAATTCCCAATGATACTGCTGAAAATGTAATTTAGGAGTTAGTAATAGTATTTAGCCCTTTATTAATTTCACTGTGTCATTTTAAACACGTGATTTCTATGTCATCCGAAAATGAGATAGTACAAATTTCCGGAGTTATAATGGATTACGTGTGCTGCTGAAATTTCAAATGCTTATAATATCAATTCAGTATTAAACTCTAGAATATTGATTGCTAATATATGTAATTATATAAATATACAAAGTGTAGGTCAGTGTACGTCCACATTTGTTTAGCTGATTTTAAGGTAGAGTATAGCAGAGCCTGGATAGCTCAGTCGGTAGAGCATCAGACTTTTAATCTGAGGGTCCAGGGTTCAAGTCCCTGTTCAGGCGGTTGTTTCCTTTAAAGAAAAAGTACTCTAATTGTATGCTCTTTTTGTGGACCCCTGCATGACGAATAAGATATTCCATTACTAAAATTGCAAAAACGTCTTTCATGGAGTTGTGAAATACACATCTGTCTCACATATTATGTTCCATTTGACTAAACTTAAGTCGTACGTAGATTTACCAATGGTATCATGTAGTCTGAGACGGTGAATATCATTTCACCAATTCAATATTCAAAATATAGCCATGGTTATAGTATCAAATGAACTTTATAAAGCTGATCAACAGCTAATAGCTCATTATTTCATTTCAGAACATCTCTGCACCTCATTATAGCAGATTGGCTCTGTGGCGCAATGGATAGCGCATTGGACTTCTAGGTGAATGTAAAATAGATATTCAAAGGTTGTGGGTTCGAATCCCACCAGAGTCAGTTTTATCCCTGTTATCCTGTTATCCCAAGTACCAACTCATTATTATATTCTCTGTATTTAGTACTAATACCGGCAACCATCTTAACCCCTTGCGTGCTGATGACGAAACCGTTCCGTCATGACTCCGCCCGCGCAAGGCGGAGTCAGCACAGGCGGAAAATACGCCCCGCACGCAAGGGGTTAAAAAACGTAGTGATAGTTGGGACACTTCCTAATGTTGATAATGTCATTTTGTGGGGTGCTGCCTCAGAGCCTGGATAGCTCAGTCAGTAGAGCATCAGACTTTTAATCTGAGGGCCCAGGGTTCAAGTCCCTGTTCAGGCGGCTTGGTTAAAGAAAACGTATATCAATTGCATACTCTTTTCAGGATCCAATGAATGGGAATTCCAATTACAGATGGTTCAAAAAAGTCTTGATCGAGTCCTTACATACCCATCTGTGCTCTACTTTCTTTGACAAGGGTTAAGAAGACTTACCCAAACTGTATCATGTAGTTTGACATGTTGATTATCTTTTATCCAATTCAATGTTCAAAATGTAAGCTAGTGTCGGATTAATTTGATAAAGTTGGTCAACAACTTATAGGTCATCTTTTTATTTGTGAATCTCTGATCACCTTGTTGAATCAGGTCGGATCTCTGGTGCAATGGATTGCGGCTTGGAGTCCTAGGCGAATGTAGCAAAAGCATTCAAACGCTAAGGGTTCGAACACCAACTGGGTCAATTTTATCCCTCCTCTATTTTATAACTAATTGAAACAGTAACCAGCAATCCTGCTTCTCCATCACCAGAAACATTTACCAAAATGGCAGTGAAAGAAAGTCTACTTAAACAGAGACTGTTTGCTTTGAAAATGTTGCATAGTCTATGCCCAAGAGGAAATTCCCAATGATACTGCTGAAAATGTAATTTAGGAGTTAGTAATAGTATTTGGCCCTTTATTAATTTCACAGTGTCATTTTAAACACGTGATTTCTATGTCATCCGAAAATGAGATAGTACAAATTTCCGGAGTTATAATGGATTACGTGTGCTGCTGAAATTTCAAATGCTTAAAATATCAATTCATTATTAAACTCTAGAATATTGATTGCTAATATATGTAATTATATAAATATACAAAGTGTAGGTCAGTGTACGTCCACATTTGTTTAGCTGATTTTAAGGTAGAGTATAGCAGAGCCTGGATAGCTCAGTCGGTAGAGCATCAGACTTTTAATCTGAGGGTCCAGGGTTCAAGTCCCTGTTCAGGTGGTTGTTTCCTTTAAAGAAAAAGTACTCTAATTGTATGCTCTTTTTGTGGACCCCTGCATGACGAATAAGATATTCCATTACTAAAATTGCAAAAACGTCTTTCATGGAGTTGTGAAATACACATCTGTCTCACATATTATGTGCCATTTGACTAAACTTAAGTCGTACGTAGATTTACCAATGGTATCATGTAGTCTGAGACGGTGAATATCATTTCACCAATTCAATATTCAAAATATAGCCATGGTTATAGTATCAAATGAACTTTATAAAGCTGATCAACAGCTAATAGCTCATTATTTCATTTCAGAACATCTCTGCACCTCATTATAGCAGATTGGCTCTGTGGCGCAATGGATAGCGCATTGGACTTCTAGGTGAATGTAAAAAAGATATTCAAAGGTTGTGGGTTCGAATCCCACCAGAGTCAGTTTTATCCCTGTTATCCTGTTATCCCAAGTACCAATTCATTATTATATTCTCTGTATTTAGTACTAATACCGGCAACCATCTTAACCCCTTGCGTGCTGATAACAGAACGGTTCCGTCATCAGCTACGGGTGAGCTGTGCTGATGACGAAACCGTTCCGTCATGACTCCGCCCGCGCAAGGCGTAGTCAGCACAGGCGGAAAATACGCCCCGCACTCAAGGGGTTAAAAAACGTAGTGATAGTTGGGACACTTCCTAATGTTGATAATGTCATTTTGTGGGGTGCTGCCTCAGAGCCTGGATAGCTCAGTCGGTAGAGCATCAGACTTTTAATCTGAGGGCCCAGGGTTCAAGTCCCTGTTCAGGCGGCTTGGTTAAAGAAAATGTATATCAATTGCATACTCTTTTCAGGATCCAATGAATGGGAATTCCAATTACAGATGGTTCAAAAAAGTCTTGATCGAGTCCTTACATACCCATCTGTGCTCTACTTTCTTTGACAAGGGTTAAGAAGACTTACCCAAACTGTATCATGTAGTTTGACATGTTGATTATCTTTTATCCAATTCAATGTTCAAAATGTAAGCTAGTGTCGGATTAATTTGATAAAGTTGGTCAACAACTTATAGGTCATCTTTTTATTTGTGAATCTCTGATCACCTTGTTGAATCAGGTCGGATCTCTGGTGCAATGGATTGCGGCTTGGAGTCCTAGGCGAATGTAGCAAAAGCATTCAAACGCTAAGGGTTCGAACACCAACTGGGTCAATTTTATCCCTCCTCTATTTTATAACTAATTGAAACAGTAACCAGCAATCCTGCTTCTCCATCACCAGAAACATTTACCAAAATGGCAGTGAAAGAAAGTCTACTTAAACAGAGACTGTTTGCTTTGAAAATGTTGCATAGTCTATGCCCAAGAGGAAATTCCCAATGATACTGCTGAAAATGTAATTTAGGAGTTAGTAATAGTATTTGGCCCTTTATTAATTTCACTGTGTCATTTTAAACACGTGATTTCTATGTCATCCGAAAATGAGATAGTACAAATTTCCGGAGTTATAATGGATTACGTGTGCTGCTGAAATTTCAAATGCTTATAATATCAATTCAGTATTAAACTCTAGAATATTGATTGCTAATATATGTAATTATATAAATATACAAAGTGTAGGTCAGTGTACGTCCACATTTGTTTAGCTGATTTTAAGGTAGAGTATAGCAGAGCCTGGATAGCTCAGTCGGTAGAGCATCAGACTTTTAATCTGAGGGTCCAGGGTTCAAGTCCCTGTTCAGGCGGTTGTTTCCTTTAAAGAAAAAGTACTCTAATTGTATGCTCTTTTTGTGGACCCCTGCATGACGAATAAGATATTCCATTACTAAAATTGCAAAAACGTCTTTCATGGAGTTGTGAAATACACATCTGTCTCACATATTATGTGCCATTTGACTAAACTTAAGTCGTACGTAGATTTACCAATGGTATCATGTAGTCTGAGACGGTGAATATCATTTCACCAATTCAATATTCAAAATATAGCCATGGTTATAGTATCAAATGAACTTTATAAAGCTGATCAACAGCTAATAGCTCATTATTTCATTTCAGAACATCTCTGCACCTCATTATAGCAGATTGGCTCTGTGGCGCAATGGATAGCGCATTGGACTTCTAGGTGAATGTAAAAAAGATATTCAAAGGTTGTGGGTTCGAATCCCACCAGAGTCAGTTTTATCCCTGTTATCCTGTTATCCCAAGTACCAATTCATTATTATATTCTCTGTATTTAGTACTAATACCGGCAACCATCTTAACCCCTTGCGTGCTGATGACAGAACGGTTCCGTCATCAGCTACGGGTGAGCTGTGCTGATGACGAAACAGTTCCGTCATGACTCCGCCCGCGCAAGGCGTAGTCAGCACAGGCGGAAAATACGCCCCGCACTCAAGGGGTTAAAAAACGTAGTGATAGTTGGGACACTTCCTAATGTTGATAATGTCATTTTGTGGGGTGCTGCCTCAGAGCCTGGATAGCTCAGTCGGTAGAGCATCAGACTTTTAATCTGAGGGCCCAGGGTTCAAGTCCCTGTTCAGGCGGCTTGGTTAAAGAAAATGTATATCAATTGCATACTCTTTTCAGGATCCAATGAATGGGAATTCCAATTACAGATGGTTCAAAAAAGTCTTGATCGAGTCCTTACATACCCATCTGTGCTCTACTTTCTTTGACAAGGGTTAAGAAGACTTACCCAAACTGTATCATGTAGTTTGACATGTTGATTATCTTTTATCCAATTCAATGTTCAAAATGTAAGCTAGTGTCGGATTAATTTGATAAAGTTGGTCAACAACTTATAGGTCATCTTTTTATTTGTGAATCTCTGATCACCTTGTTGAATCAGGTCGGATCTCTGGTGCAATGGATTGCGGCTTGGAGTCCTAGGCGAATGTAGCAAAAGCATTCAAACGCTAAGGGTTCGAACACCAACTGGGTCAATTTTATCCCTCCTCTATTTTATAACTAATTGAAACAGTAACCAGCAATCCTGCTTCTCCATCACCAGAAACATTTACCAAAATGGCAGTGAAAGAAAGTCTACTTAAACAGAGACTGTTTGCTTTGAAAATGTTGCATAGTCTATGCCCAAGAGGAAATTCCCAATGATACTGCTGAAAATGTAATTTAGGAGTTAGTAATAGTATTTAGCCCTTTATTAATTTCACTGTGTCATTTTAAACACGTGATTTCTATGTCATCCGAAAATGAGATAGTACAAATTTCCGGAGTTATAATGGATTACGTGTGCTGCTGAAATTTCAAATGCTTATAATATCAATTCAGTATTAAACTCTAGAATATTGATTGCTAATATATGTAATTATATAAATATACAAAGTGTAGGTCAGTGTACGTCCACATTTGTTTAGCTGATTTTAAGGTAGAGTATAGCAGAGCCTGGATAGCTCAGTCGGTAGAGCATCAGACTTTTAATCTGAGGGTCCAGGGTTCAAGTCCCTGTTCAGGCGGTTGTTTCCTTTAAAGAAAAAGTACTCTAATTGTATGCTCTTTTTGTGGACCCCTGCATGACGAATAAGATAGTCCATTACTAAAATTGCAAAAACGTCTTTCATGGAGTTGTGAAATACACATCTGTCTCACATATTATGTGCCATTTGACTAAACTTAAGTCGTACGTAGATTTACCAATGGTATCATGTAGTCTGAGACGGTGAATATCATTTCACCAATTCAATATTCAAAATATAGCCATGGTTATAGTATCAAATGAACTTTATAAAGCTGATCAACAGCTAATAGCTCATTATTTCATTTCAGAACATCTCTGCACCTCATTATAGCAGATTGGCTCTGTGGCGCAATGGATAGCGCATTGGACTTCTAGGTGAATGTAAAATAGATATTCAAAGGTTGTGGGTTCGAATCCCACCAGAGTCAGTTTTATCCCTGTTATCCTGTTATCCCAAGTACCAACTCATTATTATATTCTCTGTATTTAGTACTAATACCGGCAACCATCTTAACCCCTTGCGTGCTGATGACGAAACCGTTCCGTCATGACTCCGCCCGCGCAAGGCGGAGTCAGCACAGGCGGAAAATACGCCCCGCACGCAAGGGGTTAAAAAACGTAGTGATAGTTGGGACACTTCCTAATGTTGATAATGTCATTTTGTGGGGTGCTGCCTCAGAGCCTGGATAGCTCAGTCAGTAGAGCATCAGACTTTTAATCTGAGGGCCCAGGGTTCAAGTCCCTGTTCAGGCGGCTTGGTTAAAGAAAACGTATATCAATTGCATACTCTTTTCAGGATCCAATGAATGGGAATTCCAATTACAGATGGTTCAAAAAAGTCTTGATCGAGTCCTTACATACCCATCTGTGCTCTACTTTCTTTGACAAGGGTTAAGAAGACTTACCCAAACTGTATCATGTAGTTTGACATGTTGATTATCTTTTATCCAATTCAATGTTCAAAATGTAAGCTAGTGTCGGATTAATTTGATAAAGTTGGTCAACAACTTATAGGTCATCTTTTTATTTGTGAATCTCTGATCACCTTGTTGAATCAGGTCGGATCTCTGGTGCAATGGATTGCGGCTTGGAGTCCTAGGCGAATGTAGCAAAAGCATTCAAACGCTAAGGGTTCGAACACCAACTGGGTCAATTTTATCCCTCCTCTATTTTATAACTAATTGAAACAGTAACCAGCAATCCTGCTTCTCCATCACCAGAAACATTTACCAAAATGGCAGTGAAAGAAAGTCTACTTAAACAGAGACTGTTTGCTTTGAAAATGTTGCATAGTCTATGCCCAAGAGGAAATTCCCAATGATACTGCTGAAAATGTAATTTAGGAGTTAGTAATAGTATTTGGCCCTTTATTAATTTCACAGTGTCATTTTAAACACGTGATTTCTATGTCATCCGAAAATGAGATAGTACAAATTTCCGGAGTTATAATGGATTACGTGTGCTGCTGAAATTTCAAATGCTTAAAATATCAATTCATTATTAAACTCTAGAATATTGATTGCTAATATATGTAATTATATAAATATACAAAGTGTAGGTCAGTGTACGTCCACATTTGTTTAGCTGATTTTAAGGTAGAGTATAGCAGAGCCTGGATAGCTCAGTCGGTAGAGCATCAGACTTTTAATCTGAGGCTCCAGGGTTCAAGTCCCTGTTCAGGTGGTTGTTTCCTTTAAAGAAAAAGTACTCTAATTGTATGCTCTTTTTGTGGACCCCTGCATGACGAATAAGCTATTCCATTACTAAAATTGCAAAAACGTCTTTCATGGAGTTGTGAAATACACATCTGTCTCACATATTATGTGCCATTTGACTAAACTTAAGTCGTACGTAGATTTACCAATGGTATCATGTAGTCTGAGACGGTGAATATCATTTCACCAATTCAATATTCAAAATATAGCCATGGTTATAGTATCAAATGAACTTTATAAAGCTGATCAACAGCTAATAGCTCATTATTTCATTTCAGAACATCTCTGCACCTCATTATAGCAGATTGGCTCTGTGGCGCAATGGATAGCGCATTGGACTTCTAGGTGAATGTAAAAAAGATATTCAAAGGTTGTGGGTTCGAATCCCACCAGAGTCAGTTTTATCCCTGTTATCCTGTTATCCCAAGTACCAATTCATTATTATATTCTCTGTATTTAGTACTAATACCGGCAACCATCTTAACCCCTTGCGTGCTGATAACAGAACGGTTCCGTCATCAGCTACGGGTGAGCTGTGCTGATGACGAAACCGTTCCGTCATGACTCCGCCCGCGCAAGGCGTAGTCAGCACAGGCGGAAAATACGCCCCGCACTCAAGGGGTTAAAAAACGTAGTGATAGTTGGGACACTTCCTAATGTTGATAATGTCATTTTGTGGGGTGCTGCCTCAGAGCCTGGATAGCTCAGTCGGTAGAGCATCAGACTTTTAATCTGAGGGCCCAGGGTTCAAGTCCCTGTTCAGGCGGCTTGGTTAAAGAAAATGTATATCAATTGCATACTCTTTTCAGGATCCAATGAATGGGAATTCCAATTACAGATGGTTCAAAAAAGTCTTGATCGAGTCCTTACATACCCATCTGTGCTCTACTTTCTTTGACAAGGGTTAAGAAGACTTACCCAAACTGTATCATGTAGTTTGACATGTTGATTATCTTTTATCCAATTCAATGTTCAAAATGTAAGCTAGTGTCGGATTAATTTGATAAAGTTGGTCAACAACTTATAGGTCATCTTTTTATTTGTGAATCTCTGATCACCTTGTTGAATCAGGTCGGATCTCTGGTGCAATGGATTGCGGCTTGGAGTCCTAGGCGAATGTAGCAAAAGCATTCAAACGCTAAGGGTTCGAACACCAACTGGGTCAATTTTATCCCTCCTCTATTTTATAACTAATTGAAACAGTAACCAGCAATCCTGCTTCTCCATCACCAGAAACATTTACCAAAATGGCAGTGAAAGAAAGTCTACTTAAACAGAGACTGTTTGCTTTGAAAATGTTGCATAGTCTATGCCCAAGAGGAAATTCCCAATGATACTGCTGAAAATGTAATTTAGGAGTTAGTAATAGTATTTGGCCCTTTATTAATTTCACTGTGTCATTTTAAACACGTGATTTCTATGTCATCCGAAAATGAGATAGTACAAATTTCCGGAGTTATAATGGATTACGTGTGCTGCTGAAATTTCAAATGCTTATAATATCAATTCAGTATTAAACTCTAGAATATTGATTGCTAATATATGTAATTATATAAATATACAAAGTGTAGGTCAGTGTACGTCCACATTTGTTTAGCTGATTTTAAGGTAGAGTATAGCAGAGCCTGGATAGCTCAGTCGGTAGAGCATCAGACTTTTAATCTGAGGGTCCAGGGTTCAAGTCCCTGTTCAGGCGGTTGTTTCCTTTAAAGAAAAAGTACTCTAATTGTATGCTCTTTTTGTGGACCCCTGCATGACGAATAAGATATTCCATTACTAAAATTGCAAAAACGTCTTTCATGGAGTTGTGAAATACACATCTGTCTCACATATTATGTGCCATTTGACTAAACTTAAGTCGTACGTAGATTTACCAATGGTATCATGTAGTCTGAGACGGTGAATATCATTTCACCAATTCAATATTCAAAATATAGCCATGGTTATAGTATCAAATGAACTTTATAAAGCTGATCAACAGCTAATAGCTCATTATTTCATTTCAGAACATCTCTGCACCTCATTATAGCAGATTGGCTCTGTGGCGCAATGGATAGCGCATTGGACTTCTAGGTGAATGTAAAATAGATATTCAAAGGTTGTGGGTTCGAATCCCACCAGAGTCAGTTTTATCCCTGTTATCCTGTTATCCCAAGTACCAACTCATTATTATATTCTCTGTATTTAGTACTAATACCGGCAACCATCTTAACCCCTTGCGTGCTGATGACGAAACCGTTCCGACATGACTCCGCCCGCGCAAGGCGGAGTCAGCACAGGCGGAAAATACGCCCCGCACGCAAGGGGTTAAAAAACGTAGTGATAGTTGGGACACTTCCTAATGTTGATAATGTCATTTTGTGGGGTGCTGCCTCAGAGCCTGGATAGCTCAGTCGGTAGAGCATCAGACTTTTAATCTGAGGGCCCAGGGTTCAAGTCCCTGTTCAGGCGGCTTGGTTAAAGAAAATGTATATCAATTGCATACTCTTTTCAGGATCCAATGAATGGGAATTCCAATTACAGATGGTTCAAAAAAGTCTTGATCGAGTCCTTACATACCCATCTGTGCTCTACTTTCTTTGACAAGGGTTAAGAAGACTTACCCAAACTGTATCATGTAGTTTGACATGTTGATTATCTTTTATCCAATTCAATGTTCAAAATGTAAGCTAGTGTCGGATTAATTTGATAAAGTTGGTCAACAACTTATAGGTCATCTTTTTATTTGTGAATCTCTGATCACCTTGTTGAATCAGGTCGGATCTCTGGTGCAATGGATTGCGGCTTGGAGTCCTAGGCGAATGTAGCAAAAGCATTCAAACGCTAAGGGTTCGAACACCAACTGGGTCAATTTTATCCCTCCTCTATTTTATAACTAATTGAAACAGTAACCAGCAATCCTGCTTCTCCATCACCAGAAACATTTACCAAAATGGCAGTGAAAGAAAGTCTACTTAAACAGAGACTGTTTGCTTTGAAAATGTTGCATAGTCTATGCCCAAGAGGAAATTCCCAATGATACTGCTGAAAATGTAATTTAGGAGTTAGTAATAGTATTTGGCCCTTTATTAATTTCACAGTGTCATTTTAAACACGTGATTTCTATGTCATCCGAAAATGAGATAGTACAAATTTCCGGAGTTATAATGGATTACGTGTGCTGCTGAAATTTCAAATGCTTAAAATATCAATTCATTATTAAACTCTAGAATATTGATTGCTAATATATGTAATTATATAAATATACAAAGTGTAGGTCAGTGTACGTCCACATTTGTTTAGCTGATTTTAAGGTAGAGTATAGCAGAGCCTGGATAGCTCAGTCGGTAGAGCATCAGACTTTTAATCTGAGGGTCCAGGGTTCAAGTCCCTGATCAGGTGGTTGTTTCCTTTAAAGAAAAAGTACTCTAATTGTATGCTCTTTTTGTGGACCCCTGCATGACGAATAAGATATTCCATTACTAAAATTGCAAAAACGTCTTTCATGGAGTTGTGAAATACACATCTGTCTCACATATTATGTGCCATTTGACTAAGCTTAAGTCGTACGTAGATTTACCAATGGTATCATGTAGTCTGAGACGGTGAATATCATTTCACCAATTCAATATTCAAAATATAGCCATGGTTATAGTATCAAATGAACTTTATAAAGCTGATCAACAGCTAATAGCTCATTATTTCATTTCAGAACATCTCTGCACCTCATTATAGCAGATTGGCTCTGTGGCGCAATGGATAGCGCATTGGACTTCTAGGTGAATGTAAAAAAGATATTCAAAGGTTGTGGGTTCGAATCCCACCAGAGTCAGTTTTATCCCTGTTATCCTGTTATCCCAAGTACCAATTCATTATTGTATTCTCTGTATTTAGTACTAATACCGGCAACCATCTTAACCCCTTGCGTGCTGATAACAGAACGGTTCCGTCATCAGCTACGGGTGAGCTGTGCTGATGACGAAACCGTTCCGTCATGACTCCGCCCGCGCAAGGCGTAGTCAGCACAGGCGGAAAATACGCCCCGCACTCAAGGGGTTAAAAAACGTAGTGATAGTTGGGACACTTCCTAATGTTGATAATGTCATTTTGTGGGGTGCTGCCTCAGAGCCTGGATAGCTCAGTCGGTAGAGCATCAGACTTTTAATCTGAGGGCCCAGGGTTCAAGTCCCTGTTCAGGCGGCTTGGTTAAAGAAAATGTATATCAATTGCATACTCTTTTCAGGATCCAATGAATGGGAATTCCAATTACAGATGGTTCAAAAAAGTCTTGATCGAGTCCTTACATACCCATCTGTGCTCTACTTTCTTTGACAAGGGTTAAGAAGACTTACCCAAACTGTATCATGTAGTTTGACATGTTGATTATCTTTTATCCAATTCAATGTTCAAAATGTAAGCTAGTGTCGGATTAATTTGATAAAGTTGGTCAACAACTTATAGGTCATCTTTTTATTTGTGAATCTCTGATCACCTTGTTGAATCAGGTCGGATCTCTGGTGCAATGGATTGCGGCTTGGAGTCCTAGGCGAATGTAGCAAAAGCATTCAAACGCTAAGGGTTCGAACACCAACTGGGTCAATTTTATCCCTCCTCTATTTTATAACTAATTGAAACAGTAACCAGCAATCCTGCTTCTCCATCACCAGAAACATTTACCAAAATGGCAGTGAAAGAAAGTCTACTTAAACAGAGACTGTTTGCTTTGAAAATGTTGCATAGTCTATGCCCAAGAGGAAATTCCCAATGATACTGCTGAAAATGTAATTTAGGAGTTAGTAATAGTATTTGGCCCTTTATTAATTTCACTGTGTCATTTTAAACACGTGATTTCTATGTCATCCGAAAATGAGATAGTACAAATTTCCGGAGTTATAATGGATTACGTGTGCTGCTGAAATTTCAAATGCTTATAATATCAATTCAGTATTAAACTCTAGAATATTGATTGCTAATATATGTAATTATATAAATATACAAAGTGTAGGTCAGTGTACGTCCACATTTGTTTAGCTGATTTTAAGGTAGAGTATAGCAGAGCCTGGATAGCTCAGTCGGTAGAGCATCAGACTTTTAATCTGAGGGTCCAGGGTTCAAGTCCCTGTTCAGGCGGTTGTTTCCTTTAAAGAAAAAGTACTCTAATTGTATGCTCTTTTTGTGGACCCCTGCATGACGAATAAGATATTCCATTACTAAAATTGCAAAAACGTCTTTCATGGAGTTGTGAAATACACATCTGTCTCACATATTATGTGCCATTTGACTAAACTTAAGTCGTACGTAGATTTACCAATGGTATCATGTAGTCTGAGACGGTGAATATCATTTCACCAATGCAATATTCAAAATATAGCCATGGTTATAGTATCAAATGAACTTTATAAAGCTGATCAACAGCTAATAGCTCATTATTTCATTTCAGAACATCTCTGCACCTCATTATAGCAGATTGGCTCTGTGGCGCAATGGATAGCGCATTGGACTTCTAGGTGAATGTAAAATAGATATTCAAAGGTTGTGGGTTCGAATCCCACCAGAGTCAGTTTTATCCCTGTTATCCTGTTATCCCAAGTACCAACTCATTATTATATTCTCTGTATTTAGTACTAATACCGGCAACCATCTTAACCCCTTGCGTGCTGATGACGAAACCGTTCCGTCATGACTCCGCCCGCGCAAGGCGGAGTCAGCACAGGCGGAAAATACGCCCCGCACGCAAGGGGTTAAAAAACGTAGTGATAGTTGGGACACTTCCTAATGTTGATAATGTCATTTTGTGGGGTGCTGCCTCAGAGCCTGGATAGCTCAGTCGGTAGAGCATCAGACTTTTAATCTGAGGGCCCAGGGTTCAAGTCCCTGTTCAGGCGGCTTGGTTAAAGAAAATGTATATCAATTGCATACTCTTTTCAGGATCCAATGAATGGGAATTCCAATTACAGATGGTTCAAAAAAGTCTTGATCGAGTCCTTACATACCCATCTGTGCTCTACTTTCTTTGACAAGGGTTAAGAAGACTTACCCAAACTGTATTATGTAGTTTGACATGTTGATTATCTTTTATCCAATTCAATGTTCAAAATGTAAGCTAGTGTCGGATTAATTTGATAAAGTTGGTCAACAACTTATAGGTCATCTTTTTATTTGTGAATCTCTGATCACCTTGTTGAATCAGGTCGGATCTCTGGTGCAATAGATTGCGGCTTGGAGTCCTAGGCGAATGTAGCAAAAGCATTCAAACGCTAAGGGTTCGAACACCAACTGGGTCAATTTTATCCCTCCTCTATTTTATAACTAATTGAAACAGTAACCAGCAATCCTGCTTCTCCATCACCAGAAACATTTACCAAAATGGCAGTGAAAGAAAGTCTACTTAAACAGAGACTGTTTGCTTTGAAAATGTTGCATAGTCTATGCCCAAGAGGAAATTCCCAATGATACTGCTGAAAATGTAATTTAGGAGTTAGTAATAGTATTTGGCCCTTTATTAATTTCACAGTGTCATTTTAAACACGTGATTTCTATGTCATCCGAAAATGAGATAGTACAAATTTCCGGAGTTATAATGGATTACGTGTGCTGCTGAAATTTCAAATGCTTAAAATATCAATTCATTATTAAACTCTAGAATATTGATTGCTAATATATGTAATTATATAAATATACAAAGTGTAGGTCAGTGTACGTCCACATTTGTTTAGCTGATTTTAAGGTAGAGTATAGCAGAGCCTGGATAGCTCAGTCGGTAGAGCATCAGACTTTTAATCTGAGGGTCCAGGGTTCAAGTCCCTGTTCAGGTGGTTGTTTCCTTTAAAGAAAAAGTACTCTAATTGTATGCTCTTTTTGTGGACCCCTGCATGACGAATAAGATATTATATTACTAAAATTGCAAAAACGTCTTTCATGGAGTTGTGAAATACACATCTGTCTCACATATTATGTGCCATTTGACTAAACTTAAGTCGTACGTAGATTTACCAATGGTATCATGTAGTCTGAGACGGTGAATATCATTTCACCAATTCAATATTCAAAATATAGCCATGGTTATAGTATCAAATGAACTTTATAAAGCTGATCAACAGCTAATAGCTCATTATTTCATTTCAGAACATCTCTGCACCTCATTATAGCAGATTGGCTCTGTGGCGCAATGGATAGCGCATTGGACTTCTAGGTGAATGTAAAAAAGATATTCAAAGGTTGTGGGTTCGAATCCCACCAGAGTCAGATTTATCCCTGTTATCCCAAGTACCAATTCATTATTATATTCTCTGTATTTAGTACTAATACCGGCAACCATCTTAACCCCTTGCGTGCTGATAACAGAACGGTTCCGTCATCAGCTACGGGTGAGCTGTGCTGATGACGAAACCGTTCCGTCATGACTCCGCCCGCGCAAGGCGTAGTCAGCACAGGCGGAAAATACGCCCCGCACTCAAGGGGTTAAAAAACGTAGTGATAGTTGGGACACTTCCTAATGTTGATAATGTCATTTTGTGGGGTGCTGCCTCAGAGCCTGGATAGCTCAGTCGGTAGAGCATCAGACTTTTAATCTGAGGGCCCAGGGTTCAAGTCCCTGTTCAGGCGGCTTGGTTAAAGAAAATGTATATCAATTGCATACTCTTTTCAGGATCCAATGAATGGGAATTCCAATTACAGATGGTTCAAAAAAGTCTTGATCGAGTCCTTACATACCCATCTGTGCTCTACTTTCTTTGACAAGGGTTAAGAAGACTTACCCAAACTGTATCATGTAGTTTGACATGTTGATTATCTTTTATCCAATTCAATGTTCAAAATGTAAGCTAGTGTCCGATTAATTTGATAAAGTTGGTCAACAACTTATAGGTCATCTTTTTATTTGTGAATCTCTGATCACCTTGTTGAATCAGGTCGGATCTCTGGTGCAATGGATTGCGGCTTGGAGTCCTAGGCGAATGTAGCAAAAGCATTCAAACGCTAAGGGTTCGAACACCAACTGGGTCAATTTTATCCCTCCTCTATTTTATAACTAATTGAAACAGTAACCAGCAATCCTGCTTCTCCATCACCAGAAACATTTACCAAAATGGCAGTGAAAGAAAGTCTACTTAAACAGAGACTGTTTGCTTTGAAAATGTTGCATAGTCTATGCCCAAGAGGAAATTCCCAATGATACTGCTGAAAATGTAATTTAGGAGTTAGTAATAGTATTTGGCCCTTTATTAATTTCACTGTGTCATTTTAAACACGTGATTTCTATGTCATCCGAAAATGAGATAGTACAAATTTCCGGAGTTATAATGGATTACGTGTGCTGCTGAAATTTCAAATGCTTATAATATCAATTCAGTATTAAACTCTAGAATATTGATTGCTAATATATGTAATTATATAAATATACAAAGTGTAGGTCAGTGTACGTCCACATTTGTTTAGCTGATTTTAAGGTAGAGTATAGCAGAGCCTGGATAGCTCAGTCGGTAGAGCATCAGACTTTTAATCTGAGGGTCCAGGGTTCAAGTCCCTGTTCAGGCGGTTGTTTCCTTTAAAGAAAAAGTACTCTAATTGTATGCTCTTTTTGTGGACCCCTGCATGACGAATAAGATATTCCATTACTAAAATTGCAAAAACGTCTTTCATGGAGTTGTGAAATACACATCTGTCTCACATATTATGTGCCATTTGACTAAACTTAAGTCGTACGTAGATTTACCAATGGTATCATGTAGTCTGAGACGGTGAATATCATTTCACCAATTCAATATTCAAAATATAGCCATGGTTATAGTATCAAATGAACTTTATAAAGCTGATCAACAGCTAATAGCTCATTATTTCATTTCAGAACATCTCTGCACCTCATTATAGCAGATTGGCTCTGTGGCGCAATGGATAGCGCATTGGACTTCTAGGTGAATGTAAAATAGATATTCAAAGGTTGTGGGTTCGAATCCCACCAGAGTCAGTTTTATCCCTGTTATCCTGTTATCCCAAGTACCAACTCATTATTATATTCTCTGTATTTAGTACTAATACCGGCAACCATCTTAACCCCTTGCGTGCTGATGACGAAACCGTTCCGTCATGACTCCGCCCGCGCAAGGCGGAGTCAGCACAGGCGGAAAATACGCCCCGCACGCAAGGGGTTAAAAAACGTAGTGATAGTTGGGACACTTCCTAATGTTGATAATGTCATTTTGTGGGGTGCTGCCTCAGAGCCTGGATAGCTCAGTCGGTAGAGCATCAGACTTTTAATCTGAGGGCCCAGGGTTCAAGTCCCTGTTCAGGCGGCTTGGTTAAAGAAAATGTATATCAATTGCATACTCTTTTCAGGATCCAATGAATGGGAATTCCAATTACAGATGGTTCAAAAAAGTCTTGATCGAGTCCTTACATACCCATCTGTGCTCTACTTTCTTTGACAAGGGTTAAGAAGACTTACCCAAACTGTATCATGTAGTTTGACATGTTGATTATCTTTTATCCAATTCAATGTTCAAAATGTAAGCTAGTGTCGGATTAATTTGATAAAGTTGGTCAACAACTTATAGGTCATCTTTTTATTTGTGAATCTCTGATCACCTTGTTGAATCAGGTCGGATCTCTGGTGCAATGGATTGCGGCTTGGAGTCCTAGGCGAATGTAGCAAAAGCATTCAAACGCTAAGGGTTCGAACACCAACTGGGTCAATTTTATCCCTCCTCTATTTTATAACTAATTGAAACAGTAACCAGCAATCCTGCTTCTCCATCACCAGAAACATTTACCAAAATGGCAGTGAAAGAAAGTCTACTTAAACAGAGACTGTTTGCTTTGAAAATGTTGCATAGTCTATGCCCAAGAGGAAATTCCCAATGATACTGCTGAAAATGTAATTTAGGAGTTAGTAATAGTATTTGGCCCTTTATTAATTTCACAGTGTCATTTTAAACACGTGATTTCTATGTCATCCGAAAATGAGATAGTACAAATTTCCGGAGTTATAATGGATTACGTGTGCTGCTGAAATTTCAAATGCTTAAAATATCAATTCATTATTAAACTCTAGAATATTGATTGCTAATATATGTAATTATATAAATATACAAAGTGTAGGTCAGTGTACGTCCACATTTGTTTAGCTGATTTTAAGGTAGAGTATAGCAGAGCCTGGATAGCT
The DNA here is from genome assembly GCF_964263255.1 of Lissotriton vulgaris. NCBI lineage: Eukaryota > Metazoa > Chordata > Amphibia > Caudata > Salamandridae > Lissotriton > Lissotriton vulgaris. The sequence continues at coordinate 229,190,012 of NC_141686.1, read as the reverse complement.
CAGTCGGTAGAGCATCAGACTTTTAATCTGAGGGTCCAGGGTTCAAGTCCCTGTTCAGGCGGTTGTTTCCTTTAAAGAAAAAGTACTCTAATTGTATGCTCTTTTTGTGGACCCCTGCATGACGAATAAGATATTCCATTACTAAAATTGCAAAAACGTCTTTCATGGAGTTGTGAAATACACATCTGTCTCACATATTATGTGCCATTTGACTAAACTTAAGTCGTACGTAGATTTACCAATGGTATCATGTAGTCTGAGACGGTGAATATCATTTCACCAATTCAATATTCAAAATATAGCCATGGTTATAGTATCAAATGAACTTTATAAAGCTGATCAACAGCTAATAGCTCATTATTTCATTTCAGAACATCTCTGCACCTCATTATAGCAGATTGGCTCTGTGGCGCAATGGATAGCGCATTGGACTTCTAGGTGAATGTAAAATAGATATTCAAAGGTTGTGGGTTCGAATCCCACCAGAGTCAGTTTTATCCCTGTTATCCTGTTATCCCAAGTACCAACTCATTATTATATTCTCTGTATTTAGTACTAATACCGGCAACCATCTTAACCCCTTGCGTGCTGATGACGAAACCGTTCCGTCATGACTCCGCCCGCGCAAGGCGGAGTCAGCACAGGCGGAAAATACGCCCCGCACGCAAGGGGTTAAAAAACGTAGTGATAGTTGGGACACTTCCTAATGTTGATAATGTCATTTTGTGGGGTGCTGCCTCAGAGCCTGGATAGCTCAGTCGGTAGAGCATCAGACTTTTAATCTGAGGGCCCAGGGTTCAAGTCCCTGTTCAGGCGGCTTGGTTAAAGAAAATGTATATCAATTGCATACTCTTTTCAGGATCCAATGAATGGGAATTCCAATTACAGATGGTTCAAAAAAGTCTTGATCGAGTCCTTACATACCCATCTGTGCTCTACTTTCTTTGACAAGGGTTAAGAAGACTTACCCAAACTGTATCATGTAGTTTGACATGTTGATTATCTTTTATCCAATTCAATGTTCAAAATGTAAGCTAGTGTCGGATTAATTTGATAAAGTTGGTCAACAACTTATAGGTCATCTTTTTATTTGTGAATCTCTGATCACCTTGTTGAATCAGGTCGGATCTCTGGTGCAATGGATTGCGGCTTGGAGTCCTAGGCGAATGTAGCAAAAGCATTCAAACGCTAAGGGTTCGAACACCAACTGGGTCAATTTTATCCCTCCTCTATTTTATAACTAATTGAAACAGTAACCAGCAATCCTGCTTCTCCATCACCAGAAACATTTACCAAAATGGCAGTGAAAGAAAGTCTACTTAAACAGAGACTGTTTGCTTTGAAAATGTTGCATAGTCTATGCCCAAGAGGAAATTCCCAATGATACTGCTGAAAATGTAATTTAGGAGTTAGTAATAGTATTTGGCCCTTTATTAATTTCACTGTGTCATTTTAAACACGTGATTTCTATGTCATCCGAAAATGAGATAGTACAAATTTCCGGAGTTATAATGGATTACGTGTGCTGCTGAAATTTCAAATGCTTATAATATCAATTCAGTATTAAACTCTAGAATATTGATTGCTAATATATGTAATTATATAAATATACAAAGTGTAGGTCAGTGTACGTCCACATTTGTTTAGCTGATTTTAAGGTATAGTATAGCAGAGCCTGGATAGCTCAGTCGGTAGAGCATCAGACTTTTAATCTGAGGGTCCAGGGTTCAAGTCCCTGTTCAGGCGGTTGTTTCCTTTAAAGAAAAAGTACTCTAATTGTATGCTCTTTTTGTGGACCCCTGCATGATGAATAAGATATTCCATTACTAAAATTGCAAAAACGTCTTTCATGGAGTTGTGAAATACACATCTGTCTCACATATTATGTGCCATTTGACTAAACTTAAGTCGTACGTAGATTTACCAATGGTATCATGTAGTCTGAGACGGTGAATATCATTTCACCAATGCAATATTCAAAATATAGCCATGGTTATAGTATCAAATGAACTTTATAAAGCTGATCAACAGCTAATAGCTCATTATTTCATTTCAGAACATCTCTGCACCTCATTATAGCAGATTGGCTCTGTGGCGCAATGGATAGCGCATTGGACTTCTAGGTGAATGTAAAATAGATATTCAAAGGTTGTGGGTTCGAATCCCACCAGAGTCAGTTTTATCCCTGTTATCCTGTTATCCCAAGTACCAACTCATTATTATATTCTCTGTATTTAGTACTAATACCGGCAACCATCTTAACCCCTTGCGTGCTGATGACGAAACCGTTCCGTCATGACTCCGCCCGCGGAAGGCGGAGTCAGCACAGGCGGAAAATACGCCCCGCACGCAAGGGGTTAAAAAACGTAGTGATAGTTGGGACACTTCCTAATGTTGATAATGTCATTTTGTGGGGTGCTGCCTCAGAGCCTGGATAGCTCAGTCGGTAGAGCATCAGACTTTTAATCTGAGGGCCCAGGGTTCAAGTCCCTGTTCAGGCGGCTTGGTTAAAGAAAATGTATATCAATTGCATACTCTTTTCAGGATCCAATGAATGGGAATTCCAATTACAGATGGTTCAAAAAAGTCTTGATCGAGTCCTTACATACCCATCTGTGCTCTACTTTCTTTGACAAGGGTTAAGAAGACTTACCCAAACTGTATTATGTAGTTTGACATGTTGATTATCTTTTATCCAATTCAATGTTCAAAATGTAAGCTAGTGTCGGATTAATTTGATAAAGTTGGTCAACAACTTATAGGTCATCTTTTTATTTGTGAATCTCTGATCACCTTGTTGAATCAGGTCGGATCTCTGGTGCAATAGATTGCGGCTTGGAGTCCTAGGCGAATGTAGCAAAAGCATTCAAACGCTAAGGGTTCGAACACCAACTGGGTCAATTTTATCCCTCCTCTATTTTATAACTAATTGAAACAGTAACCAGCAATCCTGCTTCTCCATCACCAGAAACATTTACCAAAATGGCAGTGAAAGAAAGTCTACTTAAACAGAGACTGTTTGCTTTGAAAATGTTGCATAGTCTATGCCCAAGAGGAAATTCCCAATGATACTGCTGAAAATGTAATTTAGGAGTTAGTAATAGTATTTGGCCCTTTATTAATTTCACAGTGTCATTTTAAACACGTGATTTCTATGTCATCCGAAAATGAGATAGTACAAATTTCCGGAGTTATAATGGATTACGTGTGCTGCTGAAATTTCAAATGCTTAAAATATCAATTCATTATTAAACTCTAGAATATTGATTGCTAATATATGTAATTATATAAATATACAAAGTGTAGGTCAGTGTACGTCCACATTTGTTTAGCTGATTTTAAGGTAGAGTATAGCAGAGCCTGGATAGCTCAGTCGGTAGAGCATCAGACTTTTAATCTGAGGGTCCAGAGTTCAAGTCCCTGTTCAGGTGGTTGTTTCCTTTAAAGAAAAAGTACTCTAATTGTATGCTCTTTTTGTGGACCCCTGCATGACGAATAAGATATTATATTACTAAAATTGCAAAAACGTCTTTCATGGAGTTGTGAAATACACATCTGTCTCACATATTATGTGCCATTTGACTAAACTTAAGTCGTACGTAGATTTACCAATGGTATCATGTAGTCTGAGACGGTGAATATCATTTCACCAATTCAATATTCAAAATATAGCCATGGTTATAGTATCAAATGAACTTTATAAAGCTGATCAACAGCTAATAGCTCATTATTTCATTTCAGAACATCTCTGCACCTCATTATAGCAGATTGGCTCTGTGGCGCAATGGATAGCGCATTGGACTTCTAGGTGAATGTAAAAAAGATATTCAAAGGTTGTGGGTTCGAATCCCACCAGAGTCAGATTTATCCCTGTTATCCCAAGTACCAATTCATTATTATATTCTCTGTATTTAGTACTAATACCGGCAACCATCTTAACCCCTTGCGTGCTGATAACAGAACGGTTCCGTCATCAGCTACGGGTGAGCTGTGCTGATGACGAAACCGTTCCGTCATGACTCCGCCCGCGCAAGGCGTAGTCAGCACAGGCGGAAAATACGCCCCGCACTCAAGGGGTTAAAAAACGTAGTGATAGTTGGGACACTTCCTAATGTTGATAATGTCATTTTGTGGGGTGCTGCCTCAGAGCCTGGATAGCTCAGTCGGTAGAGCATCAGACTTTTAATCTGAGGGCCCAGGGTTCAAGTCCCTGTTCAGGCGGCTTGGTTAAATAAAATGTATATCAATTGCATACTCTTTTCAGGATCCAATGAATGGGAATTCCAATTACAGATGGTTCAAAAAAGTCTTGATCGAGTCCTTACATACCCATCTGTGCTCTACTTTCTTTGACAAGGGTTAAGAAGACTTACCCAAACTGTATCATGTAGTTTGACATGTTGATTATCTTTTATCCAATTCAATGTTCAAAATGTAAGCTAGTGTCCGATTAATTTGATAAAGTTGGTCAACAACTTATAGGTCATCTTTTTATTTGTGAATCTCTGATCACCTTGTTGAATCAGGTCGGATCTCTGGTGCAATGGATTGCGGCTTGGAGTCCTAGGCGAATGTAGCAAAAGCATTCAAACGCTAAGGGTTCGAACACCAACTGGGTCAATTTTATCCCTCCTCTATTTTATAACTAATTGAAACAGTAACCAGCAATCCTGCTTCTCCATCACCAGAAACATTTACCAAAATGGCAGTGAAAGAAAGTCTACTTAAACAGAGACTGTTTGCTTTGAAAATGTTGCATAGTCTATGCCCAAGAGGAAATTCCCAATGATACTGCTGAAAATGTAATTTAGGAGTTAGTAATAGTATTTGGCCCTTTATTAATTTCACTGTGTCATTTTAAACACGTGATTTCTATGTCATCCGAAAATGAGATAGTACAAATTTCCGGAGTTATAATGGATTACGTGTGCTGCTGAAATTTCAAATGCTTATAATATCAATTCAGTATTAAACTCTAGAATATTGATTGCTAATATATGTAATTATATAAATATACAAAGTGTAGGTCAGTGTACGTCCACATTTGTTTAGCTGATTTTAAGGTAGAGTATAGCAGAGCCTGGATAGCTCAGTCGGTAGAGCATCAGACTTTTAATCTGAGGGTCCAGGGTTCAAGTCCCTGTTCAGGCGGTTGTTTCCTTTAAAGAAAAAGTACTCTAATTGTATGCTCTTTTTGTGGACCCCTGCATGACGAATAAGATATTCCATTACTAAAATTGCAAAAACGTCTTTCATGGAGTTGTGAAATACACATCTGTCTCACATATTATGTGCCATTTGACTAAACTTAAGTCGTACGTAGATTTACCAATGGTATCATGTAGTCTGAGACGGTGAATATCATTTCACCAATTCAATATTCAAAATATAGCCATGGTTATAGTATCAAATGAACTTTATAAAGCTGATCAACAGCTAATAGCTCATTATTTCATTTCAGAACATCTCTGCACCTCATTATAGCAGATTGGCTCTGTGGCGCAATGGATAGCGCATTGGACTTCTAGGTGAATGTAAAATAGATATTCAAAGGTTGTGGGTTCGAATCCCACCAGAGTCAGTTTTATCCCTGTTATCCTGTTATCCCAAGTACCAACTCATTATTATATTCTCTGTATTTAGTACTAATACCGGCAACCATCTTAACCCCTTGCGTGCTGATGACGAAACCGTTCCGTCATGACTCCGCCCGCGCAAGGCGGAGTCAGCACAGGCGGAAAATACGCCCCGCACGCAAGGGGTTAAAAAACGTAGTGATAGTTGGGACACTTCCTAATGTTGATAATGTCATTTTGTGGGGTGCTGCCTCAGAGCCTGGATAGCTCAGTCGGTAGAGCATCAGACTTTTAATCTGAGGGCCCAGGGTTCAAGTCCCTGTTCAGGCGGCTTGGTTAAAGAAAATGTATATCAATTGCATACTCTTTTCAGGATCCAATGAATGGGAATTCCAATTACAGATGGTTCAAAAAAGTCTTGATCGAGTCCTTACATACCCATCTGTGCTCTACTTTCTTTGACAAGGGTTAAGAAGACTTACCCAAACTGTATCATGTAGTTTGACATGTTGATTATCTTTTATCCAATTCAATGTTCAAAATGTAAGCTAGTGTCGGATTAATTTGATAAAGTTGGTCAACAACTTATAGGTCATCTTTTTATTTGTGAATCTCTGATCACCTTGTTGAATCAGGTCGGATCTCTGGTGCAATGGATTGCGGCTTGGAGTCCTAGGCGAATGTAGCAAAAGCATTCAAACGCTAAGGGTTCGAACACCAACTGGGTCAATTTTATCCCTCCTCTATTTTATAACTAATTGAAACAGTAACCAGCAATCCTGCTTCTCCATCACCAGAAACATTTACCAAAATGGCAGTGAAAGAAAGTCTACTTAAACAGAGACTGTTTGCTTTGAAAATGTTGCATAGTCTATGCCCAAGAGGAAATTCCCAATGATACTGCTGAAAATGTAATTTAGGAGTTAGTAATAGTATTTGGCCCTTTATTAATTTCACAGTGTCATTTTAAACACGTGATTTCTATGTCATCCGAAAATGAGATAGTACAAATTTCCGGAGTTATAATGGATTACGTGTGCTGCTGAAATTTCAAATGCTTAAAATATCAATTCATTATTAAACTCTAGAATATTGATTGCTAATATATGTAATTATATAAATATACAAAGTGTAGGTCAGTGTACGTCCACATTTGTTTAGCTGATTTTAAGGTAGAGTATAGCAGAGCCTGGATAGCTCAGTCGGTAGAGCATCAGACTTTTAATCTGAGGGTCCAGGGTTCAAGTCCCTGTTCAGGCGGTTGTTTCCTTTAAAGAAAAAGTACTCTAATTGTATGCTCTTTTTGTGGACCCCTGCATGACGAATAAGATATTCCATTACTAAAATTGCAAAAACGTCTTTCATGGAGTTGTGAAATACACATCTGTCTCACATATTATGTGCCATTTGACTAAACTTAAGTCGTACGTAGATTTACCAATGGTATCATGTAGTCTGAGACGGTGAATATCATTTCACCAATTCAATATTCAAAATATAGCCATGGTTATAGTATCAAATGAACTTTATAAAGCTGATCAACAGCTAATAGCTCATTATTTCATTTCAGAACATCTCTGCACCTCATTATAGCAGATTGGCTCTGTGGCGCAATGGATAGCGCATTGGACTTCTAGGTGAATGTAAAATAGATATTCAAAGGTTGTGGGTTCGAATCCCACCAGAGTCAGTTTTATCCCTGTTATCCTGTTATCCCAAGTACCAACTCATTATTATATTCTCTGTATTTAGTACTAATACCGGCAACCATCTTAACCCCTTGCGTGCTGATGACGAAACCGTTCCGTCATGACTCCGCCCGCGCAAGGCGGAGTCAGCACAGGCGGAAAATACGCCCCGCACGCAAGGGGTTAAAAAACGTAGTGATAGTTGGGACACTTCCTAATGTTGATAATGTCATTTTGTGGGGTGCTGCCTCAGAGCCTGGATAGCTCAGTCGGTAGAGCATCAGACTTTTAATCTGAGGGCCCAGGGTTCAAGTCCCTGTTCAGGCGGCTTGGTTAAAGAAAATGTATATCAATTGCATACTCTTTTCAGGATCCAATGAATGGGAATTCCAATTACAGATGGTTCAAAAAAGTCTTGATCGAGTCCTTACATACCCATCTGTGCTCTACTTTCTTTGACAAGGGTTAAGAAGACTTACCCAAACTGTATCATGTAGTTTGACATGTTGATTATCTTTTATCCAATTCAATGTTCAAAATGTAAGCTAGTGTCGGATTAATTTGATAAAGTTGGTCAACAACTTATAGGTCATCTTTTTATTTGTGAATCTCTGATCACCTTGTTGAATCAGGTCGGATCTCTGGTGCAATGGATTGCGGCTTGGAGTCCTAGGCGAATGTAGCAAAAGCATTCAAACGCTAAGGGTTCGAACACCAACTGGGTCAATTTTATCCCTCCTCTATTTTATAACTAATTGAAACAGTAACCAGCAATCCTGCTTCTCCATCACCAGAAACATTTACCAAAATGGCAGTGAAAGAAAGTCTACTTAAACAGAGACTGTTTGCTTTGAAAATGTTGCATAGTCTATGCCCAAGAGGAAATTCCCAATGATACTGCTGAAAATGTAATTTAGGAGTTAGTAATAGTATTTGGCCCTTTATTAATTTCACAGTGTCATTTTAAACACGTGATTTCTATGTCATCCGAAAATGAGATAGTACAAATTTCCGGAGTTATAATGGATTACGTGTGCTGCTGAAATTTCAAATGCTTAAAATATCAATTCATTATTAAACTCTAGAATATTGATTGCTAATATATGTAATTATATAAATATACAAAGTGTAGGTCAGTGTACGTCCACATTTGTTTAGCTGATTTTAAGGTAGAGTATAGCAGAGCCTGGATAGCTCAGTCGGTAGAGCATCAGACTTTTAATCTGAGGGTCCAGGGTTCAAGTCCCTGTTCAGGTGGTTGTTTCCTTTAAAGAAAAAGTACTCTAATTGTATGCTCTTTTTGTGGACCCCTGCATGACGAATAAGATATTCCATTACTAAAATTGCAAAAACGTCTTTCATGGAGTTGTGAAATACACATCTGTCTCACATATTATGTGCCATTTGACTAAACTTAAGTCGTACGTAGATTTACCAATGGTATCATGTAGTCTGAGACGGTGAATATCATTTCACCAATTCAATATTCAAAATATAGCCTTGGTTATAGTATCAAATGAACTTTATAAAGCTGATCAACAGCTAATAGCTCATTATTTCATTTCAGAACATCTCTGCACCTCATTATAGCAGATTGGCTCTGTGGCGCAATGGATAACGCATTGGACTTCTAGGTGAATGTAAAAAAGATATTCAAAGGTTGTGGGTTCGAATCCCACCAGAGTCAGTTTTATCCCTGTTATCCTGTTATCCCAAGTACCAATTCATTATTGTATTCTCTGTATTTAGTACTAATACCGGCAACCATCTTAACCCCTTGCGTGCTGATAACAGAACGGTTCCGTCATCAGCTACGGGTGAGCTGTGCTGATGACGAAACCGTTCCGTCATGACTCCGCCCGCGCAAGGCGTAGTCAGCACAGGCGGAAAATACGCCCCGCACTCAAGGGGTTAAAAAACGTAGTGATAGTTGGGACACTTCCTAATGTTGATAATGTCATTTTGTGGGGTGCTGCCTCAGAGCCTGGATAGCTCAGTCGGTAGAGCATCAGACTTTTAATCTGAGGGCCCAGGGTTCAAGTCCCTGTTCAGGCGGCTTGGTTAAAGAAAATGTATATCAATTGCATACTCTTTTCAGGATCCAATGAATGGGAATTCCAATTACAGATGGTTCAAAAAAGTCTTGATCGAGTCCTTACATACCCATCTGTGCTCTACTTTCTTTGACAAGGGTTAAGAAGACTTACCCAAACTGTATCATGTAGTTTGACATGTTGATTATCTTTTATCCAATTCAATGTTCAAAATGTAAGCTAGTGTCGGATTAATTTGATAAAGTTGGTCAACAACTTATAGGTCATCTTTTTATTTGTGAATCTCTGATCACCTTGTTGAATCAGGTCGGATCTCTGGTGCAATGGATTGCGGCTTGGAGTCCTAGGCGAATGTAGCAAAAGCATTCAAACGCTAAGGGTTCGAACACCAACTGGGTCAATTTTATCCCTCCTCTATTTTATAACTAATTGAAACAGTAACCAGCAATCCTGCTTCTCCATCACCAGAAACATTTACCAAAATGGCAGTGAAAGAAAGTCTACTTAAACAGAGACTGTTTGCTTTGAAAATGTTGCATAGTCTATGCCCAAGAGGAAATTCCCAATGATACTGCTGAAAATGTAATTTAGGAGTTAGTAATAGTATTTGGCCCTTTATTAATTTCACTGTGTCATTTTAAACACGTGATTTCTATGTCATCCGAAAATGAGATAGTACAAATTTCCGGAGTTATAATGGATTACGTGTGCTGCTGAAATTTCAAATGCTTATAATATCAATTCAGTATTAAACTCTAGAATATTGATTGCTAATATATGTAATTATATAAATATACAAAGTGTAGGTCAGTGTACGTCCACATTTGTTTAGCTGATTTTAAGGTAGAGTATAGCAGAGCCTGGATAGCTCAGTCGGTAGAGCATCAGACTTTTAATCTGAGGGTCCAGGGTTCAAGTCCCTGTTCAGGCGGTTGTTTCCTTTAAAGAAAAAGTACTCTAATTGTATGCTCTTTTTGTGGACCCCTGCATGACGAATAAGATATTCCATTACTAAAATTGCAAAAACGTCTTTCATGGAGTTGTGAAATACACATCTGTCTCACATATTATGTGCCATTTGACTAAACTTAAGTCGTACGTAGATTTACCAATGGTATCATGTAGTCTGAGACGGTGAATATCATTTCACCAATTCAATATTCAAAATATAGCCATGGTTATAGTATCAAATGAACTTTATAAAGCTGATCAACAGCTAATAGCTCATTATTTCATTTCAGAACATCTCTGCACCTCATTATAGCAGATTGGCTCTGTGGCGCAATGGATAGCGCATTGGACTTCTAGGTGAATGTAAAATAGATATTCAAAGGTTGTGGGTTCGAATCCCACCAGAGTCAGTTTTATCCCTGTTATCCTGTTATCCCAAGTACCAACTCATTATTATATTCTCTGTATTTAGTACTAATACCGGCAACCATCTTAACCCCTTGCGTGCTGATGACGAAACCGTTCCGTCATGACTCCGCCCGCGCAAGGCGGAGTCAGCACAGGCGGAAAATACGCCCCGCACGCAAGGGGTTAAAAAACGTAGTGATAGTTGGGACACTTCCTAATGTTGATAATGTCATTTTGTGGGGTGCTGCCTCAGAGCCTGGATAGCTCAGTCGGTAGAGCATCAGACTTTTAATCTGAGGGCCCAGGGTTCAAGTCCCTGTTCAGGCGGCTTGGTTAAAGAAAATGTATATCAATTGCATACTCTTTTCAGGATCCAATGAATGGGAATTCCAATTACAGATGGTTCAAAAAAGTCTTGATCGAGTCCTTACATACCCATCTGTGCTCTACTTTCTTTGACAAGGGTTAAGAAGACTTACCCAAACTGTATCATGTAGTTTGACATGTTGATTATCTTTTATCCAATTCAATGTTCAAAATGTAAGCTAGTGTCGGATTAATTTGATAAAGTTGGTCAACAACTTATAGGTCATCTTTTTATTTGTGAATCTCTGATCACCTTGTTGAATCAGGTCGGATCTCTGGTGCAATGGATTGCGGCTTGGAGTCCTAGGCGAATGTAGCAAAAGCATTCAAACGCTAAGGGTTCGAACACCAACTGGGTCAATTTTATCCCTCCTCTATTTTATAACTAATTGAAACAGTAACCAGCAATCCTGCTTCTCCATCACCAGAAACATTTACCAAAATGGCAGTGAAAGAAAGTCTACTTAAACAGAGACTGTTTGCTTTGAAAATGTTGCATAGTCTATGCCCAAGAGGAAATTCCCAATGATACTGCTGAAAATGTAATTTAGGAGTTAGTAATAGTATTTGGCCCTTTATTAATTTCACAGTGTCATTTTAAACACGTGATTTCTATGTCATCCGAAAATGAGATAGTACAAATTTCCGGAGTTATAATGGATTACGTGTGCTGCTGAAATTTCAAATGCTTAAAATATCAATTCATTATTAAACTCTAGAATATTGATTGCTAATATATGTAATTATATAAATATACAAAGTGTAGGTCAGTGTACGTCCACATTTGTTTAGCTGATTTTAAGGTAGAGTATAGCAGAGCCTGGATAGCTCAGTCGGTAGAGCATCAGACTTTTAATCTGAGGGTCCAGGGTTCAAGTCCCTGTTCAGGTGGTTGTTTCCTTTAAAGAAAAAGTACTCTAATTGTATGCTCTTTTTGTGGACCCCTGCATGACGAATAAGATATTCCATTACTAAAATTGCAAAAACGTCTTTCATGGAGTTGTGAAATACACATCTGTCTCACATATTATGTGCCATTTGACTAAACTTAAGTCGTACGTAGATTTACCAATGGTATCATGTAGTCTGAGACGGTGAATATCATTTCACCAATTCAATATTCAAAATATAGCCATGGTTATAGTATCAAATGAACTTTATAAAGCTGATCAACAGCTAATAGCTCATTATTTCATTTCAGAACATCTCTGCACCTCATTATAGCAGATTGGCTCTGTGGCGCAATGGATAGCGCATTGGACTTCTAGGTGAATGTAAAAAAGATATTCAAAGGTTGTGGGTTCGAATCCCACCAGAGTCAGTTTTATCCCTGTTATCCCAAGTACCAATTCATTATTATATTCTCTGTATTTAGTACTAATACCGGCAACCATCTTAACCCCTTGCGTGCTGATAACAGAACGGTTCCGTCATCAGCTACGGGTGAGCTGTGCTGATGACGAAACCGTTCCGTCATGACTCCGCCCGCGCAAGGCGTAGTCAGCACAGGCGGAAAATACGCCCCGCACTCAAGGGGTTAAAAAACGTAGTGATAGTTGGGACACTTCCTAATGTTGATAATGTCATTTTGTGGGGTGCTGCCTCAGAGCCTGGATAGCTCAGTCGGTAGAGCATCAGACTTTTAATCTGAGGGCCCAGGGTTCAAGTCCCTGTTCAGGCGGCTTGGTTAAAGAAAATGTATATCAATTGCATACTCTTTTCAGGATCCAATGAATGGGAATTCCAATTACAGATGGTTCAAAAAAGTCTTGATCGAGTCCTTACATACCCATCTGTGCTCTACTTTCTTTGACAAGGGTTAAGAAGACTTACCCAAACTGTATCATGTAGTTTGACATGTTGATTATCTTTTATCCAATTCAATGTTCAAAATGTAAGCTAGTGTCGGATTAATTTGATAAAGTTGGTCAACAACTTATAGGTCATCTTTTTATTTGTGAATCTCTGATCACCTTGTTGAATCAGGTCGGATCTCTGGTGCAATGGATTGCGGCTTGGAGTCCTAGGCGAATGTAGCAAAAGCATTCAAACGCTAAGGGTTCGAACACCAACTGGGTCAATTTTATCCCTCCTCTATTTTATAACTAATTGAAACAGTAACCAGCAATCCTGCTTCTCCATCACCAGAAACATTTACCAAAATGGCAGTGAAAGAAAGTCTACTTAAACAGAGACTGTTTGCTTTGAAAATGTTGCATAGTCTATGCCCAAGAGGAAATTCCCAATGATACTGCTGAAAATGTAATTTAGGAGTTAGTAATAGTATTTGGCCCTTTATTAATTTCACAGTGTCATTTTAAACACGTGATTTCTATGTCATCCGAAAATGAGATAGTACAAATTTCCGGAGTTATAATGGATTACGTGTGCTGCTGAAATTTCAAATGCTTAAAATATCAATTCATTATTAAACTCTAGAATATTGATTGCTAATATATGTAATTATATAAATATACAAAGTGTAGGTCAGTGTACGTCCACATTTGTTTAGCTGATTTTAAGGTAGAGTATAGCAGAGCCTGGATAGCTCAGTCGGTAGAGCATCAGACTTTTAATCTGAGGGTCCAGGGTTCAAGTCCCTGTTCAGGTGGTTGTTTCCTTTAAAGAAAAAGTACTCTAATTGTATGCTCTTTTTGTGGACCCCTGCATGACGAATAAGATATTCCATTACTAAAATTGCAAAAACGTCTTTCATGGAGTTGTGAAATACACATCTGTCTCACATATTATGTGCCATTTGACTAAACTTAAGTCGTACGTAGATTTACCAATGGTATCATGTAGTCTGAGACGGTGAATATCATTTCACCAATTCAATATTCAAAATATAGCCTTGGTTATAGTATCAAATGAACTTTATAAAGCTGATCAACAGCTAATAGCTCATTATTTCATTTCAGAACATCTCTGCACCTCATTATAGCAGATTGGCTCTGTGGCGCAATGGATAGCGCATTGGACTTCTAGGTGAATGTAAAAAAGATATTCAAAGGTTGTGGGTTCGAATCCCACCAGAGTCAGTTTTATCCCTGTTATCCTGTTATCCCAAGTACCAATTCATTATTGTATTCTCTGTATTTAGTACTAATACCGGCAACCATCTTAACCCCTTGCGTGCTGATAACAGAACGGTTCCGTCATCAGCTACGGGTGAGCTGTGCTGATGACGAAACCGTTCCGTCATGACTCCGCCCGCGCAAGGCGTAGTCAGCACAGGCGGAAAATACGCCCCGCACTCAAGGGGTTAAAAAACGTAGTGATAGTTGGGACACTTCCTAATGTTGATAATGTCATTTTGTGGGGTGCTGCCTCAGAGCCTGGATAGCTCAGTCGGTAGAGCATCAGACTTTTAATCTGAGGGCCCAGGGTTCAAGTCCCTGTTCAGGCGGCTTGGTTAAAGAAAATGTATATCAATTGCATACTCTTTTCAGGATCCAATGAATGGGAATTCCAATTACAGATGGTTCAAAAAAGTCTTGATCGAGTCCTTACATACCCATCTGTGCTCTACTTTCTTTGACAAGGGTTAAGAAGACTTACCCAAACTGTATCATGTAGTTTGACATGTTGATTATCTTTTATCCAATTCAATGTTCAAAATGTAAGCTAGTGTCGGATTAATTTGATAAAGTTGGTCAACAACTTATAGGTCATCTTTTTATTTGTGAATCTCTGATCACCTTGTTGAATCAGGTCGGATCTCTGGTGCAATGGATTGCGGCTTGGAGTCCTAGGCGAATGTAGCAAAAGCATTCAAACGCTAAGGGTTCGAACACCAACTGGGTCAATTTTATCCCTCCTCTATTTTATAACTAATTGAAACAGTAACCAGCAATCCTGCTTCTCCATCACCAGAAACATTTACCAAAATGGCAGTGAAAGAAAGTCTACTTAAACAGAGACTGTTTGCTTTGAAAATGTTGCATAGTCTATGCCCAAGAGGAAATTCCCAATGATACTGCTGAAAATGTAATTTAGGAGTTAGTAATAGTATTTGGCCCTTTATTAATTTCACTGTGTCATTTTAAACACGTGATTTCTATGTCATCCGAAAATGAGATAGTACAAATTTCCGGAGTTATAATGGATTACGTGTGCTGCTGAAATTTCAAATGCTTATAATATCAATTCAGTATTAAACTCTAGAATATTGATTGCTAATATATGTAATTATATAAATATACAAAGTGTAGGTCAGTGTACGTCCACATTTGTTTAGCTGATTTTAAGGTAGAGTATAGCAGAGCCTGGATAGCTCAGTCGGTAGAGCATCAGACTTTTAATCTGAGGGTCCAGGGTTCAAGTCCCTGTTCAGGCGGTTGTTTCCTTTAAAGAAAAAGTACTCTAATTGTATGCTCTTTTTGTGGACCCCTGCATGACGAATAAGATATTCCATTACTAAAATTGCAAAAACGTCTTTCATGGAGTTGTGAAATACACATCTGTCTCACATATTATGTGCCATTTGACTAAACTTAAGTCGTACGTAGATTTACCAATGGTATCATGTAGTCTGAGACGGTGAATATCATTTCACCAATTCAATATTCAAAATATAGCCATGGTTATAGTATCAAATGAACTTTATAAAGCTGATCAACAGCTAATAGCTCATTATTTCATTTCAGAACATCTCTGCACCTCATTATAGCAGATTGGCTCTGTGGCGCAATGGATAGCGCATTGGACTTCTAGGTGAATGTAAAATAGATATTCAAAGGTTGTGGGTTCGAATCCCACCAGAGTCAGT
The DNA here is from genome assembly GCF_964263255.1 of Lissotriton vulgaris. Lineage (NCBI taxonomy): Eukaryota > Metazoa > Chordata > Amphibia > Caudata > Salamandridae > Lissotriton > Lissotriton vulgaris. The sequence goes on along the minus strand of NC_141686.1, from coordinate 229,174,198 downwards.
TTTATCCCTGTTATCCTGTTATCCCAAGTACCAACTCATTATTATATTCTCTGTATTTAGTACTAATACCGGCAACCATCTTAACCCCTTGCGTGCTGATGACGAAACCGTTCCGTCATGACTCCGCCCGCGCAAGGCGGAGTCAGCACAGGCGGAAAATACGCCCCGCACGCAAGGGGTTAAAAAACGTAGTGATAGTTGGGACACTTCCTAATGTTGATAATGTCATTTTGTGGGGTGCTGCCTCAGAGCCTGGATAGCTCAGTCGGTAGAGCATCAGACTTTTAATCTGAGGGCCCAGGGTTCAAGTCCCTGTTCAGGCGGCTTGGTTAAAGAAAATGTATATCAATTGCATACTCTTTTCAGGATCCAATGAATGGGAATTCCAATTACAGATGGTTCAAAAAAGTCTTGATCGAGTCCTTACATACCCATCTGTGCTCTACTTTCTTTGACAAGGGTTAAGAAGACTTACCCAAACTGTATCATGTAGTTTGACATGTTGATTATCTTTTATCCAATTCAATGTTCAAAATGTAAGCTAGTGTCGGATTAATTTGATAAAGTTGGTCAACAACTTATAGGTCATCTTTTTATTTGTGAATCTCTGATCACCTTGTTGAATCAGGTCGGATCTCTGGTGCAATGGATTGCGGCTTGGAGTCCTAGGCGAATGTAGCAAAAGCATTCAAACGCTAAGGGTTCGAACACCAACTGGGTCAATTTTATCCCTCCTCTATTTTATAACTAATTGAAACAGTAACCAGCAATCCTGCTTCTCCATCACCAGAAACATTTACCAAAATGGCAGTGAAAGAAAGTCTACTTAAACAGAGACTGTTTGCTTTGAAAATGTTGCATAGTCTATGCCCAAGAGGAAATTCCCAATGATACTGCTGAAAATGTAATTTAGGAGTTAGTAATAGTATTTGGCCCTTTATTAATTTCACAGTGTCATTTTAAACACGTGATTTCTATGTCATCCGAAAATGAGATAGTACAAATTTCCGGAGTTATAATGGATTACGTGTGCTGCTGAAATTTCAAATGCTTAAAATATCAATTCATTATTAAACTCTAGAATATTGATTGCTAATATATGTAATTATATAAATATACAAAGTGTAGGTCAGTGTACGTCCACATTTGTTTAGCTGATTTTAAGGTAGAGTATAGCAGAGCCTGGATAGCTCAGTCGGTAGAGCATCAGACTTTTAATCTGAGGGTCCAGGGTTCAAGTCCCTGTTCAGGTGGTTGTTTCCTTTAAAGAAAAAGTACTCTAATTGTATGCTCTTTTTGTGGACCCCTGCATGACGAATAAGATATTCCATTACTAAAATTGCAAAAACGTCTTTCATGGAGTTGTGAAATACACATCTGTCTCACATATTATGTGCCATTTGACTAAACTTAAGTCGTACGTAGATTTACCAATGGTATCATGTAGTCTGAGACGGTGAATATCATTTCACCAATTCAATATTCAAAATATAGCCATGGTTATAGTATCAAATGAACTTTATAAAGCTGATCAACAGCTAATAGCTCATTATTTCATTTCAGAACATCTCTGCACCTCATTATAGCAGATTGGCTCTGTGGCGCAATGGATAGCGCATTGGACTTCTAGGTGAATGTAAAAAAGATATTCAAAGGTTGTGGGTTCGAATCCCACCAGAGTCAGTTTTATCCCTGTTATCCCAAGTACCAATTCATTATTATATTCTCTGTATTTAGTACTAATACCGGCAACCATCTTAACCCCTTGCGTGCTGATAACAGAACGGTTCCGTCATCAGCTACGGGTGAGCTGTGCTGATGACGAAACCGTTCCGTCATGACTCCGCCCGCGCAAGGCGTAGTCAGCACAGGCGGAAAATACGCCCCGCACTCAAGGGGTTAAAAAACGTAGTGATAGTTGGGACACTTCCTAATGTTGATAATGTCATTTTGTGGGGTGCTGCCTCAGAGCCTGGATAGCTCAGTCGGTAGAGCATCAGACTTTTAATCTGAGGGCCCAGGGTTCAAGTCCCTGTTCAGGCGGCTTGGTTAAATAAAATGTATATCAATTGCATACTCTTTTCAGGATCCAATGAATGGGAATTCCAATTACAGATGGTTCAAAAAAGTCTTGATCGAGTCCTTACATACCCATCTGTGCTCTACTTTCTTTGACAAGGGTTAAGAAGACTTACCCAAACTGTATCATGTAGTTTGACATGTTGATTATCTTTTATCCAATTCAATGTTCAAAATGTAAGCTAGTGTCCGATTAATTTGATAAAGTTGGTCAACAACTTATAGGTCATCTTTTTATTTGTGAATCTCTGATCACCTTGTTGAATCAGGTCGGATCTCTGGTGCAATGGATTGCGGCTTGGAGTCCTAGGCGAATGTAGCAAAAGCATTCAAACGCTAAGGGTTCGAACACCAACTGGGTCAATTTTATCCCTCCTCTATTTTATAACTAATTGAAACAGTAACCAGCAATCCTGCTTCTCCATCACCAGAAACATTTACCAAAATGGCAGTGAAAGAAAGTCTACTTAAACAGAGACTGTTTGCTTTGAAAATGTTGCATAGTCTATGCCCAAGAGGAAATTCCCAATGATACTGCTGAAAATGTAATTTAGGAGTTAGTAATAGTATTTGGCCCTTTATTAATTTCACTGTGTCATTTTAAACACGTGATTTCTATGTCATCCGAAAATGAGATAGTACAAATTTCCGGAGTTATAATGGATTACGTGTGCTGCTGAAATTTCAAATGCTTATAATATCAATTCAGTATTAAACTCTAGAATATTGATTGCTAATATATGTAATTATATAAATATACAAAGTGTAGGTCAGTGTACGTCCACATTTGTTTAGCTGATTTTAAGGTAGAGTATAGCAGAGCCTGGATAGCTCAGTCGGTAGAGCATCAGACTTTTAATCTGAGGGTCCAGGGTTCAAGTCCCTGTTCAGGCGGTTGTTTCCTTTAAAGAAAAAGTACTCTAATTGTATGCTCTTTTTGTGGACCCCTGCATGACGAATAAGATATTCCATTACTAAAATTGCAAAAACGTCTTTCATGGAGTTGTGAAATACACATCTGTCTCACATATTATGTGCCATTTGACTAAACTTAAGTCGTACGTAGATTTACCAATGGTATCATGTAGTCTGAGACGGTGAATATCATTTCACCAATTCAATATTCAAAATATAGCCATGGTTATAGTATCAAATGAACTTTATAAAGCTGATCAACAGCTAATAGCTCATTATTTCATTTCAGAACATCTCTGCACCTCATTATAGCAGATTGGCTCTGTGGCGCAATGGATAGCGCATTGGACTTCTAGGTGAATGTAAAATAGATATTCAAAGGTTGTGGGTTCGAATCCCACCAGAGTCAGTTTTATCCCTGTTATCCTGTTATCCCAAGTACCAACTCATTATTATATTCTCTGTATTTAGTACTAATACCGGCAACCATCTTAACCCCTTGCGTGCTGATGACGAAACCGTTCCGTCATGACTCCGCCCGCGCAAGGCGGAGTCAGCACAGGCGGAAAATACGCCCCGCACGCAAGGGGTTAAAAAACGTAGTGATAGTTGGGACACTTCCTAATGTTGATAATGTCATTTTGTGGGGTGCTGCCTCAGAGCCTGGATAGCTCAGTCGGTAGAGCATCAGACTTTTAATCTGAGGGCCCAGGGTTCAAGTCCCTGTTCAGGCGGCTTGGTTAAAGAAAATGTATATCAATTGCATACTCTTTTCAGGATCCAATGAATGGGAATTCCAATTACAGATGGTTCAAAAAAGTCTTGATCGAGTCCTTACATACCCATCTGTGCTCTACTTTCTTTGACAAGGGTTAAGAAGACTTACCCAAACTGTATCATGTAGTTTGACATGTTGATTATCTTTTATCCAATTCAATGTTCAAAATGTAAGCTAGTGTCGGATTAATTTGATAAAGTTGGTCAACAACTTATAGGTCATCTTTTTATTTGTGAATCTCTGATCACCTTGTTGAATCAGGTCGGATCTCTGGTGCAATGGATTGCGGCTTGGAGTCCTAGGCGAATGTAGCAAAAGCATTCAAACGCTAAGGGTTCGAACACCAACTGGGTCAATTTTATCCCTCCTCTATTTTATAACTAATTGAAACAGTAACCAGCAATCCTGCTTCTCCATCACCAGAAACATTTACCAAAATGGCAGTGAAAGAAAGTCTACTTAAACAGAGACTGTTTGCTTTGAAAATGTTGCATAGTCTATGCCCAAGAGGAAATTCCCAATGATACTGCTGAAAATGTAATTTAGGAGTTAGTAATAGTATTTGGCCCTTTATTAATTTCACAGTGTCATTTTAAACACGTGATTTCTATGTCATCCGAAAATGAGATAGTACAAATTTCCGGAGTTATAATGGATTACGTGTGCTGCTGAAATTTCAAATGCTTAAAATATCAATTCATTATTAAACTCTAGAATATTGATTGCTAATATATGTAATTATATAAATATACAAAGTGTAGGTCAGTGTACGTCCACATTTGTTTAGCTGATTTTAAGGTAGAGTATAGCAGAGCCTGGATAGCTCAGTCGGTAGAGCATCAGACTTTTAATCTGAGGGTCCAGGGTTCAAGTCCCTGTTCAGGCGGTTGTTTCCTTTAAAGAAAAAGTACTCTAATTGTATGCTCTTTTTGTGGACCCCTGCATGACGAATAAGATATTCCATTACTAAAATTGCAAAAACGTCTTTCATGGAGTTGTGAAATACACATCTGTCTCACATATTATGTGCCATTTGACTAAACTTAAGTCGTACGTAGATTTACCAATGGTATCATGTAGTCTGAGACGGTGAATATCATTTCACCAATTCAATATTCAAAATATAGCCATGGTTATAGTATCAAATGAACTTTATAAAGCTGATCAACAGCTAATAGCTCATTATTTCATTTCAGAACATCTCTGCACCTCATTATAGCAGATTGGCTCTGTGGCGCAATGGATAGCGCATTGGACTTCTAGGTGAATGTAAAATAGATATTCAAAGGTTGTGGGTTCGAATCCCACCAGAGTCAGTTTTATCCCTGTTATCCTGTTATCCCAAGTACCAACTCATTATTATATTCTCTGTATTTAGTACTAATACCGGCAACCATCTTAACCCCTTGCGTGCTGATGACGAAACCGTTCCGTCATGACTCCGCCCGCGCAAGGCGGAGTCAGCACAGGCGGAAAATACGCCCCGCACGCAAGGGGTTAAAAAACGTAGTGATAGTTGGGACACTTCCTAATGTTGATAATGTCATTTTGTGGGGTGCTGCCTCAGAGCCTGGATAGCTCAGTCGGTAGAGCATCAGACTTTTAATCTGAGGGCCCAGGGTTCAAGTCCCTGTTCAGGCGGCTTGGTTAAAGAAAATGTATATCAATTGCATACTCTTTTCAGGATCCAATGAATGGGAATTCCAATTACAGATGGTTCAAAAAAGTCTTGATCGAGTCCTTACATACCCATCTGTGCTCTACTTTCTTTGACAAGGGTTAAGAAGACTTACCCAAACTGTATCATGTAGTTTGACATGTTGATTATCTTTTATCCAATTCAATGTTCAAAATGTAAGCTAGTGTCGGATTAATTTGATAAAGTTGGTCAACAACTTATAGGTCATCTTTTTATTTGTGAATCTCTGATCACCTTGTTGAATCAGGTCGGATCTCTGGTGCAATGGATTGCGGCTTGGAGTCCTAGGCGAATGTAGCAAAAGCATTCAAACGCTAAGGGTTCGAACACCAACTGGGTCAATTTTATCCCTCCTCTATTTTATAACTAATTGAAACAGTAACCAGCAATCCTGCTTCTCCATCACCAGAAACATTTACCAAAATGGCAGTGAAAGAAAGTCTACTTAAACAGAGACTGTTTGCTTTGAAAATGTTGCATAGTCTATGCCCAAGAGGAAATTCCCAATGATACTGCTGAAAATGTAATTTAGGAGTTAGTAATAGTATTTGGCCCTTTATTAATTTCACAGTGTCATTTTAAACACGTGATTTCTATGTCATCCGAAAATGAGATAGTACAAATTTCCGGAGTTATAATGGATTACGTGTGCTGCTGAAATTTCAAATGCTTAAAATATCAATTCATTATTAAACTCTAGAATATTGATTGCTAATATATGTAATTATATAAATATACAAAGTGTAGGTCAGTGTACGTCCACATTTGTTTAGCTGATTTTAAGGTAGAGTATAGCAGAGCCTGGATAGCTCAGTCGGTAGAGCATCAGACTTTTAATCTGAGGGTCCAGGGTTCAAGTCCCTGTTCAGGTGGTTGTTTCCTTTAAAGAAAAAGTACTCTAATTGTATGCTCTTTTTGTGGACCCCTGCATGACGAATAAGATATTCCATTACTAAAATTGCAAAAACGTCTTTCATGGAGTTGTGAAATACACATCTGTCTCACATATTATGTGCCATTTGACTAAACTTAAGTCGTACGTAGATTTACCAATGGTATCATGTAGTCTGAGACGGTGAATATCATTTCACCAATTCAATATTCAAAATATAGCCTTGGTTATAGTATCAAATGAACTTTATAAAGCTGATCAACAGCTAATAGCTCATTATTTCATTTCAGAACATCTCTGCACCTCATTATAGCAGATTGGCTCTGTGGCGCAATGGATAACGCATTGGACTTCTAGGTGAATGTAAAAAAGATATTCAAAGGTTGTGGGTTCGAATCCCACCAGAGTCAGTTTTATCCCTGTTATCCTGTTATCCCAAGTACCAATTCATTATTGTATTCTCTGTATTTAGTACTAATACCGGCAACCATCTTAACCCCTTGCGTGCTGATAACAGAACGGTTCCGTCATCAGCTACGGGTGAGCTGTGCTGATGACGAAACCGTTCCGTCATGACTCCGCCCGCGCAAGGCGTAGTCAGCACAGGCGGAAAATACGCCCCGCACTCAAGGGGTTAAAAAACGTAGTGATAGTTGGGACACTTCCTAATGTTGATAATGTCATTTTGTGGGGTGCTGCCTCAGAGCCTGGATAGCTCAGTCGGTAGAGCATCAGACTTTTAATCTGAGGGCCCAGGGTTCAAGTCCCTGTTCAGGCGGCTTGGTTAAAGAAAATGTATATCAATTGCATACTCTTTTCAGGATCCAATGAATGGGAATTCCAATTACAGATGGTTCAAAAAAGTCTTGATCGAGTCCTTACATACCCATCTGTGCTCTACTTTCTTTGACAAGGGTTAAGAAGACTTACCCAAACTGTATCATGTAGTTTGACATGTTGATTATCTTTTATCCAATTCAATGTTCAAAATGTAAGCTAGTGTCGGATTAATTTGATAAAGTTGGTCAACAACTTATAGGTCATCTTTTTATTTGTGAATCTCTGATCACCTTGTTGAATCAGGTCGGATCTCTGGTGCAATGGATTGCGGCTTGGAGTCCTAGGCGAATGTAGCAAAAGCATTCAAACGCTAAGGGTTCGAACACCAACTGGGTCAATTTTATCCCTCCTCTATTTTATAACTAATTGAAACAGTAACCAGCAATCCTGCTTCTCCATCACCAGAAACATTTACCAAAATGGCAGTGAAAGAAAGTCTACTTAAACAGAGACTGTTTGCTTTGAAAATGTTGCATAGTCTATGCCCAAGAGGAAATTCCCAATGATACTGCTGAAAATGTAATTTAGGAGTTAGTAATAGTATTTGGCCCTTTATTAATTTCACTGTGTCATTTTAAACACGTGATTTCTATGTCATCCGAAAATGAGATAGTACAAATTTCCGGAGTTATAATGGATTACGTGTGCTGCTGAAATTTCAAATGCTTATAATATCAATTCAGTATTAAACTCTAGAATATTGATTGCTAATATATGTAATTATATAAATATACAAAGTGTAGGTCAGTGTACGTCCACATTTGTTTAGCTGATTTTAAGGTAGAGTATAGCAGAGCCTGGATAGCTCAGTCGGTAGAGCATCAGACTTTTAATCTGAGGGTCCAGGGTTCAAGTCCCTGTTCAGGCGGTTGTTTCCTTTAAAGAAAAAGTACTCTAATTGTATGCTCTTTTTGTGGACCCCTGCATGACGAATAAGATATTCCATTACTAAAATTGCAAAAACGTCTTTCATGGAGTTGTGAAATACACATCTGTCTCACATATTATGTGCCATTTGACTAAACTTAAGTCGTACGTAGATTTACCAATGGTATCATGTAGTCTGAGACGGTGAATATCATTTCACCAATTCAATATTCAAAATATAGCCATGGTTATAGTATCAAATGAACTTTATAAAGCTGATCAACAGCTAATAGCTCATTATTTCATTTCAGAACATCTCTGCACCTCATTATAGCAGATTGGCTCTGTGGCGCAATGGATAGCGCATTGGACTTCTAGGTGAATGTAAAATAGATATTCAAAGGTTGTGGGTTCGAATCCCACCAGAGTCAGTTTTATCCCTGTTATCCTGTTATCCCAAGTACCAACTCATTATTATATTCTCTGTATTTAGTACTAATACCGGCAACCATCTTAACCCCTTGCGTGCTGATGACGAAACCGTTCCGTCATGACTCCGCCCGCGCAAGGCGGAGTCAGCACAGGCGGAAAATACGCCCCGCACGCAAGGGGTTAAAAAACGTAGTGATAGTTGGGACACTTCCTAATGTTGATAATGTCATTTTGTGGGGTGCTGCCTCAGAGCCTGGATAGCTCAGTCGGTAGAGCATCAGACTTTTAATCTGAGGGCCCAGGGTTCAAGTCCCTGTTCAGGCGGCTTGGTTAAAGAAAATGTATATCAATTGCATACTCTTTTCAGGATCCAATGAATGGGAATTCCAATTACAGATGGTTCAAAAAAGTCTTGATCGAGTCCTTACATACCCATCTGTGCTCTACTTTCTTTGACAAGGGTTAAGAAGACTTACCCAAACTGTATCATGTAGTTTGACATGTTGATTATCTTTTATCCAATTCAATGTTCAAAATGTAAGCTAGTGTCGGATTAATTTGATAAAGTTGGTCAACAACTTATAGGTCATCTTTTTATTTGTGAATCTCTGATCACCTTGTTGAATCAGGTCGGATCTCTGGTGCAATGGATTGCGGCTTGGAGTCCTAGGCGAATGTAGCAAAAGCATTCAAACGCTAAGGGTTCGAACACCAACTGGGTCAATTTTATCCCTCCTCTATTTTATAACTAATTGAAACAGTAACCAGCAATCCTGCTTCTCCATCACCAGAAACATTTACCAAAATGGCAGTGAAAGAAAGTCTACTTAAACAGAGACTGTTTGCTTTGAAAATGTTGCATAGTCTATGCCCAAGAGGAAATTCCCAATGATACTGCTGAAAATGTAATTTAGGAGTTAGTAATAGTATTTGGCCCTTTATTAATTTCACAGTGTCATTTTAAACACGTGATTTCTATGTCATCCGAAAATGAGATAGTACAAATTTCCGGAGTTATAATGGATTACGTGTGCTGCTGAAATTTCAAATGCTTAAAATATCAATTCATTATTAAACTCTAGAATATTGATTGCTAATATATGTAATTATATAAATATACAAAGTGTAGGTCAGTGTACGTCCACATTTGTTTAGCTGATTTTAAGGTAGAGTATAGCAGAGCCTGGATAGCTCAGTCGGTAGAGCATCAGACTTTTAATCTGAGGGTCCAGGGTTCAAGTCCCTGTTCAGGTGGTTGTTTCCTTTAAAGAAAAAGTACTCTAATTGTATGCTCTTTTTGTGGACCCCTGCATGACGAATAAGATATTCCATTACTAAAATTGCAAAAACGTCTTTCATGGAGTTGTGAAATACACATCTGTCTCACATATTATGTGCCATTTGACTAAACTTAAGTCGTACGTAGATTTACCAATGGTATCATGTAGTCTGAGACGGTGAATATCATTTCACCAATTCAATATTCAAAATATAGCCATGGTTATAGTATCAAATGAACTTTATAAAGCTGATCAACAGCTAATAGCTCATTATTTCATTTCAGAACATCTCTGCACCTCATTATAGCAGATTGGCTCTGTGGCGCAATGGATAGCGCATTGGACTTCTAGGTGAATGTAAAAAAGATATTCAAAGGTTGTGGGTTCGAATCCCACCAGAGTCAGTTTTATCCCTGTTATCCCAAGTACCAATTCATTATTATATTCTCTGTATTTAGTACTAATACCGGCAACCATCTTAACCCCTTGCGTGCTGATAACAGAACGGTTCCGTCATCAGCTACGGGTGAGCTGTGCTGATGACGAAACCGTTCCGTCATGACTCCGCCCGCGCAAGGCGTAGTCAGCACAGGCGGAAAATACGCCCCGCACTCAAGGGGTTAAAAAACGTAGTGATAGTTGGGACACTTCCTAATGTTGATAATGTCATTTTGTGGGGTGCTGCCTCAGAGCCTGGATAGCTCAGTCGGTAGAGCATCAGACTTTTAATCTGAGGGCCCAGGGTTCAAGTCCCTGTTCAGGCGGCTTGGTTAAAGAAAATGTATATCAATTGCATACTCTTTTCAGGATCCAATGAATGGGAATTCCAATTACAGATGGTTCAAAAAAGTCTTGATCGAGTCCTTACATACCCATCTGTGCTCTACTTTCTTTGACAAGGGTTAAGAAGACTTACCCAAACTGTATCATGTAGTTTGACATGTTGATTATCTTTTATCCAATTCAATGTTCAAAATGTAAGCTAGTGTCGGATTAATTTGATAAAGTTGGTCAACAACTTATAGGTCATCTTTTTATTTGTGAATCTCTGATCACCTTGTTGAATCAGGTCGGATCTCTGGTGCAATGGATTGCGGCTTGGAGTCCTAGGCGAATGTAGCAAAAGCATTCAAACGCTAAGGGTTCGAACACCAACTGGGTCAATTTTATCCCTCCTCTATTTTATAACTAATTGAAACAGTAACCAGCAATCCTGCTTCTCCATCACCAGAAACATTTACCAAAATGGCAGTGAAAGAAAGTCTACTTAAACAGAGACTGTTTGCTTTGAAAATGTTGCATAGTCTATGCCCAAGAGGAAATTCCCAATGATACTGCTGAAAATGTAATTTAGGAGTTAGTAATAGTATTTGGCCCTTTATTAATTTCACAGTGTCATTTTAAACACGTGATTTCTATGTCATCCGAAAATGAGATAGTACAAATTTCCGGAGTTATAATGGATTACGTGTGCTGCTGAAATTTCAAATGCTTAAAATATCAATTCATTATTAAACTCTAGAATATTGATTGCTAATATATGTAATTATATAAATATACAAAGTGTAGGTCAGTGTACGTCCACATTTGTTTAGCTGATTTTAAGGTAGAGTATAGCAGAGCCTGGATAGCTCAGTCGGTAGAGCATCAGACTTTTAATCTGAGGGTCCAGGGTTCAAGTCCCTGTTCAGGTGGTTGTTTCCTTTAAAGAAAAAGTACTCTAATTGTATGCTCTTTTTGTGGACCCCTGCATGACGAATAAGATATTCCATTACTAAAATTGCAAAAACGTCTTTCATGGAGTTGTGAAATACACATCTGTCTCACATATTATGTGCCATTTGACTAAACTTAAGTCGTACGTAGATTTACCAATGGTATCATGTAGTCTGAGACGGTGAATATCATTTCACCAATTCAATATTCAAAATATAGCCTTGGTTATAGTATCAAATGAACTTTATAAAGCTGATCAACAGCTAATAGCTCATTATTTCATTTCAGAACATCTCTGCACCTCATTATAGCAGATTGGCTCTGTGGCGCAATGGATAGCGCATTGGACTTCTAGGTGAATGTAAAAAAGATATTCAAAGGTTGTGGGTTCGAATCCCACCAGAGTCAGTTTTATCCCTGTTATCCTGTTATCCCAAGTACCAATTCATTATTGTATTCTCTGTATTTAGTACTAATACCGGCAACCATCTTAACCCCTTGCGTGCTGATAACAGAACGGTTCCGTCATCAGCTACGGGTGAGCTGTGCTGATGACGAAACCGTTCCGTCATGACTCCGCCCGCGCAAGGCGTAGTCAGCACAGGCGGAAAATACGCCCCGCACTCAAGGGGTTAAAAAACGTAGTGATAGTTGGGACACTTCCTAATGTTGATAATGTCATTTTGTGGGGTGCTGCCTCAGAGCCTGGATAGCTCAGTCGGTAGAGCATCAGACTTTTAATCTGAGGGCCCAGGGTTCAAGTCCCTGTTCAGGCGGCTTGGTTAAAGAAAATGTATATCAATTGCATACTCTTTTCAGGATCCAATGAATGGGAATTCCAATTACAGATGGTTCAAAAAAGTCTTGATCGAGTCCTTACATACCCATCTGTGCTCTACTTTCTTTGACAAGGGTTAAGAAGACTTACCCAAACTGTATCATGTAGTTTGACATGTTGATTATCTTTTATCCAATTCAATGTTCAAAATGTAAGCTAGTGTCGGATTAATTTGATAAAGTTGGTCAACAACTTATAGGTCATCTTTTTATTTGTGAATCTCTGATCACCTTGTTGAATCAGGTCGGATCTCTGGTGCAATGGATTGCGGCTTGGAGTCCTAGGCGAATGTAGCAAAAGCATTCAAACGCTAAGGGTTCGAACACCAACTGGGTCAATTTTATCCCTCCTCTATTTTATAACTAATTGAAACAGTAACCAGCAATCCTGCTTCTCCATCACCAGAAACATTTACCAAAATGGCAGTGAAAGAAAGTCTACTTAAACAGAGACTGTTTGCTTTGAAAATGTTGCATAGTCTATGCCCAAGAGGAAATTCCCAATGATACTGCTGAAAATGTAATTTAGGAGTTAGTAATAGTATTTGGCCCTTTATTAATTTCACTGTGTCATTTTAAACACGTGATTTCTATGTCATCCGAAAATGAGATAGTACAAATTTCCGGAGTTATAATGGATTACGTGTGCTGCTGAAATTTCAAATGCTTATAATATCAATTCAGTATTAAACTCTAGAATATTGATTGCTAATATATGTAATTATATAAATATACAAAGTGTAGGTCAGTGTACGTCCACATTTGTTTAGCTGATTTTAAGGTAGAGTATAGCAGAGCCTGGATAGCTCAGTCGGTAGAGCATCAGACTTTTAATCTGAGGGTCCAGGGTTCAAGTCCCTGTTCAGGCGGTTGTTTCCTTTAAAGAAAAAGTACTCTAATTGTATGCTCTTTTTGTGGACCCCTGCATGACGAATAAGATATTCCATTACTAAAATTGCAAAAACGTCTTTCATGGAGTTGTGAAATACACATCTGTCTCACATATTATGTGCCATTTGACTAAACTTAAGTCGTACGTAGATTTACCAATGGTATCATGTAGTCTGAGACGGTGAATATCATTTCACCAATTCAATATTCAAAATATAGCCATGGTTATAGTATCAAATGAACTTTATAAAGCTGATCAACAGCTAATAGCTCATTATTTCATTTCAGAACATCTCTGCACCTCATTATAGCAGATTGGCTCTGTGGCGCAATGGATAGCGCATTGGACTTCTAGGTGAATGTAAAATAGATATTCAAAGGTTGTGGGTTCGAATCCCACCAGAGTCAGTTTTATCCCTGTTATCCTGTTATCCCAAGTACCAACTCATTATTATATTCTCTGTATTTAGTACTAATACCGGCAACCATCTTAACCCCTTGCGTGCTGATGACGAAACCGTTCCGTCATGACTCCGCCCGCGCAAGGCGGAGTCAGCACAGGCGGAAAATACGCCCCGCACGCAAGGGGTTAAAAAACGTAGTGATAGTTGGGACACTTCCTAATGTTGATAATGTCATTTTGTGGGGTGCTGCCTCAGAGCCTGGATAGCTCAGTCGGTAGAGCATCAGACTTTTAATCTGAGGGCCCAGGGTTCAAGTCCCTGTTCAGGCGGCTTGGTTAAAGAAAATGTATATCAATTGCATACTCTTTTCAGGATCCAATGAATGGGAATTCCAATTACAGATGGTTCAAAAAAGTCTTGATCGAGTCCTTACATACCCATCTGTGCTCTACTTTCTTTGACAAGGGTTAAGAAGACTTACCCAAACTGTATCATGTAGTTTGACATGTTGATTATCTTTTATCCAATTCAATGTTCAAAATGTAAGCTAGTGTCGGATTAATTTGATAAAGTTGGTCAACAACTTATAGGTCATCTTTTTATTTGTGAATCTCTGATCACCTTGTTGAATCAGGTCGGATCTCTGGTGCAATGGATTGCGGCTTGGAGTCCTAGGCGAATGTAGCAAAAGCATTCAAACGCTAAGGGTTCGAACACCAACTGGGTCAATTTTATCCCTCCTCTATTTTATAACTAATTGAAACAGTAACCAGCAATCCTGCTTCTCCATCACCAGAAACATTTACCAAAATGGCAGTGAAAGAAAGTCTACTTAAACAGAGACTGTTTGCTTTGAAAATGTTGCATAGTCTATGCCCAAGAGGAAATTCCCAATGATACTGCTGAAAATGTAATTTAGGAGTTAGTAATAGTATTTGGCCCTTTATTAATTTCACAGTGTCATTTTAAACACGTGATTTCTATGTCATCCGAAAATGAGATAGTACAAATTTCCGGAGTTATAATGGATTACGTGTGCTGCTGAAATTTCAAATGCTTAAAATATCAATTCATTATTAAACTCTAGAATATTGATTGCTAATATATGTAATTATATAAATATACAAAGTGTAGGTCAGTGTACGTCCACATTTGTTTAGCTGATTTTAAGGTAGAGTATAGCAGAGCCTGGATAGCTCAGTCGGTAGAGCATCAGACTTTTAATCTGAGGGTCCAGGGTTCAAGTCCCTGTTCAGGTGGTTGTTTCCTTTAAAGAAAAAGTACTCTAATTGTATGCTCTTTTTGTGGACCCCTGCATGACGAATAAGATATTCCATTACTAAAATTGCAAAAACGTCTTTCATGGAGTTGTGAAATACACATCTGTCTCACATATTATGTGCCATTTGACTAAACTTAAGTCGTACGTAGATTTACCAATGGTATCATGTAGTCTGAGACGGTGAATATCATTTCACCAATTCAATATTCAAAATATAGCCATGGTTATAGTATCAAATGAACTTTATAAAGCTGATCAACAGCTAATAGCTCATTATTTCATTTCAGAACATCTCTGCACCTCATTATAGCAGATTGGCTCTGTGGCGCAATGGATAGCGCATTGGACTTCTAGGTGAATGTAAAAAAGATATTCAAAGGTTGTGGGTTCGAATCCCACCAGAGTCAGTTTTATCCCTGTTATCCCAAGTACCAATTCATTATTATATTCTCTGTATTTAGTACTAATACCGGCAACCATCTTAACCCCTTGCGTGCTGATAACAGAACGGTTCCGTCATCAGCTACGGGTGAGCTGTGCTGATGACGAAACCGTTCCGTCATGACTCCGCCCGCGCAAGGCGTAGTCAGCACAGGCGGAAAATACGCCCCGCACTCAAGGGGTTAAAAAACGTAGTGATAGTTGGGACACTTCCTAATGTTGATAATGTCATTTTGTGGGGTGCTGCCTCAGAGCCTGGATAGCTCAGTCGGTAGAGCATCAGACTTTTAATCTGAGGGCCCAGGGTTCAAGTCCCTGTTCAGGCGGCTTGGTTAAAGAAAATGTATATCAATTGCATACTCTTTTCAGGATCCAATGAATGGGAATTCCAATTACAGATGGTTCAAAAAAGTCTTGATCGAGTCCTTACATACCCATCTGTGCTCTACTTTCTTTGACAAGGGTTAAGAAGACTTACCCAAACTGTATCATGTAGTTTGACATGTTGATTATCTTTTATCCAATTCAATGTTCAAAATGTAAGCTAGTGTCCGATTAATTTGATAAAGTTGGTCAACAACTTATAGGTCATCTTTTTATTTGTGAATCTCTGATCACCTTGTTGAATCAGGTCGGATCTCTGGTGCAATGGATTGCGGCTTGGAGTCCTAGGCGAATGTAGCAAAAGCATTCAAACGCTAAGGGTTCGAACACCAACTGGGTCAATTTTATCCCTCCTCTATTTTATAACTAATTGAAACAGTAACCAGCAATCCTGCTTCTCCATCACCAGAAACATTTACCAAAATGGCAGTGAAAGAAAGTCTACTTAAACAGAGACTGTTTGCTTTGAAAATGTTGCATAGTCTATGCCCAAGAGGAAATTCCCAATGATACTGCTGAAAATGTAATTTAGGAGTTAGTAATAGTATTTGGCCCTTTATTAATTTCACTGTGTCATTTTAAACACGTGATTTCTATGTCATCCGAAAATGAGATAGTACAAATTTCCGGAGTTATAATGGATTACGTGTGCTGCTGAAATTTCAAATGCTTATAATATCAATTCAGTATTAAACTCTAGAATATTGATTGCTAATATATGTAATTATATAAATATACAAAGTGTAGGTCAGTGTACGTCCACATTTGTTTAGCTGATTTTAAGGTAGAGTATAGCAGAGCCTGGATAGCTCAGTCGGTAGAGCATCAGACTTTTAATCTGAGGGTCCAGGGTTCAAGTCCCTGTTCAGGCGGTTGTTTCCTTTAAAGAAAAAGTACTCTAATTGTATGCTCTTTTTGTGGACCCCTGCATGACGAATAAGATATTCCATTACTAAAATTGCAAAAACGTCTTTCATGGAGTTGTGAAATACACATCTGTCTCACATATTATGTGCCATTTGACTAAACTTAAGTCGTACGTAGATTTACCAATGGTATCATGTAGTCTGAGACGGTGAATATCATTTCACCAATTCAATATTCAAAATATAGCCATGGTTATAGTATCAAATGAACTTTATAAAGCTGATCAACAGCTAATAGCTCATTATTTCATTTCAGAACATCTCTGCACCTCATTATAGCAGATTGGCTCTGTGGCGCAATGGATAGCGCATTGGACTTCTAGGTGAATGTAAAAAAGATATTCAAAGGTTGTGGGTTCGAATCCCACCAGAGTCAGTTTTATCCCTGTTATCCCAAGTACCAATTCATTATTATATTCTCTGTATTTAGTACTAATACCGGCAACCATCTTAACCCCTTGCGTGCTGATAACAGAACGGTTCCGTCATCAGCTACGGGTGAGCTGTGCTGATGACGAAACCGTTCCGTCATGACTCCGCCCGCGCAAGGCGTAGTCAGCACAGGCGGAAAATACGCCCCGCACTCAAGGGGTTAAAAAACGTAGTGATAGTTGGGACACTTCCTAATGTTGATAATGTCATTTTGTGGGGTGCTGCCTCAGAGCCTGGATAGCTCAGTCGGTAGAGCATCAGACTTTTAATCTGAGGGCCCAGGGTTCAAGTCCCTGTTCAGGCGGCTTGGTTAAAGAAAATGTATATCAATTGCATACTCTTTTCAGGATCCAATGAATGGGAATTCCAATTACAGATGGTTCAAAAAAGTCTTGATCGAGTCCTTACATACCCATCTGTGCTCTACTTTCTTTGACAAGGGTTAAGAAGACTTACCCAAACTGTATCATGTAGTTTGACATGTTGATTATCTTTTATCCAATTCAATGTTCAAAATGTAAGCTAGTGTCCGATTAATTTGATAAAGTTGGTCAACAACTTATAGGTCATCTTTTTATTTGTGAATCTCTGATCACCTTGTTGAATCAGGTCGGATCTCTGGTGCAATGGATTGCGGCTTGGAGTCCTAGGCGAATGTAGCAAAAGCATTCAAACGCTAAGGGTTCGAACACCAACTGGGTCAATTTTATCCCTCCTCTATTTTATAACTAATTGAAACAGTAACCAGCAATCCTGCTTCTCCATCACCAGAAACATTTACCAAAATGGCAGTGAAAGAAAGTCTACTTAAACAGAGACTGTTTGCTTTGAAAATGTTGCATAGTCTATGCCCAAGAGGAAATTCCCAATGATACTGCTGAAAATGTAATTTAGGAGTTAGTAATAGTATTTGGCCCTTTATTAATTTCACTGTGTCATTTTAAACACGTGATTTCTATGTCATCCGAAAATGAGATAGTACAAATTTCCGGAGTTATAATGGATTACGTGTGCTGCTGAAATTTCAAATGCTTATAATATCAATTCAGTATTAAACTCTAGAATATTGATTGCTAATATATGTAATTATATAAATATACAAAGTGTAGGTCAGTGTACGTCCACATTTGTTTAGCTGATTTTAAGGTAGAGTATAGCAGAGCCTGGATAGCTCAGTCGGTAGAGCATCAGACTTTTAATCTGAGGGTCCAGGGTTCAAGTCCCTGTTCAGGCGGTTGTTTCCTTTAAAGAAAAAGTACTCTAATTGTATGCTCTTTTTGTGGACCCCTGCATGACGAATAAGATATTCCATTACTAAAATTGCAAAAACGTCTTTCATGGAGTTGTGAAATACACATCTGTCTCACATATTATGTGCCATTTGACTAAACTTAAGTCGTACGTAGATTTACCAATGGTATCATGTAGTCTGAGACGGTGAATATCATTTCACCAATTCAATATTCAAAATATAGCCATGGTTATAGTATCAAATGAACTTTATAAAGCTGATCAACAGCTAATAGCTCATTATTTCATTTCAGAACATCTCTGCACCTCATTATAGCAGATTGGCTCTGTGGCGCAATGGATAGCGCATTGGACTTCTAGGTGAATGTAAAATAGATATTCAAAGGTTGTGGGTTCGAATCCCACCAGAGTCAGTTTTATCCCTGTTATCCTGTTATCCCAAGTACCAACTCATTATTATATTCTCTGTATTTAGTACTAATACCGGCAACCATCTTAACCCCTTGCGTGCTGATGACGAAACCGTTCCGTCATGACTCCGCCCGCGCAAGGCGGAGTCAGCACAGGCGGAAAATACGCCCCGCACGCAAGGGGTTAAAAAACGTAGTGATAGTTGGGACACTTCCTAATGTTGATAATGTCATTTTGTGGGGTGCTGCCTCAGAGCCTGGATAGCTCAGTCGGTAGAGCATCAGACTTTTAATCTGAGGGCCCAGGGTTCAAGTCCCTGTTCAGGCGGCTTGGTTAAAGAAAATGTATATCAATTGCATACTCTTTTCAGGATCCAATGAATGGGAATTCCAATTACAGATGGTTCAAAAAAGTCTTGATCGAGTCCTTACATACCCATCTGTGCTCTACTTTCTTTGACAAGGGTTAAGAAGACTTACCCAAACTGTATCATGTAGTTTGACATGTTGATTATCTTTTATCCAATTCAATGTTCAAAATGTAAGCTAGTGTCGGATTAATTTGATAAAGTTGGTCAACAACTTATAGGTCATCTTTTTATTTGTGAATCTCTGATCACCTTGTTGAATCAGGTCGGATCTCTGGTGCAATGGATTGCGGCTTGGAGTCCTAGGCGAATGTAGCAAAAGCATTCAAACGCTAAGGGTTCGAACACCAACTGGGTCAATTTTATCCCTCCTCTATTTTATAACTAATTGAAACAGTAACCAGCAATCCTGCTTCTCCATCACCAGAAACATTTACCAAAATGGCAGTGAAAGAAAGTCTACTTAAACAGAGACTGTTTGCTTTGAAAATGTTGCATAGTCTATGCCCAAGAGGAAATTCCCAATGATACTGCTGAAAATGTAATTTAGGAGTTAGTAATAGTATTTGGCCCTTTATTAATTTCACAGTGTCATTTTAAACACGTGATTTCTATGTCATCCGAAAATGAGATAGTACAAATTTCCGGAGTTATAATGGATTACGTGTGCTGCTGAAATTTCAAATGCTTAAAATATCAATTCATTATTAAACTCTAGAATATTGATTGCTAATATATGTAATTATATAAATATACAAAGTGTAGGTCAGTGTACGTCCACATTTGTTTAGCTGATTTTAAGGTAGAGTATAGCAGAGCCTGGATAGCTCAGTCGGTAGAGCATCAGACTTTTAATCTGAGGGTCCAGGGTTCAAGTCCCTGTTCAGGTGGTTGTTTCCTTTAAAGAAAAAGTACTCTAATTGTATGCTCTTTTTGTGGACCCCTGCATGACGAATAAGATATTCCATTACTAAAATTGCAAAAACGTCTTTCATGGAGTTGTGAAATACACATCTGTCTCACATATTATGTGCCATTTGACTAAACTTAAGTCGTACGTAGATTTACCAATGGTATCATGTAGTCTGAGACGGTGAATATCATTTCACCAATTCAATATTCAAAATATAGCCATGGTTATAGTATCAAATGAACTTTATAAAGCTGATCAACAGCTAATAGCTCATTATTTCATTTCAGAACATCTCTGCACCTCATTATAGCAGATTGGCTCTGTGGCGCAATGGATAGCGCATTGGACTTCTAGGTGAATGTAAAAAAGATATTCAAAGGTTGTGGGTTCGAATCCCACCAGAGTCAGTTTTATCCCTGTTATCCCAAGTACCAATTCATTATTATATTCTCTGTATTTAGTACTAATACCGGCAACCATCTTAACCCCTTGCGTGCTGATAACAGAACGGTTCCGTCATCAGCTACGGGTGAGCTGTGCTGATGACGAAACCGTTCCGTCATGACTCCGCCCGCGCAAGGCGTAGTCAGCACAGGCGGAAAATACGCCCCGCACTCAAGGGGTTAAAAAACGTAGTGATAGTTGGGACACTTCCTAATGTTGATAATGTCATTTTGTGGGGTGCTGCCTCAGAGCCTGGATAGCTCAGTCGGTAGAGCATCAGACTTTTAATCTGAGGGCCCAGGGTTCAAGTCCCTGTTCAGGCGGCTTGGTTAAAGAAAATGTATATCAATTGCATACTCTTTTCAGGATCCAATGAATGGGAATTCCAATTACAGATGGTTCAAAAAAGTCTTGATCGAGTCCTTACATACCCATCTGTGCTCTACTTTCTTTGACAAGGGTTAAGAAGACTTACCCAAACTGTATCATGTAGTTTGACATGTTGATTATCTTTTATCCAATTCAATGTTCAAAATGTAAGCTAGTGTCCGATTAATTTGATAAAGTTGGTCAACAACTTATAGGTCATCTTTTTATTTGTGAATCTCTGATCACCTTGTTGAATCAGGTCGGATCTCTGGTGCAATGGATTGCGGCTTGGAGTCCTAGGCGAATGTAGCAAAAGCATTCAAACGCTAAGGGTTCGAACACCAACTGGGTCAATTTTATCCCTCCTCTATTTTATAACTAATTGAAACAGTAACCAGCAATCCTGCTTCTCCATCACCAGAAACATTTACCAAAATGGCAGTGAAAGAAAGTCTACTTAAACAGAGACTGTTTGCTTTGAAAATGTTGCATAGTCTATGCCCAAGAGGAAATTCCCAATGATACTGCTGAAAATGTAATTTAGGAGTTAGTAATAGTATTTGGCCCTTTATTAATTTCACTGTGTCATTTTAAACACGTGATTTCTATGTCATCCGAAAATGAGATAGTACAAATTTCCGGAGTTATAATGGATTACGTGTGCTGCTGAAATTTCAAATGCTTATAATATCAATTCAGTATTAAACTCTAGAATATTGATTGCTAATATATGTAATTATATAAATATACAAAGTGTAGGTCAGTGTACGTCCACATTTGTTTAGCTGATTTTAAGGTAGAGTATAGCAGAGCCTGGATAGCTCAGTCGGTAGAGCATCAGACTTTTAATCTGAGGGTCCAGGGTTCAAGTCCCTGTTCAGGCGGTTGTTTCCTTTAAAGAAAAAGTACTCTAATTGTATGCTCTTTTTGTGGACCCCTGCATGACGAATAAGATATTCCATTACTAAAATTGCAAAAACGTCTTTCATGGAGTTGTGAAATACACATCTGTCTCACATATTATGTGCCATTTGACTAAACTTAAGTCGTACGTAGATTTACCAATGGTATCATGTAGTCTGAGACGGTGAATATCATTTCACCAATTCAATATTCAAAATATAGCCATGGTTATAGTATCAAATGAACTTTATAAAGCTGATCAACAGCTAATAGCTCATTATTTCATTTCAGAACATCTCTGCACCTCATTATAGCAGATTGGCTCTGTGGCGCAATGGATAGCGCATTGGACTTCTAGGTGAATGTAAAAAAGATATTCAAAGGTTGTGGGTTCGAATCCCACCAGAGTCAGTTTTATCCCTGTTATCCCAAGTACCAATTCATTATTATATTCTCTGTATTTAGTACTAATACCGGCAACCATCTTAACCCCTTGCGTGCTGATAACAGAACGGTTCCGTCATCAGCTACGGGTGAGCTGTGCTGATGACGAAACCGTTCCGTCATGACTCCGCCCGCGCAAGGCGTAGTCAGCACAGGCGGAAAATACGCCCCGCACTCAAGGGGTTAAAAAACGTAGTGATAGTTGGGACACTTCCTAATGTTGATAATGTCATTTTGTGGGGTGCTGCCTCAGAGCCTGGATAGCTCAGTCGGTAGAGCATCAGACTTTTAATCTGAGGGCCCAGGGTTCAAGTCCCTGTTCAGGCGGCTTGGTTAAAGAAAATGTATATCAATTGCATACTCTTTTCAGGATCCAATGAATGGGAATTCCAATTACAGATGGTTCAAAAAAGTCTTGATCGAGTCCTTACATACCCATCTGTGCTCTACTTTCTTTGACAAGGGTTAAGAAGACTTACCCAAACTGTATCATGTAGTTTGACATGTTGATTATCTTTTATCCAATTCAATGTTCAAAATGTAAGCTAGTGTCCGATTAATTTGATAAAGTTGGTCAACAACTTATAGGTCATCTTTTTATTTGTGAATCTCTGATCACCTTGTTGAATCAGGTCGGATCTCTGGTGCAATGGATTGCGGCTTGGAGTCCTAGGCGAATGTAGCAAAAGCATTCAAACGCTAAGGGTTCGAACACCAACTGGGTCAATTTTATCCCTCCTCTATTTTATAACTAATTGAAACAGTAACCAGCAATCCTGCTTCTCCATCACCAGAAACATTTACCAAAATGGCAGTGAAAGAAAGTCTACTTAAACAGAGACTGTTTGCTTTGAAAATGTTGCATAGTCTATGCCCAAGAGGAAATTCCCAATGATACTGCTGAAAATGTAATTTAGGAGTTAGTAATAGTATTTGGCCCTTTATTAATTTCACTGTGTCATTTTAAACACGTGATTTCTATGTCATCCGAAAATGAGATAGTACAAATTTCCGGAGTTATAATGGATTACGTGTGCTGCTGAAATTTCAAATGCTTATAATATCAATTCAGTATTAAACTCTAGAATATTGATTGCTAATATATGTAATTATATAAATATACAAAGTGTAGGTCAGTGTACGTCCACATTTGTTTAGCTGATTTTAAGGTAGAGTATAGCAGAGCCTGGATAGCTCAGTCGGTAGAGCATCAGACTTTTAATCTGAGGGTCCAGGGTTCAAGTCCCTGTTCAGGCGGTTGTTTCCTTTAAAGAAAAAGTACTCTAATTGTATGCTCTTTTTGTGGACCCCTGCATGACGAATAAGATATTCCATTACTAAAATTGCAAAAACGTCTTTCATGGAGTTGTGAAATACACATCTGTCTCACATATTATGTGCCATTTGACTAAACTTAAGTCGTACGTAGATTTACCAATGGTATCATGTAGTCTGAGACGGTGAATATCATTTCACCAATTCAATATTCAAAATATAGCCATGGTTATAGTATCAAATGAACTTTATAAAGCTGATCAACAGCTAATAGCTCATTATTTCATTTCAGAACATCTCTGCACCTCATTATAGCAGATTGGCTCTGTGGCGCAATGGATAGCGCATTGGACTTCTAGGTGAATGTAAAAAAGATATTCAAAGGTTGTGGGTTCGAATCCCACCAGAGTCAGTTTTATCCCTGTTATCCTGTTATCCCAAGTACCAATTCATTATTATATTCTCTGTATTTAGTACTAATACCGGCAACCATCTTAACCCCTTGCGTGCTGATAACAGAACGGTTCCGTCATCAGCTACGGGTGAGCTGTGCTGATGACGAAACCGTTCCGTCATGACTCCGCCCGCGCAAGGCGTAGTCAGCACAGGCGGAAAATACGCCCCGCACTCAAGGGGTTAAAAAACGTAGTGATAGTTGGGACACTTCCTAATGTTGATAATGTCATTTTGTGGGGTGCTGCCTCAGAGCCTGGATAGCTCAGTCGGTAGAGCATCAGACTTTTAATCTGAGGGCCCAGGGTTCAAGTCCCTGTTCAGGCGGCTTGGTTAAAGAAAATGTATATCAATTGCATACTCTTTTCAGGATCCAATGAATGGGAATTCCAATTACAGATGGTTCAAAAAAGTCTTGATCGAGTCCTTACATACCCATCTGTGCTCAACTTTCTTTGACAAGGGTTAAGAAGACTTACCCAAACTGTATCATGTAGTTTGACATGTTGATTATCTTTTATCCAATTCAATGTTCAAAATGTAAGCTAGTGTCCGATTAATTTGATAAAGTTGGTCAACAACTTATAGGTCATCTTTTTATTTGTGAATCTCTGATCACCTTGTTGAATCAGGTCGGATCTCTGGTGCAATGGATTGCGGCTTGGAGTCCTAGGCGAATGTAGCAAAAGCATTCAAACGCTAAGGGTTCGAACACCAACTGGGTCAATTTTATCCCTCCTCTATTTTATAACTAATTGAAACAGTAACCAGCAATCCTGCTTCTCCATCACCAGAAACATTTACCAAAATGGCAGTGAAAGAAAGTCTACTTAAACAGAGACTGTTTGCTTTGAAAATGTTGCATAGTCTATGCCCAAGAGGAAATTCCCAATGATACTGCTGAAAATGTAATTTAGGAGTTAGTAATAGTATTTGGCCCTTTATTAATTTCACTGTGTCATTTTAAACACGTGATTTCTATGTCATCCGAAAATGAGATAGTACAAATTTCCGGAGTTATAATGGATTACGTGTGCTGCTGAAATTTCAAATGCTTATAATATCAATTCAGTATTAAACTCTAGAATATTGATTGCTAATATATGTAATTATATAAATATACAAAGTGTAGGTCAGTGTACGTCCACATTTGTTTAGCTGATTTTAAGGTAGAGTATAGCAGAGCCTGGATAGCTCAGTCGGTAGAGCATCAGACTTTTAATCTGAGGGTCCAGGGTTCAAGTCCCTGTTCAGGCGGTTGTTTCCTTTAAAGAAAAAGTACTCTAATTGTATGCTCTTTTTGTGGACCCCTGCATGACGAATAAGATATTCCATTACTAAAATTGCAAAAACGTCTTTCATGGAGTTGTGAAATACACATCTGTCTCACATATTATGTGCCATTTGACTAAACTTAAGTCGTACGTAGATTTACCAATGGTATCATGTAGTCTGAGACGGTGAATATCATTTCACCAATTCAATATTCAAAATATAGCCATGGTTATAGTATCAAATGAACTTTATAAAGCTGATCAACAGCTAATAGCTCATTATTTCATTTCAGAACATCTCTGCACCTCATTATAGCAGATTGGCTCTGTGGCGCAATGGATAGCGCATTGGACTTCTAGGTGAATGTAAAATAGATATTCAAAGGTTGTGGGTTCGAATCCCACCAGAGTCAGTTTTATCCCTGTTATCCCAAGTACCAACTCATTATTATATTCTCTGTATTTAGTACTAATACCGGCAACCATCTTAACCCCTTGCGTGCTGATGACGAAACCGTTCCGTCATGACTCCGCCCGCGCAAGGCGGAGTCAGCACAGGCGGAAAATACGCCCCGCACGCAAGGGGTTAAAAAACGTAGTGATAGTTGGGACACTTCCTAATGTTGATAATGTCATTTTGTGGGGTGCTGCCTCAGAGCCTGGATAGCTCAGTCGGTAGAGCATCAGACTTTTAATCTGAGGGCCCAGGGTTCAAGTCCCTGTTCAGGCGGCTTGGTTAAAGAAAATGTATATCAATTGCATACTCTTTTCAGGATCCAATGAATGGGAATTCCAATTACAGATGGTTCAAAAAAGTCTTGATCGAGTCCTTACATACCCATCTGTGCTCTACTTTCTTTGACAAGGGTTAAGAAGACTTACCCAAACTGTATCATGTAGTTTGACATGTTGATTATCTTTTATCCAATTCAATGTTCAAAATGTAAGCTAGTGTCGGATTAATTTGATAAAGTTGGTCAACAACTTATAGGTCATCTTTTTATTTGTGAATCTCTGATCACCTTGTTGAATCAGGTCGGATCTCTGGTGCAATGGATTGCGGCTTGGAGTCCTAGGCGAATGTAGCAAAAGCATTCAAACGCTAAGGGTTCGAACACCAACTGGGTCAATTTTATCCCTCCTCTATTTTATAACTAATTGAAACAGTAACCAGCAATCCTGCTTCTCCATCACCAGAAACATTTACCAAAATGGCAGTGAAAGAAAGTCTACTTAAACAGAGACTGTTTGCTTTGAAAATGTTGCATAGTCTATGCCCAAGAGGAAATTCCCAATGATACTGCTGAAAATGTAATTTAGGAGTTAGTAATAGTATTTGGCCCTTTATTAATTTCACAGTATCATTTTAAACACGTGATTTCTATGTCATCCGAAAATGAGATAGTACAAATTTCCGGAGTTATAATGGATTACGTGTGCTGCTGAAATTTCAAATGCTTAAAATATCAATTCATTATTAAACTCTAGAATATTGATTGCTAATATATGTAATTATATAAATATACAAAGTGTAGGTCAGTGTACGTCCACATTTGTTTAGCTGATTTTAAGGTAGAGTATAGCAGAGCCTGGATAGCTCAGTCGGTAGAGCATCAGACTTTTAATCTGAGGGTCCAGGGTTCAAGTCCCTATTCAGGTGGTTGTTTCCTTTAAAGAAAAAGTACTCTAATTGTATGCTCTTTTTGTGGACCCCTGCATGACGAATAAGATATTCCATTACTAAAATTGCAAAAACGTCTTTCATGGAGTTGTGAAATACACATCTGTCTCACATATTATGTGCCATTTGACTAAACTTAAGTCGTACGTAGATTTACCAATGGTATCATGTAGTCTGAGACGGTGAATATCATTTCACCAATTCAATATTCAAAATATAGCCATGGTTATAGTATCAAATGAACTTTATAAAGCTGATCAACAGCTAATAGCTCATTATTTCATTTCAGAACATCTCTGCACCTCATTATAGCAGATTGGCTCTGTGGCGCAATGGATAGCGCATTGGACTTCTAGGTGAATGTAAAAAAGATATTCAAAGGTTGTGGGTTCGAATCCCACCAGAGTCAGTTTTATCCCTGTTATCCTGTTATCCCAAGTACCAATTCATTATTATATTCTCTGTATTTAGTACTAATACCGGCAACCATCTTAACCCCTTGCGTGCTGATAACAGAACGGTTCCGTCATCAGCTACGGGTGAGCTGTGCTGATGACGAAACCGTTCCGTCATGACTCCGCCCGCGCAAGGCGTAGTCAGCACAGGCGGAAAATACGCCCCGCACTCAAGGGGTTAAAAAACGTAGTGATAGTTGGGACACTTCCTAATGTTGATAATGTCATTTTGTGGGGTGCTGCCTCAGAGCCTGGATAGCTCAGTCGGTAGAGCATCAGACTTTTAATCTGAGGGCCCAGGGTTCAAGTCCCTGTTCAGGCGGCTTGGTTAAAGAAAATGTATATCAATTGCATACTCTTTTCAGGATCCAATGAATGGGAATTCCAATTACAGATGGTTCAAAAAAGTCTTGATCGAGTCCTTACATACCCATCTGTGCTCAACTTTCTTTGACAAGGGTTAAGAAGACTTACCCAAACTGTATCATGTAGTTTGACATGTTGATTATCTTTTATCCAATTCAATGTTCAAAATGTAAGCTAGTGTCCGATTAATTTGATAAAGTTGGTCAACAACTTATAGGTCATCTTTTTATTTGTGAATCTCTGATCACCTTGTTGAATCAGGTCGGATCTCTGGTGCAATGGATTGCGGCTTGGAGTCCTAGGCGAATGTAGCAAAAGCATTCAAACGCTAAGGGTTCGAACACCAACTGGGTCAATTTTATCCCTCCTCTATTTTATAACTAATTGAAACAGTAACCAGCAATCCTGCTTCTCCATCACCAGAAACATTTACCAAAATGGCAGTGAAAGAAAGTCTACTTAAACAGAGACTGTTTGCTTTGAAAATGTTGCATAGTCTATGCCCAAGAGGAAATTCCCAATGATACTGCTGAAAATGTAATTTAGGAGTTAGTAATAGTATTTGGCCCTTTATTAATTTCACTGTGTCATTTTAAACACGTGATTTCTATGTCATCCGAAAATGAGATAGTACAAATTTCCGGAGTTATAATGGATTACGTGTGCTGCTGAAATTTCAAATGCTTATAATATCAATTCAGTATTAAACTCTAGAATATTGATTGCTAATATATGTAATTATATAAATATACAAAGTGTAGGTCAGTGTACGTCCACATTTGTTTAGCTGATTTTAAGGTAGAGTATAGCAGAGCCTGGATAGCTCAGTCGGTAGAGCATCAGACTTTTAATCTGAGGGTCCAGGGTTCAAGTCCCTGTTCAGGCGGTTGTTTCCTTTAAAGAAAAAGTACTCTAATTGTATGCTCTTTTTGTGGACCCCTGCATGACGAATAAGATATTCCATTACTAAAATTGCAAAAACGTCTTTCATGGAGTTGTGAAATACACATCTGTCTCACATATTATGTGCCATTTGACTAAACTTAAGTCGTACGTAGATTTACCAATGGTATCATGTAGTCTGAGACGGTGAATATCATTTCACCAATTCAATATTCAAAATATAGCCATGGTTATAGTATCAAATGAACTTTATAAAGCTGATCAACAGCTAATAGCTCATTATTTCATTTCAGAACATCTCTGCACCTCATTATAGCAGATTGGCTCTGTGGCGCAATGGATAGCGCATTGGACTTCTAGGTGAATGTAAAAAAGATATTCAAAGGTTGTGGGTTCGAATCCCACCAGAGTCAGTTTTATCCCTGTTATCCCAAGTACCAATTCATTATTATATTCTCTGTATTTAGTACTAATACCGGCAACCATCTTAACCCCTTGCGTGCTGATAACAGAACGGTTCCGTCATCAGCTACGGGTGAGCTGTGCTGATGACGAAACCGTTCCGTCATGACTCCGCCCGCGCAAGGCGTAGTCAGCACAGGCGGAAAATACGCCCCGCACTCAAGGGGTTAAAAAACGTAGTGATAGTTGGGACACTTCCTAATGTTGATAATGTCATTTTGTGGGGTGCTGCCTCAGAGCCTGGATAGCTCAGTCGGTAGAGCATCAGACTTTTAATCTGAGGGCCCAGGGTTCAAGTCCCTGTTCAGGCGGCTTGGTTAAAGAAAATGTATATCAATTGCATACTCTTTTCAGGATCCAATGAATGGGAATTCCAATTACAGATGGTTCAAAAAAGTCTTGATCGAGTCCTTACATACCCATCTGTGCTCTACTTTCTTTGACAAGGGTTAAGAAGACTTACCCAAACTGTATCATGTAGTTTGACATGTTGATTATCTTTTATCCAATTCAATGTTCAAAATGTAAGCTAGTGTCCGATTAATTTGATAAAGTTGGTCAACAACTTATAGGTCATCTTTTTATTTGTGAATCTCTGATCACCTTGTTGAATCAGGTCGGATCTCTGGTGCAATGGATTGCGGCTTGGAGTCCTAGGCGAATGTAGCAAAAGCATTCAAACGCTAAGGGTTCGAACACCAACTGGGTCAATTTTATCCCTCCTCTATTTTATAACTAATTGAAACAGTAACCAGCAATCCTGCTTCTCCATCACCAGAAACATTTACCAAAATGGCAGTGAAAGAAAGTCTACTTAAACAGAGACTGTTTGCTTTGAAAATGTTGCATAGTCTATGCCCAAGAGGAAATTCCCAATGATACTGCTGAAAATGTAATTTAGGAGTTAGTAATAGTATTTGGCCCTTTATTAATTTCACTGTGTCATTTTAAACACGTGATTTCTATGTCATCCGAAAATGAGATAGTACAAATTTCCGGAGTTATAATGGATTACGTGTGCTGCTGAAATTTCAAATGCTTATAATATCAATTCAGTATTAAACTCTAGAATATTGATTGCTAATATATGTAATTATATAAATATACAAAGTGTAGGTCAGTGTACGTCCACATTTGTTTAGCTGATTTTAAGGTAGAGTATAGCAGAGCCTGGATAGCTCAGTCGGTAGAGCATCAGACTTTTAATCTGAGGGTCCAGGGTTCAAGTCCCTGTTCAGGCGGTTGTTTCCTTTAAAGAAAAAGTACTCTAATTGTATGCTCTTTTTGTGGACCCCTGCATGACGAATAAGATATTCCATTACTAAAATTGCAAAAACGTCTTTCATGGAGTTGTGAAATACACATCTGTCTCACATATTATGTGCCATTTGACTAAACTTAAGTCGTACGTAGATTTACCAATGGTATCATGTAGTCTGAGACGGTGAATATCATTTCACCAATTCAATATTCAAAATATAGCCATGGTTATAGTATCAAATGAACTTTATAAAGCTGATCAACAGCTAATAGCTCATTATTTCATTTCAGAACATCTCTGCACCTCATTATAGCAGATTGGCTCTGTGGCGCAATGGATAGCGCATTGGACTTCTAGGTGAATGTAAAATAGATATTCAAAGGTTGTGGGTTCGAATCCCACCAGAGTCAGTTTTATCCCTGTTATCCTGTTATCCCAAGTACCAACTCATTATTATATTCTCTGTATTTAGTACTAATACCGGCAACCATCTTAACCCCTTGCGTGCTGATGACGAAACCGTTCCGTCATGACTCCGCCCGCGCAAGGCGGAGTCAGCACAGGCGGAAAATACGCCCCGCACGCAAGGGGTTAAAAAACGTAGTGATAGTTGGGACACTTCCTAATGTTGATAATGTCATTTTGTGGGGTGCTGCCTCAGAGCCTGGATAGCTCAGTCGGTAGAGCATCAGACTTTTAATCTGAGGGCCCAGGGTTCAAGTCCCTGTTCAGGCGGCTTGGTTAAAGAAAATGTATATCAATTGCATACTCTTTTCAGGATCCAATGAATGGGAATTCCAATTACAGATGGTTCAAAAAAGTCTTGATCGAGTCCTTACATACCCATCTGTGCTCTACTTTCTTTGACAAGGGTTAAGAAGACTTACCCAAACTGTATCATGTAGTTTGACATGTTGATTATCTTTTATCCAATTCAATGTTCAAAATGTAAGCTAGTGTCGGATTAATTTGATAAAGTTGGTCAACAACTTATAGGTCATCTTTTTATTTGTGAATCTCTGATCACCTTGTTGAATCAGGTCGGATCTCTGGTGCAATGGATTGCGGCTTGGAGTCCTAGGCGAATGTAGCAAAAGCATTCAAACGCTAAGGGTTCGAACACCAACTGGGTCAATTTTATCCCTCCTCTATTTTATAACTAATTGAAACAGTAACCAGCAATCCTGCTTCTCCATCACCAGAAACATTTACCAAAATGGCAGTGAAAGAAAGTCTACTTAAACAGAGACTGTTTGCTTTGAAAATGTTGCATAGTCTATGCCCAAGAGGAAATTCCCAATGATACTGCTGAAAATGTAATTTAGGAGTTAGTAATAGTATTTGGCCCTTTATTAATTTCACAGTATCATTTTAAACACGTGATTTCTATGTCATCCGAAAATGAGATAGTACAAATTTCCGGAGTTATAATGGATTACGTGTGCTGCTGAAATTTCAAATGCTTAAAATATCAATTCATTATTAAACTCTAGAATATTGATTGCTAATATATGTAATTATATAAATATACAAAGTGTAGGTCAGTGTACGTCCACATTTGTTTAGCTGATTTTAAGGTAGAGTATAGCAGAGCCTGGATAGCTCAGTCGGTAGAGCATCAGACTTTTAATCTGAGGGTCCAGGGTTCAAGTCCCTATTCAGGTGGTTGTTTCCTTTAAAGAAAAAGTACTCTAATTGTATGCTCTTTTTGTGGACCCCTGCATGACGAATAAGATATTCCATTACTAAAATTGCAAAAACGTCTTTCATGGAGTTGTGAAATACACATCTGTCTCACATATTATGTGCCATTTGACTAAACTTAAGTCGTACGTAGATTTACCAATGGTATCATGTAGTCTGAGACGGTGAATATCATTTCACCAATTCAATATTCAAAATATAGCCATGGGTATAGTATCAAATGAACTTTATAAAGCTGATCAACAGCTAATAGCTCATTATTTCATTTCAGAACATCTCTGCACCTCATTATAGCAGATTGGCTCTGTGGCGCAATGGATAGCGCATTGGACTTCTAGGTGAATGTAAAAAAGATATTCAAAGGTTGTGGGTTCGAATCCCACCAGAGTCAGTTTTATCCCTGTTATCCTGTTATCCCAAGTACCAATTCATTATTATATTCTCTGTATTTAGTACTAATACCGGCAACCATCTTAACCCCTTGCGTGCTGATAACAGAACGGTTCCGTCATCAGCTACGGGTGAGCTGTGCTGATGACGAAACCGTTCCGTCATGACTCCGCCCGCGCAAGGCGTAGTCAGCACAGGCGGAAAATACGCCCCGCACTCAAGGGGTTAAAAAACGTAGTGATAGTTGGGACACTTCCTAATGTTGATAATGTCATTTTGTGGGGTGCTGCCTCAGAGCCTGGATAGCTCAGTCGGTAGAGCATCAGACTTTTAATCTGAGGGCCCAGGGTTCAAGTCCCTGTTCAGGCGGCTTGGTTAAAGAAAATGTATATCAATTGCATACTCTTTTCAGGATCCAATGAATGGGAATTCCAATTACAGATGGTTCAAAAAAGTCTTGATCGAGTCCTTACATACCCATCTGTGCTCAACTTTCTTTGACAAGGGTTAAGAAGACTTACCCAAACTGTATCATGTAGTTTGACATGTTGATTATCTTTTATCCAATTCAATGTTCAAAATGTAAGCTAGTGTCCGATTAATTTGATAAAGTTGGTCAACAACTTATAGGTCATCTTTTTATTTGTGAATCTCTGATCACCTTGTTGAATCAGGTCGGATCTCTGGTGCAATGGATTGCGGCTTGGAGTCCTAGGCGAATGTAGCAAAAGCATTCAAACGCTAAGGGTTCGAACACCAACTGGGTCAATTTTATCCCTCCTCTATTTTATAACTAATTGAAACAGTAACCAGCAATCCTGCTTCTCCATCACCAGAAACATTTACCAAAATGGCAGTGAAAGAAAGTCTACTTAAACAGAGACTGTTTGCTTTGAAAATGTTGCATAGTCTATGCCCAAGAGGAAATTCCCAATGATACTGCTGAAAATGTAATTTAGGAGTTAGTAATAGTATTTGGCCCTTTATTAATTTCACAGTATCATTTTAAACACGTGATTTCTATGTCATCCGAAAATGAGATAGTACAAATTTCCGGAGTTATAATGGATTACGTGTGCTGCTGAAATTTCAAATGCTTAAAATATCAATTCATTATTAAACTCTAGAATATTGATTGCTAATATATGTAATTATATAAATATACAAAGTGTAGGTCAGTGTACGTCCACATTTGTTTA
This sequence comes from Lissotriton vulgaris, assembly GCF_964263255.1. Taxonomy (NCBI): domain Eukaryota; kingdom Metazoa; phylum Chordata; class Amphibia; order Caudata; family Salamandridae; genus Lissotriton; species Lissotriton vulgaris. Next base: position 229,140,578 of record NC_141686.1, on the reverse strand, counting down.
GCTGATTTTAAGATAGAGTATAGCAGAGCCTGGATAGCTCAGTCGGTAGAGCATCAGACTTTTAATCTGAGGGTCCAGGGTTCAAGTCCCTATTCAGGTGGTTGTTTCCTTTAAAGAAAAAGTACTCTAATTGTATGCTCTTTTTGTGGACCCCTGCATGACGAATAAGATATTCCATTACTAAAATTGCAAAAACGTCTTTCATGGAGTTGTGAAATACACATCTGTCTCACATATTATGTGCCATTTGACTAAACTTAAGTCGTACGTAGATTTACCAATGGTATCATGTAGTCTGAGACGGTGAATATCATTTCACCAATTCAATATTCAAAATATAGCCATGGTTATAGTATCAAATGAACTTTATAAAGCTGATCAACAGCTAATAGCTCATTATTTCATTTCAGAACATCTCTGCACCTCATTATAGCAGATTGGCTCTGTGGCGCAATGGATAGCGCATTGGACTTCTAGGTGAATGTAAAAAAGATATTCAAAGGTTGTGGGTTCGAATCCCACCAGAGTCAGTTTTATCCCTGTTATCCTGTTATCCCAAGTACCAATTCATTATTATATTCTCTGTATTTAGTACTAATACCGGCAACCATCTTAACCCCTTGCGTGCTGATAACAGAACGGTTCCGTCATCAGCTACGGGTGAGCTGTGCTGATGACGAAACCGTTCCGTCATGACTCCGCCCGCGCAAGGCGTAGTCAGCACAGGCGGAAAATACGCCCCGCACTCAAGGGGTTAAAAAACGTAGTGATAGTTGGGACACTTCCTAATGTTGATAATGTCATTTTGTGGGGTGCTGCCTCAGAGCCTGGATAGCTCAGTCGGTAGAGCATCAGACTTTTAATCTGAGGGCCCAGGGTTCAAGTCCCTGTTCAGGCGGCTTGGTTAAAGAAAATGTATATCAATTGCATACTCTTTTCAGGATCCAATGAATGGGAATTCCAATTACAGATGGTTCAAAAAAGTCTTGATCGAGTCCTTACATACCCATCTGTGCTCAACTTTCTTTGACAAGGGTTAAGAAGACTTACCCAAACTGTATCATGTAGTTTGACATGTTGATTATCTTTTATCCAATTCAATGTTCAAAATGTAAGCTAGTGTCCGATTAATTTGATAAAGTTGGTCAACAACTTATAGGTCATCTTTTTATTTGTGAATCTCTGATCACCTTGTTGAATCAGGTCGGATCTCTGGTGCAATGGATTGCGGCTTGGAGTCCTAGGCGAATGTAGCAAAAGCATTCAAACGCTAAGGGTTCGAACACCAACTGGGTCAATTTTATCCCTCCTCTATTTTATAACTAATTGAAACAGTAACCAGCAATCCTGCTTCTCCATCACCAGAAACATTTACCAAAATGGCAGTGAAAGAAAGTCTACTTAAACAGAGACTGTTTGCTTTGAAAATGTTGCATAGTCTATGCCCAAGAGGAAATTCCCAATGATACTGCTGAAAATGTAATTTAGGAGTTAGTAATAGTATTTGGCCCTTTATTAATTTCACTGTGTCATTTTAAACACGTGATTTCTATGTCATCCGAAAATGAGATAGTACAAATTTCCGGAGTTATAATGGATTACGTGTGCTGCTGAAATTTCAAATGCTTAAAATATCAATTCATTATTAAACTCTAGAATATTGATTGCTAATATATGTAATTATATAAATATACAAAGTGTAGGTCAGTGTACGTCCACATTTGTTTAGCTGATTTTAAGGTAGAGTATAGCAGAGCCTGGATAGCTCAGTCGGTAGAGCATCAGACTTTTAATCTGAGGGTCCAGGGTTCAAGTCCCTGTTCAGGTGGTTGTTTCCTTTAAAGAAAAAGTACTCTAATTGTATGCTCTTTTTGTGGACCCCTGCATGACGAATAAGATATTCCATTACTAAAATTGCAAAAACGTCTTTCATGGAGTTGTGAAATACACATCTGTCTCACATATTATGTGCCATTTGACTAAACTTAAGTCGTACGTAGATTTACCAATGGTATCATGTAGTCTGAGACGGTGAATATCATTTCACCAATTCAATATTCAAAATATAGCCATGGTTATAGTATCAAATGAACTTTATAAAGCTGATCAACAGCTAATAGCTCATTATTTCATTTCAGAACATCTCTGCACCTCATTATAGCAGATTGGCTCTGTGGCGCAATGGATAGCGCATTGGACTTCTAGGTGAATGTAAAAAAGATATTCAAAGGTTGTGGGTTCGAATCCCACCAGAGTCAGTTTTATCCCTGTTATCCCAAGTACCAATTCATTATTATATTCTCTGTATTTAGTACTAATACCGGCAACCATCTTAACCCCTTGCGTGCTGATAACAGAACGGTTCCGTCATCAGCTACGGGTGAGCTGTGCTGATGACGAAACCGTTCCGTCATGACTCCGCCCGCGCAAGGCGTAGTCAGCACAGGCGGAAAATACGCCCCGCACTCAAGGGGTTAAAAAACGTAGTGATAGTTGGGACACTTCCTAATGTTGATAATGTCATTTTGTGGGGTGCTGCCTCAGAGCCTGGATAGCTCAGTCGGTAGAGCATCAGACTTTTAATCTGAGGGCCCAGGGTTCAAGTCCCTGTTCAGGCGGCTTGGTTAAAGAAAATGTATATCAATTGCATACTCTTTTCAGGATCCAATGAATGGGAATTCCAATTACAGATGGTTCAAAAAAGTCTTGATCGAGTCCTTACATACCCATCTGTGCTCTACTTTCTTTGACAAGGGTTAAGAAGACTTACCCAAACTGTATCATGTAGTTTGACATGTTGATTATCTTTTATCCAATTCAATGTTCAAAATGTAAGCTAGTGTCCGATTAATTCGATAAAGTTGGTCAACAACTTATAGGTCATCTTTTTATTTGTGAATCTCTGATCACCTTGTTGAATCAGGTCGGATCTCTGGTGCAATGGATTGCGGCTTGGAGTCCTAGGCGAATGTAGCAAAAGCATTCAAACGCTAAGGGTTCGAACACCAACTGGGTCAATTTTATCCCTCCTCTATTTTATAACTAATTGAAACAGTAACCAGCAATCCTGCTTCTCCATCACCAGAAACATTTACCAAAATGGCAGTGAAAGAAAGTCTACTTAAACAGAGACTGTTTGCTTTGAAAATGTTGCATAGTCTATGCCCAAGAGGAAATTCCCAATGATACTGCTGAAAATGTAATTTAGGAGTTAGTAATAGTATTTGGCCCTTTATTAATTTCACTGTGTCATTTTAAACACGTGATTTCTATGTCATCCGAAAATGAGATAGTACAAATTTCCGGAGTTATAATGGATTACGTGTGCTGCTGAAATTTCAAATGCTTATAATATCAATTCAGTATTAAACTCTAGAATATTGATTGCTAATATATGTAATTATATAAATATACAAAGTGTAGGTCAGTGTACGTCCACATTTGTTTAGCTGATTTTAAGGTAGAGTATAGCAGAGCCTGGATAGCTCAGTCGGTAGAGCATCAGACTTTTAATCTGAGGGTCCAGGGTTCAAGTCCCTGTTCAGGCGGTTGTTTCCTTTAAAGAAAAAGTACTCTAATTGTATGCTCTTTTTGTGGACCCCTGCATGACGAATAAGATATTCCATTACTAAAATTGCAAAAACGTCTTTCATGGAGTTGTGAAATACACATCTGTCTCACATATTATGTGCCATTTGACTAAACTTAAGTCGTACGTAGATTTACCAATGGTATCATGTAGTCTGAGACGGTGAATATCATTTCACCAATTCAATATTCAAAATATAGCCATGGTTATAGTATCAAATGAACTTTATAAAGCTGATCAACAGCTAATAGCTCATTATTTCATTTCAGAACATCTCTGCACCTCATTATAGCAGATTGGCTCTGTGGCGCAATGGATAGCGCATTGGACTTCTAGGTGAATGTAAAAAAGATATTCAAAGGTTGTGGGTTCGAATCCCACCAGAGTCAGTTTTATCCCTGTTATCCTGTTATCCCAAGTACCAATTCATTATTATATTCTCTGTATTTAGTACTAATACCGGCAACCATCTTAACCCCTTGCGTGCTGATAACAGAACGGTTCCGTCATCAGCTACGGGTGAGCTGTGCTGATGACGAAACCGTTCCGTCATGACTCCGCCCGCGCAAGGCGTAGTCAGCACAGGCGGAAAATACGCCCCGCACTCAAGGGGTTAAAAAACGTAGTGATAGTTGGGACACTTCCTAATGTTGATAATGTCATTTTGTGGGGTGCTGCCTCAGAGCCTGGATAGGTCAGTCGGTAGAGCATCAGACTTTTAATCTGAGGGCCCAGGGTTCAAGTCCCTGTTCAGGCGGCTTGGTTAAAGAAAATGTATATCAATTGCATACTCTTTTCAGGATCCAATGAATGGGAATTCCAATTACAGATGGTTCAAAAAAGTCTTGATCGAGTCCTTACATACCCATCTGTGCTCAACTTTCTTTGACAAGGGTTAAGAAGACTTACCCAAACTGTATCATGTAGTTTGACATGTTGATTATCTTTTATCCAATTCAATGTTCAAAATGTAAGCTAGTGTCCGATTAATTTGATAAAGTTGGTCAACAACTTATAGGTCATCTTTTTATTTGTGAATCTCTGATCACCTTGTTGAATCAGGTCGGATCTCTGGTGCAATGGATTGCGGCTTGGAGTCCTAGGCGAATGTAGCAAAAGCATTCAAACGCTAAGGGTTCGAACACCAACTGGGTCAATTTTATCCCTCCTCTATTTTATAACTAATTGAAACAGTAACCAGCAATCCTGCTTCTCCATCACCAGAAACATTTACCAAAATGGCAGTGAAAGAAAGTCTACTTAAACAGAGACTGTTTGCTTTGAAAATGTTGCATAGTCTATGCCCAAGAGGAAATTCCCAATGATACTGCTGAAAATGTAATTTAGGAGTTAGTAATAGTATTTGGCCCTTTATTAATTTCACTGTGTCATTTTAAACACGTGATTTCTATGTCATCCGAAAATGAGATAGTACAAATTTCCGGAGTTATAATGGATTACGTGTGCTGCTGAAATTTCAAATGCTTATAATATCAATTCAGTATTAAACTCTTGAATATTGATTGCTAATATATGTAATTATATAAATATACAAAGTGTAGGTCAGTGTACGTCCACATTTGTTTAGCTGATTTTAAGGTAGAGTATAGCAGAGCCTGGATAGCTCAGTCGGTAGAGCATCAGACTTTTAATCTGAGGGTCCAGGGTTCAAGTCCCTGTTCAGGCGGTTGTTTCCTTTAAAGAAAAAGTACTCTAATTGTATGCTCTTTTTGTGGACCCCTGCATGACGAATAAGATATTCCATTACTAAAATTGCAAAAACGTCTTTCATGGAGTTGTGAAATACACATCTGTCTCACATATTATGTGCCATTTGACTAAACTTAAGTCGTACGTAGATTTACCAATGGTATCATGTAGTCTGAGACGGTGAATATCATTTCACCAATTCAATATTCAAAATATAGCCATGGTTATAGTATCAAATGAACTTTATAAAGCTGATCAACAGCTAATAGCTCATTATTTCATTTCAGAACATCTCTGCACCACATTATAGCAGATTGGCTCTGTGGCGCAATGGATAGCGCATTGGACTTCTAGGTGAATGTAAAATAGATATTCAAAGGTTGTGGGTTCGAATCCCACCAGAGTCAGTTTTATCCCTGTTATCCTGTTATACCAAGTACCAACTCATTATTATATTCTCTGTATTTAGTACTAATACCGGCAACCATCTTAACCCCTTGCGTGCTGATGACGAAACCGTTCCGTCATGACTCCGCCCGCGCAAGGCGGAGTCAGCACAGGCGGAAAATACGCCCCGCACGCAAGGGGTTAAAAAACGTAGTGATAGTTGGGACACTTCCTAATGTTGATAATGTCATTTTGTGGGGTGCTGCCTCAGAGCCTGGATAGCTCAGTCGGTAGAGCATCAGACTTTTAATCTGAGGGCCCAGGGTTCAAGTCCCTGTTCAGGCGGCTTGGTTAAAGAAAATGTATATCAATTGCATACTCTTTTCAGGATCCAATGAATGGGAATTCCAATTACAGATGGTTCAAAAAAGTCTTGATCGAGTCCTTACATACCCATCTGTGCTCTACTTTCTTTGACAAGGGTTAAGAAGACTTACCCAAACTGTATCATGTAGTTTGACATGTTGATTATCTTTTATCCAATTCAATGTTCAAAATGTAAGCTAGTGTCGGATTAATTTGATAAAGTTGGTCAACAACTTATAGGTCATCTTTTTATTTGTGAATCTCTGATCACCTTGTTGAATCAGGTCGGATCTCTGGTGCAATGGATTGCGGCTTGGAGTCCTAGGCGAATGTAGCAAAAGCATTCAAACGCTAAGGGTTCGAACACCAACTGGGTCAATTTTATCCCTCCTCTATTTTATAACTAATTGAAACAGTAACCAGCAATCCTGCTTCTCCATCACCAGAAACATTTACCAAAATGGCAGTGAAAGAAAGTCTACTTAAACAGAGACTGTTTGCTTTGAAAATGTTGCATAGTCTATGCCCAAGAGGAAATTCCCAATGATACTGCTGAAAATGTAATTTAGGAGTTAGTAATAGTATTTGGCCCTTTATTAATTTCACAGTGTCATTTTAAACACGTGATTTCTATGTCATCCGAAAATGAGATAGTACAAATTTCCGGAGTTATAATGGATTACGTGTGCTGCTGAAATTTCAAATGCTTAAAATATCAATTCATTATTAAACTCTAGAATATTGATTGCTAATATATGTAATTATATAAATATACAAAGTGTAGGTCAGTGTACGTCCACATTTGTTTAGCTGATTTTAAGGTAGAGTATAGCAGAGCCTGGATAGCTCAGTCGGTAGAGCATCAGACTTTTAATCTGAGGGTCCAGGGTTCAAGTCCCTATTCAGGTGGTTGTTTCCTTTAAAGAAAAAGTGCTCTAATTGTATGCTCTTTTTGTGGACCCCTGCATGACGAATAAGATATTCCATTACTAAAATTGCAAAAACGTCTTTCATGGAGTTGTGAAATACACATCTGTCTCACATATTATGTGCCATTTGACTAAACTTAAGTCGTACGTAGATTTACCAATGGTATCATGTAGTCTGAGACGGTGAATATCATTTCACCAATTCAATATTCAAAATATAGCCATGGTTATAGTATCAAATGAACTTTATAAAGCTGATCAACAGCTAATAGCTCATTATTTCATTTCAGAACATCTCTGCACCTCATTATAGCAGATTGGCTCTGTGGCGCAATGGATAGCGCATTGGACTTCTAGGTGAATGTAAAAAAGATATTCAAAGGTTGTGGGTTCGAATCCCACCAGAGTCAGTTTTATCCCTGTTATCCTGTTATCCCAAGTACCAATTCATTATTATATTCTCTGTATTTAGTACTAATACCGGCAACCATCTTAACCCCTTGCGTGCTGATAACAGAACGGTTCCGTCATCAGCTACGGGTGAGCTGTGCTGATGACGAAACCGTTCCGTCATGACTCCGCCCGCGCAAGGCGTAGTCAGCACAGGCGGAAAATACGCCCCGCACTCAAGGGGTTAAAAAACGTAGTGATAGTTGGGACACTTCCTAATGTTGATAATGTCATTTTGTGGGGTGCTGCCTCAGAGCCTGGATAGCTCAGTCGGTAGAGCATCAGACTTTTAATCTGAGGGCCCAGGGTTCAAGTCCCTGTTCAGGCGGCTTGGTTAAAGAAAATGTATATCAATTGCATACTCTTTTCAGGATCCAATGAATGGGAATTCCAATTACAGATGGTTCAAAAAAGTCTTGATCGAGTCCTTACATACCCATCTGTGCTCAACTTTCTTTGACAAGGGTTAAGAAGACTTACCCAAACTGTATCATGTAGTTTGACATGTTGATTATCTTTTATCCAATTCAATGTTCAAAATGTAAGCGAGTGTCCGATTAATTTGATAAAGTTGGTCAACAACTTATAGGTCATCTTTTTATTTGTGAATCTCTGATCACCTTGTTGAATCAGGTCGGATCTCTGGTGCAATGGATTGCGGCTTGGAGTCCTAGGCGAATGTAGCAAAAGCATTCAAACGCTAAGGGTTCGAACACCAACTGGGTCAATTTTATCCCTCCTCTATTTTATAACTAATTGAAACAGTAACCAGCAATCCTGCTTCTCCATCACCAGAAACATTTACCAAAATGGCAGTGAAAGAAAGTCTACTTAAACAGAGACTGTTTGCTTTGAAAATGTTGCATAGTCTATGCCCAAGAGGAAATTCCCAATGATACTGCTGAAAATGTAATTTAGGAGTTAGTAATAGTATTTGGCCCTTTATTAATTTCACTGTGTCATTTTAAACACGTGATTTCTATGTCATCCGAAAATGAGATAGTACAAATTTCCGGAGTTATAATGGATTACGTGTGCTGCTGAAATTTCAAATGCTTATAATATCAATTCAGTATTAAACTCTAGAATATTGATTGCTAATATATGTAATTATATAAATATACAAAGTGTAGGTCAGTGTACGTCCACATTTGTTTAGCTGATTTTAAGGTAGAGTATAGCAGAGCCTGGATAGCTCAGTCGGTAGAGCATCAGACTTTTAATCTGAGGGTCCAGGGTTCAAGTCCCTGTTCAGGCGGTTGTTTCCTTTAAAGAAAAAGTACTCTAATTGTATGCTCTTTTTGTGGACCCCTGCATGACGAATAAGATATTCCATTACTAAAATTGCAAAAACGTCTTTCATGGAGTTGTGAAATACACATCTGTCTCACATATTATGTGCCATTTGACTAAACTTAAGTCGTACGTAGATTTACCAATGGTATCATGTAGTCTGAGACGGTGAATATCATTTCACCAATTCAATATTCAAAATATAGCCATGGTTATAGTATCAAATGAACTTTATAAAGCTGATCAACAGCTAATAGCTCATTATTTCATTTCAGAACATCTCTGCACCTCATTATAGCAGATTGGCTCTGTGGCGCAATGGATAGCGCATTGGACTTCTAGGTGAATGTAAAAAAGATATTCAAAGGTTGTGGGTTCGAATCCCACCAGAGTCAGTTTTATCCCTGTTATCCCAAGTACCAATTCATTATTATATTCTCTGTATTTAGTACTAATACCGGCAACCATCTTAACCCCTTGCGTGCTGATAACAGAACGGTTCCGTCATCAGCTACGGGTGAGCTGTGCTGATGACGAAACCGTTCCGTCATGACTCCGCCCGCGCAAGGCGTAGTCAGCACAGGCGGAAAATACGCCCCGCACTCAAGGGGTTAAAAAACGTAGTGATAGTTGGGACACTTCCTAATGTTGATAATGTCATTTTGTGGGGTGCTGCCTCAGAGCCTGGATAGCTCAGTCGGTAGAGCATCAGACTTTTAATCTGAGGGCCCAGGGTTCAAGTCCCTGTTCAGGCGGCTTGGTTAAAGAAAATGTATATCAATTGCATACTCTTTTCAGGATCCAATGAATGGGAATTCCAATTACAGATGGTTCAAAAAAGTCTTGATCGAGTCCTTACATACCCATCTGTGCTCTACTTTCTTTGACAAGGGTTAAGAAGACTTACCCAAACTGTATCATGTAGTTTGACATGTTGATTATCTTTTATCCAATTCAATGTTCAAAATGTAAGCTAGTGTCCGATTAATTTGATAAAGTTGGTCAACAACTTATAGGTCATCTTTTTATTTGTGAATCTCTGATCACCTTGTTGAATCAGGTCGGATCTCTGGTGCAATGGATTGCGGCTTGGAGTCCTAGGCGAATGTAGCAAAAGCATTCAAACGCTAAGGGTTCGAACACCAACTGGGTCAATTTTATCCCTCCTCTATTTTATAACTAATTGAAACAGTAACCAGCAATCCTGCTTCTCCATCACCAGAAACATTTACCAAAATGGCAGTGAAAGAAAGTCTACTTAAACAGAGACTGTTTGCTTTGAAAATGTTGCATAGTCTATGCCCAAGAGGAAATTCCCAATGATACTGCTGAAAATGTAATTTAGGAGTTAGTAATAGTATTTGGCCCTTTATTAATTTCACTGTGTCATTTTAAACACGTGATTTCTATGTCATCCGAAAATGAGATAGTACAAATTTCCGGAGTTATAATGGATTACGTGTGCTGCTGAAATTTCAAATGCTTATAATATCAATTCAGTATTAAACTCTAGAATATTGATTGCTAATATATGTAATTATATAAATATACAAAGTGTAGGTCAGTGTACGTCCACATTTGTTTAGCTGATTTTAAGGTAGAGTATAGCAGAGCCTGGATAGCTCAGTCGGTAGAGCATCAGACTTTTAATCTGAGGGTCCAGGGTTCAAGTCCCTGTTCAGGCGGTTGTTTCCTTTAAAGAAAAAGTACTCTAATTGTATGCTCTTTTTGTGGACCCCTGCATGACGAATAAGATATTCCATTACTAAAATTGCAAAAACGTCTTTCATGGAGTTGTGAAATACACATCTGTCTCACATATTATGTGCCATTTGACTAAACTTAAGTCGTACGTAGATTTACCAATGGTATCATGTAGTCTGAGACGGTGAATATCATTTCACCAATTCAATATTCAAAATATAGCCATGGTTATAGTATCAAATGAACTTTATAAAGCTGATCAACAGCTAATAGCTCATTATTTCATTTCAGAACATCTCTGCACCTCATTATAGCAGATTGGCTCTGTGGCGCAATGGATAGCGCATTGGACTTCTAGGTGAATGTAAAAAAGATATTCAAAGGTTGTGGGTTCGAATCCCACCAGAGTCAGTTTTATCCCTGTTATCCTGTTATCCCAAGTACCAATTCATTATTATATTCTCTGTATTTAGTACTAATACCGGCAACCATCTTAACCCCTTGCGTGCTGATAACAGAACGGTTCCGTCATCAGCTACGGGTGAGCTGTGCTGATGACGAAACCGTTCCGTCATGACTCCGCCCGCGCAAGGCGTAGTCAGCACAGGCGGAAAATACGCCCCGCACTCAAGGGGTTAAAAAACGTAGTGATAGTTGGGACACTTCCTAATGTTGATAATGTCATTTTGTGGGGTGCTGCCTCAGAGCCTGGATAGGTCAGTCGGTAGAGCATCAGACTTTTAATCTGAGGGCCCAGGGTTCAAGTCCCTGTTCAGGCGGCTTGGTTAAAGAAAATGTATATCAATTGCATACTCTTTTCAGGATCCAATGAATGGGAATTCCAATTACAGATGGTTCAAAAAAGTCTTGATCGAGTCCTTACATACCCATCTGTGCTCAACTTTCTTTGACAAGGGTTAAGAAGACTTACCCAAACTGTATCATGTAGTTTGACATGTTGATTATCTTTTATCCAATTCAATGTTCAAAATGTAAGCTAGTGTCCGATTAATTTGATAAAGTTGGTCAACAACTTATAGGTCATCTTTTTATTTGTGAATCTCTGATCACCTTGTTGAATCAGGTCGGATCTCTGGTGCAATGGATTGCGGCTTGGAGTCCTAGGCGAATGTAGCAAAAGCATTCAAACGCTAAGGGTTCGAACACCAACTGGGTCAATTTTATCCCTCCTCTATTTTATAACTAATTGAAACAGTAACCAGCAATCCTGCTTCTCCATCACCAGAAACATTTACCAAAATGGCAGTGAAAGAAAGTCTACTTAAACAGAGACTGTTTGCTTTGAAAATGTTGCATAGTCTATGCCCAAGAGGAAATTCCCAATGATACTGCTGAAAATGTAATTTAGGAGTTAGTAATAGTATTTGGCCCTTTATTAATTTCACTGTGTCATTTTAAACACGTGATTTCTATGTCATCCGAAAATGAGATAGTACAAATTTCCGGAGTTATAATGGATTACGTGTGCTGCTGAAATTTCAAATGCTTATAATATCAATTCAGTATTAAACTCTTGAATATTGATTGCTAATATATGTAATTATATAAATATACAAAGTGTAGGTCAGTGTACGTCCACATTTGTTTAGCTGATTTTAAGGTAGAGTATAGCAGAGCCTGGATAGCTCAGTCGGTAGAGCATCAGACTTTTAATCTGAGGGTCCAGGGTTCAAGTCCCTGTTCAGGCGGTTGTTTCCTTTAAAGAAAAAGTACTCTAATTGTATGCTCTTTTTGTGGACCCCTGCATGACGAATAAGATATTCCATTACTAAAATTGCAAAAACGTCTTTCATGGAGTTGTGAAATACACATCTGTCTCACATATTATGTGCCATTTGACTAAACTTAAGTCGTACGTAGATTTACCAATGGTATCATGTAGTCTGAGACGGTGAATATCATTTCACCAATTCAATATTCAAAATATAGCCATGGTTATAGTATCAAATGAACTTTATAAAGCTGATCAACAGCTAATAGCTCATTATTTCATTTCAGAACATCTCTGCACCACATTATAGCAGATTGGCTCTGTGGCGCAATGGATAGCGCATTGGACTTCTAGGTGAATGTAAAATAGATATTCAAAGGTTGTGGGTTCGAATCCCACCAGAGTCAGTTTTATCCCTGTTATCCTGTTATACCAAGTACCAACTCATTATTATATTCTCTGTATTTAGTACTAATACCGGCAACCATCTTAACCCCTTGCGTGCTGATGACGAAACCGTTCCGTCATGACTCCGCCCGCGCAAGGCGGAGTCAGCACAGGCGGAAAATACGCCCCGCACGCAAGGGGTTAAAAAACGTAGTGATAGTTGGGACACTTCCTAATGTTGATAATGTCATTTTGTGGGGTGCTGCCTCAGAGCCTGGATAGCTCAGTCGGTAGAGCATCAGACTTTTAATCTGAGGGCCCAGGGTTCAAGTCCCTGTTCAGGCGGCTTGGTTAAAGAAAATGTATATCAATTGCATACTCTTTTCAGGATCCAATGAATGGGAATTCCAATTACAGATGGTTCAAAAAAGTCTTGATCGAGTCCTTACATACCCATCTGTGCTCTACTTTCTTTGACAAGGGTTAAGAAGACTTACCCAAACTGTATCATGTAGTTTGACATGTTGATTATCTTTTATCCAATTCAATGTTCAAAATGTAAGCTAGTGTCGGATTAATTTGATAAAGTTGGTCAACAACTTATAGGTCATCTTTTTATTTGTGAATCTCTGATCACCTTGTTGAATCAGGTCGGATCTCTGGTGCAATGGATTGCGGCTTGGAGTCCTAGGCGAATGTAGCAAAAGCATTCAAACGCTAAGGGTTCGAACACCAACTGGGTCAATTTTATCCCTCCTCTATTTTATAACTAATTGAAACAGTAACCAGCAATCCTGCTTCTCCATCACCAGAAACATTTACCAAAATGGCAGTGAAAGAAAGTCTACTTAAACAGAGACTGTTTGCTTTGAAAATGTTGCATAGTCTATGCCCAAGAGGAAATTCCCAATGATACTGCTGAAAATGTAATTTAGGAGTTAGTAATAGTATTTGGCCCTTTATTAATTTCACAGTGTCATTTTAAACACGTGATTTCTATGTCATCCGAAAATGAGATAGTACAAATTTCCGGAGTTATAATGGATTACGTGTGCTGCTGAAATTTCAAATGCTTAAAATATCAATTCATTATTAAACTCTAGAATATTGATTGCTAATATATGTAATTATATAAATATACAAAGTGTAGGTCAGTGTACGTCCACATTTGTTTAGCTGATTTTAAGGTAGAGTATAGCAGAGCCTGGATAGCTCAGTCGGTAGAGCATCAGACTTTTAATCTGAGGGTCCAGGGTTCAAGTCCCTATTCAGGTGGTTGTTTCCTTTAAAGAAAAAGTGCTCTAATTGTATGCTCTTTTTGTGGACCCCTGCATGACGAATAAGATATTCCATTACTAAAATTGCAAAAACGTCTTTCATGGAGTTGTGAAATACACATCTGTCTCACATATTATGTGCCATTTGACTAAACTTAAGTCGTACGTAGATTTACCAATGGTATCATGTAGTCTGAGACGGTGAATATCATTTCACCAATTCAATATTCAAAATATAGCCATGGTTATAGTATCAAATGAACTTTATAAAGCTGATCAACAGCTAATAGCTCATTATTTCATTTCAGAACATCTCTGCACCTCATTATAGCAGATTGGCTCTGTGGCGCAATGGATAGCGCATTGGACTTCTAGGTGAATGTAAAAAAGATATTCAAAGGTTGTGGGTTCGAATCCCACCAGAGTCAGTTTTATCCCTGTTATCCTGTTATCCCAAGTACCAATTCATTATTATATTCTCTGTATTTAGTACTAATACCGGCAACCATCTTAACCCCTTGCGTGCTGATAACAGAACGGTTCCGTCATCAGCTACGGGTGAGCTGTGCTGATGACGAAACCGTTCCGTCATGACTCCGCCCGCGCAAGGCGTAGTCAGCACAGGCGGAAAATACGCCCCGCACTCAAGGGGTTAAAAAACGTAGTGATAGTTGGGACACTTCCTAATGTTGATAATGTCATTTTGTGGGGTGCTGCCTCAGAGCCTGGATAGCTCAGTCGGTAGAGCATCAGACTTTTAATCTGAGGGCCCAGGGTTCAAGTCCCTGTTCAGGCGGCTTGGTTAAAGAAAATGTATATCAATTGCATACTCTTTTCAGGATCCAATGAATGGGAATTCCAATTACAGATGGTTCAAAAAAGTCTTGATCGAGTCCTTACATACCCATCTGTGCTCAACTTTCTTTGACAAGGGTTAAGAAGACTTACCCAAACTGTATCATGTAGTTTGACATGTTGATTATCTTTTATCCAATTCAATGTTCAAAATGTAAGCGAGTGTCCGATTAATTTGATAAAGTTGGTCAACAACTTATAGGTCATCTTTTTATTTGTGAATCTCTGATCACCTTGTTGAATCAGGTCGGATCTCTGGTGCAATGGATTGCGGCTTGGAGTCCTAGGCGAATGTAGCAAAAGCATTCAAACGCTAAGGGTTCGAACACCAACTGGGTCAATTTTATCCCTCCTCTATTTTATAACTAATTGAAACAGTAACCAGCAATCCTGCTTCTCCATCACCAGAAACATTTACCAAAATGGCAGTGAAAGAAAGTCTACTTAAACAGAGACTGTTTGCTTTGAAAATGTTGCATAGTCTATGCCCAAGAGGAAATTCCCAATGATACTGCTGAAAATGTAATTTAGGAGTTAGTAATAGTATTTGGCCCTTTATTAATTTCACTGTGTCATTTTAAACACGTGATTTCTATGTCATCCGAAAATGAGATAGTACAAATTTCCGGAGTTATAATGGATTACGTGTGCTGCTGAAATTTCAAATGCTTATAATATCAATTCAGTATTAAACTCTAGAATATTGATTGCTAATATATGTAATTATATAAATATACAAAGTGTAGGTCAGTGTACGTCCACATTTGTTTAGCTGATTTTAAGGTAGAGTATAGCAGAGCCTGGATAGCTCAGTCGGTAGAGCATCAGACTTTTAATCTGAGGGTCCAGGGTTCAAGTCCCTGTTCAGGCGGTTGTTTCCTTTAAAGAAAAAGTACTCTAATTGTATGCTCTTTTTGTGGACCCCTGCATGACGAATAAGATATTCCATTACTAAAATTGCAAAAACGTCTTTCATGGAGTTGTGAAATACACATCTGTCTCACATATTATGTGCCATTTGACTAAACTTAAGTCGTACGTAGATTTACCAATGGTATCATGTAGTCTGAGACGGTGAATATCATTTCACCAATTCAATATTCAAAATATAGCCATGGTTATAGTATCAAATGAACTTTATAAAGCTGATCAACAGCTAATAGCTCATTATTTCATTTCAGAACATCTCTGCACCTCATTATAGCAGATTGGCTCTGTGGCGCAATGGATAGCGCATTGGACTTCTAGGTGAATGTAAAAAAGATATTCAAAGGTTGTGGGTTCGAATCCCACCAGAGTCAGTTTTATCCCTGTTATCCCAAGTACCAATTCATTATTATATTCTCTGTATTTAGTACTAATACCGGCAACCATCTTAACCCCTTGCGTGCTGATAACAGAACGGTTCCGTCATCAGCTACGGGTGAGCTGTGCTGATGACGAAACCGTTCCGTCATGACTCCGCCCGCGCAAGGCGTAGTCAGCACAGGCGGAAAATACGCCCCGCACTCAAGGGGTTAAAAAACGTAGTGATAGTTGGGACACTTCCTAATGTTGATAATGTCATTTTGTGGGGTGCTGCCTCAGAGCCTGGATAGCTCAGTCGGTAGAGCATCAGACTTTTAATCTGAGGGCCCAGGGTTCAAGTCCCTGTTCAGGCGGCTTGGTTAAAGAAAATGTATATCAATTGCATACTCTTTTCAGGATCCAATGAATGGGAATTCCAATTACAGATGGTTCAAAAAAGTCTTGATCGAGTCCTTACATACCCATCTGTGCTCTACTTTCTTTGACAAGGGTTAAGAAGACTTACCCAAACTGTATCATGTAGTTTGACATGTTGATTATCTTTTATCCAATTCAATGTTCAAAATGTAAGCTAGTGTCCGATTAATTTGATAAAGTTGGTCAACAACTTATAGGTCATCTTTTTATTTGTGAATCTCTGATCACCTTGTTGAATCAGGTCGGATCTCTGGTGCAATGGATTGCGGCTTGGAGTCCTAGGCGAATGTAGCAAAAGCATTCAAACGCTAAGGGTTCGAACACCAACTGGGTCAATTTTATCCCTCCTCTATTTTATAACTAATTGAAACAGTAACCAGCAATCCTGCTTCTCCATCACCAGAAACATTTACCAAAATGGCAGTGAAAGAAAGTCTACTTAAACAGAGACTGTTTGCTTTGAAAATGTTGCATAGTCTATGCCCAAGAGGAAATTCCCAATGATACTGCTGAAAATGTAATTTAGGAGTTAGTAATAGTATTTGGCCCTTTATTAATTTCACTGTGTCATTTTAAACACGTGATTTCTATGTCATCCGAAAATGAGATAGTACAAATTTCCGGAGTTATAATGGATTACGTGTGCTGCTGAAATTTCAAATGCTTATAATATCAATTCAGTATTAAACTCTAGAATATTGATTGCTAATATATGTAATTATATAAATATACAAAGTGTAGGTCAGTGTACGTCCACATTTGTTTAGCTGATTTTAAGGTAGAGTATAGCAGAGCCTGGATAGCTCAGTCGGTAGAGCATCAGACTTTTAATCTGAGGGTCCAGGGTTCAAGTCCCTGTTCAGGCGGTTGTTTCCTTTAAAGAAAAAGTACTCTAATTGTATGCTCTTTTTGTGGACCCCTGCATGACGAATAAGATATTCCATTACTAAAATTGCAAAAACGTCTTTCATGGAGTTGTGAAATACACATCTGTCTCACATATTATGTGCCATTTGACTAAACTTAAGTCGTACGTAGATTTACCAATGGTATCATGTAGTCTGAGACGGTGAATATCATTTCACCAATTCAATATTCAAAATATAGCCATGGTTATAGTATCAAATGAACTTTATAAAGCTGATCAACAGCTAATAGCTCATTATTTCATTTCAGAACATCTCTGCACCTCATTATAGCAGATTGGCTCTGTGGCGCAATGGATAGCGCATTGGACTTCTAGGTGAATGTAAAATAGATATTCAAAGGTTGTGGGTTCGAATCCCACCAGAGTCAGTTTTATCCCTGTTATCCTGTTATCCCAAGTACCAACTCATTATTATATTCTCTGTATTTAGTACTAATACCGGCAACCATCTTAACCCCTTGCGTGCTGATGACGAAACCGTTCCGTCATGACTCCGCCCGCGCAAGGCGGAGTCAGCACAGGCGGAAAATACGCCCCGCACGCAAGGGGTTAAAAAACGTAGTGATAGTTGGGACACTTCCTAATGTTGATAATGTCATTTTGTGGGGTGCTGCCTCAGAGCCTGGATAGCTCAGTCGGTAGAGCATCAGACTTTTAATCTGAGGGCCCAGGGTTCAAGTCCCTGTTCAGGCGGCTTGGTTAAAGAAAATGTATATCAATTGCATACTCTTTTCAGGATCCAATGAATGGGAATTCCAATTACAGATGGTTCAAAAAAGTCTTGATCGAGTCCTTACATACCCATCTGTGCTCTACTTTCTTTGACAAGGGTTAAGAAGACTTACCCAAACTGTATCATGTAGTTTGACATGTTGATTATCTTTTATCCAATTCAATGTTCAAAATGTAAGCTAGTGTCGGATTAATTTGATAAAGTTGGTCAACAACTTATAGGTCATCTTTTTATTTGTGAATCTCTGATCACCTTGTTGAATCAGGTCGGATCTCTGGTGCAATGGATTGCGGCTTGGAGTCCTAGGCGAATGTAGCAAAAGCATTCAAACGCTAAGGGTTCGAACACCAACTGGGTCAATTTTATCCCTCCTCTATTTTATAACTAATTGAAACAGTAACCAGCAATCCTGCTTCTCCATCACCAGAAACATTTACCAAAATGGCAGTGAAAGAAAGTCTACTTAAACAGAGACTGTTTGCTTTGAAAATGTTGCATAGTCTATGCCCAAGAGGAAATTCCCAATGATACTGCTGAAAATGTAATTTAGGAGTTAGTAATAGTATTTGGCCCTTTATTAATTTCACAGTATCATTTTAAACACGTGATTTCTATGTCATCCGAAAATGAGATAGTACAAATTTCCGGAGTTATAATGGATTACGTGTGCTGCTGAAATTTCAAATGCTTAAAATATCAATTCATTATTAAACTCTAGAATATTGATTGCTAATATATGTAATTATATAAATATACAAAGTGTAGGTCAGTGTACGTCCACATTTGTTTAGCTGATTTTAAGGTAGAGTATAGCAGAGCCTGGATAGCTCAGTCGGTAGAGCATCAGACTTTTAATCTGAGGGTCCAGGGTTCAAGTCCCTATTCAGGTGGTTGTTTCCTTTAAAGAAAAAGTACTCTAATTGTATGCTCTTTTTGTGGACCCCTGCATGACGAATAAGATATTCCATTACTAAAATTGCAAAAACGTCTTTCATGGAGTTGTGAAATACACATCTGTCTCACATATTATGTGCCATTTGACTAAACTTAAGTCGTACGTAGATTTACCAATGGTATCATGTAGTCTGAGACGGTGAATATCATTTCACCAATTCAATATTCAAAATATAGCCATGGGTATAGTATCAAATGAACTTTATAAAGCTGATCAACAGCTAATAGCTCATTATTTCATTTCAGAACATCTCTGCACCTCATTATAGCAGATTGGCTCTGTGGCGCAATGGATAGCGCATTGGACTTCTAGGTGAATGTAAAAAAGATATTCAAAGGTTGTGGGTTCGAATCCCACCAGAGTCAGTTTTATCCCTGTTATCCTGTTATCCCAAGTACCAATTCATTATTATATTCTCTGTATTTAGTACTAATACCGGCAACCATCTTAACCCCTTGCGTGCTGATAACAGAACGGTTCCGTCATCAGCTACGGGTGAGCTGTGCTGATGACGAAACCGTTCCGTCATGACTCCGCCCGCGCAAGGCGTAGTCAGCACAGGCGGAAAATACGCCCCGCACTCAAGGGGTTAAAAAACGTAGTGATAGTTGGGACACTTCCTAATGTTGATAATGTCATTTTGTGGGGTGCTGCCTCAGAGCCTGGATAGCTCAGTCGGTAGAGCATCAGACTTTTAATCTGAGGGCCCAGGGTTCAAGTCCCTGTTCAGGCGGCTTGGTTAAAGAAAATGTATATCAATTGCATACTCTTTTCAGGATCCAATGAATGGGAATTCCAATTACAGATGGTTCAAAAAAGTCTTGATCGAGTCCTTACATACCCATCTGTGCTCAACTTTCTTTGACAAGGGTTAAGAAGACTTACCCAAACTGTATCATGTAGTTTGACATGTTGATTATCTTTTATCCAATTCAATGTTCAAAATGTAAGCTAGTGTCCGATTAATTTGATAAAGTTGGTCAACAACTTATAGGTCATCTTTTTATTTGTGAATCTCTGATCACCTTGTTGAATCAGGTCGGATCTCTGGTGCAATGGATTGCGGCTTGGAGTCCTAGGCGAATGTAGCAAAAGCATTCAAACGCTAAGGGTTCGAACACCAACTGGGTCAATTTTATCCCTCCTCTATTTTATAACTAATTGAAACAGTAACCAGCAATCCTGCTTCTCCATCACCAGAAACATTTACCAAAATGGCAGTGAAAGAAAGTCTACTTAAACAGAGACTGTTTGCTTTGAAAATGTTGCATAGTCTATGCCCAAGAGGAAATTCCCAATGATACTGCTGAAAATGTAATTTAGGAGTTAGTAATAGTATTTGGCCCTTTATTAATTTCACAGTATCATTTTAAACACGTGATTTCTATGTCATCCGAAAATGAGATAGTACAAATTTCCGGAGTTATAATGGATTACGTGTGCTGCTGAAATTTCAAATGCTTAAAATATCAATTCATTATTAAACTCTAGAATATTGATTGCTAATATATGTAATTATATAAATATACAAAGTGTAGGTCAGTGTACGTCCACATTTGTTTAGCTGATTTTAAGATAGAGTATAGCAGAGCCTGGATAGCTCAGTCGGTAGAGCATCAGACTTTTAATCTGAGGGTCCAGGGTTCAAGTCCCTATTCAGGTGGTTGTTTCCTTTAAAGAAAAAGTACTCTAATTGTATGCTCTTTTTGTGGACCCCTGCATGACGAATAAGATATTCCATTACTAAAATTGCAAAAACGTCTTTCATGGAGTTGTGAAATACACATCTGTCTCACATATTATGTGCCATTTGACTAAACTTAAGTCGTACGTAGATTTACCAATGGTATCATGTAGTCTGAGACGGTGAATATCATTTCACCAATTCAATATTCAAAATATAGCCATGGTTATAGTATCAAATGAACTTTATAAAGCTGATCAACAGCTAATAGCTCATTATTTCATTTCAGAACATCTCTGCACCTCATTATAGCAGATTGGCTCTGTGGCGCAATGGATAGCGCATTGGACTTCTAGGTGAATGTAAAAAAGATATTCAAAGGTTGTGGGTTCGAATCCCACCAGAGTCAGTTTTATCCCTGTTATCCTGTTATCCCAAGTACCAATTCATTATTATATTCTCTGTATTTAGTACTAATACCGGCAACCATCTTAACCCCTTGCGTGCTGATAACAGAACGGTTCCGTCATCAGCTACGGGTGAGCTGTGCTGATGACGAAACCGTTCCGTCATGACTCCGCCCGCGCAAGGCGTAGTCAGCACAGGCGGAAAATACGCCCCGCACTCAAGGGGTTAAAAAACGTAGTGATAGTTGGGACACTTCCTAATGTTGATAATGTCATTTTGTGGGGTGCTGCCTCAGAGCCTGGATAGCTCAGTCGGTAGAGCATCAGACTTTTAATCTGAGGGCCCAGGGTTCAAGTCCCTGTTCAGGCGGCTTGGTTAAAGAAAATGTATATCAATTGCATACTCTTTTCAGGATCCAATGAATGGGAATTCCAATTACAGATGGTTCAAAAAAGTCTTGATCGAGTCCTTACATACCCATCTGTGCTCAACTTTCTTTGACAAGGGTTAAGAAGACTTACCCAAACTGTATCATGTAGTTTGACATGTTGATTATCTTTTATCCAATTCAATGTTCAAAATGTAAGCTAGTGTCCGATTAATTTGATAAAGTTGGTCAACAACTTATAGGTCATCTTTTTATTTGTGAATCTCTGATCACCTTGTTGAATCAGGTCGGATCTCTGGTGCAATGGATTGCGGCTTGGAGTCCTAGGCGAATGTAGCAAAAGCATTCAAACGCTAAGGGTTCGAACACCAACTGGGTCAATTTTATCCCTCCTCTATTTTATAACTAATTGAAACAGTAACCAGCAATCCTGCTTCTCCATCACCAGAAACATTTACCAAAATGGCAGTGAAAGAAAGTCTACTTAAACAGAGACTGTTTGCTTTGAAAATGTTGCATAGTCTATGCCCAAGAGGAAATTCCCAATGATACTGCTGAAAATGTAATTTAGGAGTTAGTAATAGTATTTGGCCCTTTATTAATTTCACTGTGTCATTTTAAACACGTGATTTCTATGTCATCCGAAAATGAGATAGTACAAATTTCCGGAGTTATAATGGATTACGTGTGCTGCTGAAATTTCAAATGCTTAAAATATCAATTCATTATTAAACTCTAGAATATTGATTGCTAATATATGTAATTATATAAATATACAAAGTGTAGGTCAGTGTACGTCCACATTTGTTTAGCTGATTTTAAGGTAGAGTATAGCAGAGCCTGGATAGCTCAGTCGGTAGAGCATCAGACTTTTAATCTGAGGGTCCAGGGTTCAAGTCCCTGTTCAGGTGGTTGTTTCCTTTAAAGAAAAAGTACTCTAATTGTATGCTCTTTTTGTGGACCCCTGCATGACGAATAAGATATTCCATTACTAAAATTGCAAAAACGTCTTTCATGGAGTTGTGAAATACACATCTGTCTCACATATTATGTGCCATTTGACTAAACTTAAGTCGTACGTAGATTTACCAATGGTATCATGTAGTCTGAGACGGTGAATATCATTTCACCAATTCAATATTCAAAATATAGCCATGGTTATAGTATCAAATGAACTTTATAAAGCTGATCAACAGCTAATAGCTCATTATTTCATTTCAGAACATCTCTGCACCTCATTATAGCAGATTGGCTCTGTGGCGCAATGGATAGCGCATTGGACTTCTAGGTGAATGTAAAAAAGATATTCAAAGGTTGTGGGTTCGAATCCCACCAGAGTCAGTTTTATCCCTGTTATCCCAAGTACCAATTCATTATTATATTCTCTGTATTTAGTACTAATACCGGCAACCATCTTAACCCCTTGCGTGCTGATAACAGAACGGTTCCGTCATCAGCTACGGGTGAGCTGTGCTGATGACGAAACCGTTCCGTCATGACTCCGCCCGCGCAAGGCGTAGTCAGCACAGGCGGAAAATACGCCCCGCACTCAAGGGGTTAAAAAACGTAGTGATAGTTGGGACACTTCCTAATGTTGATAATGTCATTTTGTGGGGTGCTGCCTCAGAGCCTGGATAGCTCAGTCGGTAGAGCATCAGACTTTTAATCTGAGGGCCCAGGGTTCAAGTCCCTGTTCAGGCGGCTTGGTTAAAGAAAATGTATATCAATTGCATACTCTTTTCAGGATCCAATGAATGGGAATTCCAATTACAGATGGTTCAAAAAAGTCTTGATCGAGTCCTTACATACCCATCTGTGCTCTACTTTCTTTGACAAGGGTTAAGAAGACTTACCCAAACTGTATCATGTAGTTTGACATGTTGATTATCTTTTATCCAATTCAATGTTCAAAATGTAAGCTAGTGTCCGATTAATTCGATAAAGTTGGTCAACAACTTATAGGTCATCTTTTTATTTGTGAATCTCTGATCACCTTGTTGAATCAGGTCGGATCTCTGGTGCAATGGATTGCGGCTTGGAGTCCTAGGCGAATGTAGCAAAAGCATTCAAACGCTAAGGGTTCGAACACCAACTGGGTCAATTTTATCCCTCCTCTATTTTATAACTAATTGAAACAGTAACCAGCAATCCTGCTTCTCCATCACCAGAAACATTTACCAAAATGGCAGTGAAAGAAAGTCTACTTAAACAGAGACTGTTTGCTTTGAAAATGTTGCATAGTCTATGCCCAAGAGGAAATTCCCAATGATACTGCTGAAAATGTAATTTAGGAGTTAGTAATAGTATTTGGCCCTTTATTAATTTCACTGTGTCATTTTAAACACGTGATTTCTATGTCATCCGAAAATGAGATAGTACAAATTTCCGGAGTTATAATGGATTACGTGTGCTGCTGAAATTTCAAATGCTTATAATATCAATTCAGTATTAAACTCTAGAATATTGATTGCTAATATATGTAATTATATAAATATACAAAGTGTAGGTCAGTGTACGTCCACATTTGTTTAGCTGATTTTAAGGTAGAGTATAGCAGAGCCTGGATAGCTCAGTCGGTAGAGCATCAGACTTTTAATCTGAGGGTCCAGGGTTCAAGTCCCTGTTCAGGCGGTTGTTTCCTTTAAAGAAAAAGTACTCTAATTGTATGCTCTTTTTGTGGACCCCTGCATGACGAATAAGATATTCCATTACTAAAATTGCAAAAACGTCTTTCATGGAGTTGTGAAATACACATCTGTCTCACATATTATGTGCCATTTGACTAAACTTAAGTCGTACGTAGATTTACCAATGGTATCATGTAGTCTGAGACGGTGAATATCATTTCACCAATTCAATATTCAAAATATAGCCATGGTTATAGTATCAAATGAACTTTATAAAGCTGATCAACAGCTAATAGCTCATTATTTCATTTCAGAACATCTCTGCACCTCATTATAGCAGATTGGCTCTGTGGCGCAATGGATAGCGCATTGGACTTCTAGGTGAATGTAAAAAAGATATTCAAAGGTTGTGGGTTCGAATCCCACCAGAGTCAGTTTTATCCCTGTTATCCTGTTATCCCAAGTACCAATTCATTATTATATTCTCTGTATTTAGTACTAATACCGGCAACCATCTTAACCCCTTGCGTGCTGATAACAGAACGGTTCCGTCATCAGCTACGGGTGAGCTGTGCTGATGACGAAACCGTTCCGTCATGACTCCGCCCGCGCAAGGCGTAGTCAGCACAGGCGGAAAATACGCCCCGCACTCAAGGGGTTAAAAAACGTAGTGATAGTTGGGACACTTCCTAATGTTGATAATGTCATTTTGTGGGGTGCTGCCTCAGAGCCTGGATAGGTCAGTCGGTAGAGCATCAGACTTTTAATCTGAGGGCCCAGGGTTCAAGTCCCTGTTCAGGCGGCTTGGTTAAAGAAAATGTATATCAATTGCATACTCTTTTCAGGATCCAATGAATGGGAATTCCAATTACAGATGGTTCAAAAAAGTCTTGATCGAGTCCTTACATACCCATCTGTGCTCAACTTTCTTTGACAAGGGTTAAGAAGACTTACCCAAACTGTATCATGTAGTTTGACATGTTGATTATCTTTTATCCAATTCAATGTTCAAAATGT
This sequence comes from Lissotriton vulgaris, assembly GCF_964263255.1. NCBI lineage: Eukaryota > Metazoa > Chordata > Amphibia > Caudata > Salamandridae > Lissotriton > Lissotriton vulgaris. Next base: position 229,115,434 of record NC_141686.1, on the reverse strand, counting down.
AAGCTAGTGTCCGATTAATTTGATAAAGTTGGTCAACAACTTATAGGTCATCTTTTTATTTGTGAATCTCTGATCACCTTGTTGAATCAGGTCGGATCTCTGGTGCAATGGATTGCGGCTTGGAGTCCTAGGCGAATGTAGCAAAAGCATTCAAACGCTAAGGGTTCGAACACCAACTGGGTCAATTTTATCCCTCCTCTATTTTATAACTAATTGAAACAGTAACCAGCAATCCTGCTTCTCCATCACCAGAAACATTTACCAAAATGGCAGTGAAAGAAAGTCTACTTAAACAGAGACTGTTTGCTTTGAAAATGTTGCATAGTCTATGCCCAAGAGGAAATTCCCAATGATACTGCTGAAAATGTAATTTAGGAGTTAGTAATAGTATTTGGCCCTTTATTAATTTCACTGTGTCATTTTAAACACGTGATTTCTATGTCATCCGAAAATGAGATAGTACAAATTTCCGGAGTTATAATGGATTACGTGTGCTGCTGAAATTTCAAATGCTTATAATATCAATTCAGTATTAAACTCTTGAATATTGATTGCTAATATATGTAATTATATAAATATACAAAGTGTAGGTCAGTGTACGTCCACATTTGTTTAGCTGATTTTAAGGTAGAGTATAGCAGAGCCTGGATAGCTCAGTCGGTAGAGCATCAGACTTTTAATCTGAGGGTCCAGGGTTCAAGTCCCTGTTCAGGCGGTTGTTTCCTTTAAAGAAAAAGTACTCTAATTGTATGCTCTTTTTGTGGACCCCTGCATGACGAATAAGATATTCCATTACTAAAATTGCAAAAACGTCTTTCATGGAGTTGTGAAATACACATCTGTCTCACATATTATGTGCCATTTGACTAAACTTAAGTCGTACGTAGATTTACCAATGGTATCATGTAGTCTGAGACGGTGAATATCATTTCACCAATTCAATATTCAAAATATAGCCATGGTTATAGTATCAAATGAACTTTATAAAGCTGATCAACAGCTAATAGCTCATTATTTCATTTCAGAACATCTCTGCACCACATTATAGCAGATTGGCTCTGTGGCGCAATGGATAGCGCATTGGACTTCTAGGTGAATGTAAAATAGATATTCAAAGGTTGTGGGTTCGAATCCCACCAGAGTCAGTTTTATCCCTGTTATCCTGTTATACCAAGTACCAACTCATTATTATATTCTCTGTATTTAGTACTAATACCGGCAACCATCTTAACCCCTTGCGTGCTGATGACGAAACCGTTCCGTCATGACTCCGCCCGCGCAAGGCGGAGTCAGCACAGGCGGAAAATACGCCCCGCACGCAAGGGGTTAAAAAACGTAGTGATAGTTGGGACACTTCCTAATGTTGATAATGTCATTTTGTGGGGTGCTGCCTCAGAGCCTGGATAGCTCAGTCGGTAGAGCATCAGACTTTTAATCTGAGGGCCCAGGGTTCAAGTCCCTGTTCAGGCGGCTTGGTTAAAGAAAATGTATATCAATTGCATACTCTTTTCAGGATCCAATGAATGGGAATTCCAATTACAGATGGTTCAAAAAAGTCTTGATCGAGTCCTTACATACCCATCTGTGCTCTACTTTCTTTGACAAGGGTTAAGAAGACTTACCCAAACTGTATCATGTAGTTTGACATGTTGATTATCTTTTATCCAATTCAATGTTCAAAATGTAAGCTAGTGTCGGATTAATTTGATAAAGTTGGTCAACAACTTATAGGTCATCTTTTTATTTGTGAATCTCTGATCACCTTGTTGAATCAGGTCGGATCTCTGGTGCAATGGATTGCGGCTTGGAGTCCTAGGCGAATGTAGCAAAAGCATTCAAACGCTAAGGGTTCGAACACCAACTGGGTCAATTTTATCCCTCCTCTATTTTATAACTAATTGAAACAGTAACCAGCAATCCTGCTTCTCCATCACCAGAAACATTTACCAAAATGGCAGTGAAAGAAAGTCTACTTAAACAGAGACTGTTTGCTTTGAAAATGTTGCATAGTCTATGCCCAAGAGGAAATTCCCAATGATACTGCTGAAAATGTAATTTAGGAGTTAGTAATAGTATTTGGCCCTTTATTAATTTCACAGTGTCATTTTAAACACGTGATTTCTATGTCATCCGAAAATGAGATAGTACAAATTTCCGGAGTTATAATGGATTACGTGTGCTGCTGAAATTTCAAATGCTTAAAATATCAATTCATTATTAAACTCTAGAATATTGATTGCTAATATATGTAATTATATAAATATACAAAGTGTAGGTCAGTGTACGTCCACATTTGTTTAGCTGATTTTAAGGTAGAGTATAGCAGAGCCTGGATAGCTCAGTCGGTAGAGCATCAGACTTTTAATCTGAGGGTCCAGGGTTCAAGTCCCTATTCAGGTGGTTGTTTCCTTTAAAGAAAAAGTGCTCTAATTGTATGCTCTTTTTGTGGACCCCTGCATGACGAATAAGATATTCCATTACTAAAATTGCAAAAACGTCTTTCATGGAGTTGTGAAATACACATCTGTCTCACATATTATGTGCCATTTGACTAAACTTAAGTCGTACGTAGATTTACCAATGGTATCATGTAGTCTGAGACGGTGAATATCATTTCACCAATTCAATATTCAAAATATAGCCATGGTTATAGTATCAAATGAACTTTATAAAGCTGATCAACAGCTAATAGCTCATTATTTCATTTCAGAACATCTCTGCACCTCATTATAGCAGATTGGCTCTGTGGCGCAATGGATAGCGCATTGGACTTCTAGGTGAATGTAAAAAAGATATTCAAAGGTTGTGGGTTCGAATCCCACCAGAGTCAGTTTTATCCCTGTTATCCTGTTATCCCAAGTACCAATTCATTATTATATTCTCTGTATTTAGTACTAATACCGGCAACCATCTTAACCCCTTGCGTGCTGATAACAGAACGGTTCCGTCATCAGCTACGGGTGAGCTGTGCTGATGACGAAACCGTTCCGTCATGACTCCGCCCGCGCAAGGCGTAGTCAGCACAGGCGGAAAATACGCCCCGCACTCAAGGGGTTAAAAAACGTAGTGATAGTTGGGACACTTCCTAATGTTGATAATGTCATTTTGTGGGGTGCTGCCTCAGAGCCTGGATAGCTCAGTCGGTAGAGCATCAGACTTTTAATCTGAGGGCCCAGGGTTCAAGTCCCTGTTCAGGCGGCTTGGTTAAAGAAAATGTATATCAATTGCATACTCTTTTCAGGATCCAATGAATGGGAATTCCAATTACAGATGGTTCAAAAAAGTCTTGATCGAGTCCTTACATACCCATCTGTGCTCAACTTTCTTTGACAAGGGTTAAGAAGACTTACCCAAACTGTATCATGTAGTTTGACATGTTGATTATCTTTTATCCAATTCAATGTTCAAAATGTAAGCGAGTGTCCGATTAATTTGATAAAGTTGGTCAACAACTTATAGGTCATCTTTTTATTTGTGAATCTCTGATCACCTTGTTGAATCAGGTCGGATCTCTGGTGCAATGGATTGCGGCTTGGAGTCCTAGGCGAATGTAGCAAAAGCATTCAAACGCTAAGGGTTCGAACACCAACTGGGTCAATTTTATCCCTCCTCTATTTTATAACTAATTGAAACAGTAACCAGCAATCCTGCTTCTCCATCACCAGAAACATTTACCAAAATGGCAGTGAAAGAAAGTCTACTTAAACAGAGACTGTTTGCTTTGAAAATGTTGCATAGTCTATGCCCAAGAGGAAATTCCCAATGATACTGCTGAAAATGTAATTTAGGAGTTAGTAATAGTATTTGGCCCTTTATTAATTTCACTGTGTCATTTTAAACACGTGATTTCTATGTCATCCGAAAATGAGATAGTACAAATTTCCGGAGTTATAATGGATTACGTGTGCTGCTGAAATTTCAAATGCTTATTGTAGGAGAGTAGGGTCTGCTATCCTATGGTCACCCCAAATTTTTGCTTTTTGCTTCACTGGTTTCTGACTTAATGTGGCTGTGGGCCTGCTAATCAGACCCACAGCCTGCTGTTCTCTCTCTAAATTGATGCCAATGCACTTTAGGTGTATTACGAATTGGAACTGGTTCACCTTATGAGCCCCTGTAATAGTGCACCCTAGGTGCCCAGGGCATAGGTGTATCCAAGGCCTACCAGGGGCTGCAGCACGTATTGTGCCACCCCTGGCCTGGCCTCCATCTTTGACACAACTGGCTGAACACTCAGCTGGGGTAAGTCGGTGTAACCACCTCTTACTTAGGTACAGTATGCCTGTGCCTAACCCTAAACTGGACACATATGTTCCTATCAGCCACTCCTATGGAAGGCCTCCTCAATCCTGGAGGCAGAGTGCTTGGAAATATGTGAGATGGTGCTCTAGCATGAGCTGAGCCTGTCTGCAGCTGTCGGGAACCACTCCCTAAGCTGTTCCGGGATATTGCCATACCATATACTCTTAAGTGCATTATAATCCTCGCGGTTAAATGCTATCTTTGGTTTGGCTTTATCAAAACATGTCGAGTAAGGTGTCATACGAATTGGAATACTATCCCCTCGCCAGTTCTGGCGACGGGGATAGCATTCCACCCTTCTAGAGGGACACGACATGTGTGTAGCCTTAACCCCGGTTAAAGTTAAACAGAGCCTCAGCATCACAAAATGGATGCTGCCACCACAGACACAAGTCTGGCCTCCTGCTGCTGACCGAAACTCGGCAGATGGTGGCCTGGACAAAGGGTTTCCTGCCTTGGGAGGTGCGAGCACCACCCCAGACAGGATTTTGTGTATTGGGTAGGACAGGGCTGAAAAGAATCAGACATGCCCGGGGCACACAAGGTGTCCCCGTGCATAGGCCAGCCCAAACCGGTTCTGGGGCCTTCCAGCCCCAGTCCTGGCGCGGAGCTGGACAAAGGAAAGGGGGTGTAACCGCCCCCCTTCCTGGTTCCTCCCAGAGGAGGGACCTAGTAGGTGATCCACCCCCTAGATTGGAATAAGAGGGGGAGCAGTGCCATTGCACAGCAGATCATCCCGAAATCAACTTAAACTAAGAAGAAGACTGGACTTCGACATTCTGCTGCACAGAAGACTGAAGAAGAATCTCCCTTGTGGCCAAGGAGTGACCACCCTGTGAACACAGGTACCAACCAGCAACTCGACGTCTGCTTTGCCGCCGCCTCCCGCCGGAGCCCGAGCCCAGAGCCCGACAAGAACCAGATTCCCAGACCTCTCAGAGCCCGATCCACAGTCCCTGCAAAGAAGGGACCCGTGGAGGCACCGAGTGACGTGGGACCGGACCTCTTGGAAGACACTCGTAAAGCTGACTGCGCAGCTTCTGAGGCATCCTCGACGTTGTGCTTTGGGGATTGAGAACCCCCACCACCGAGCAGCCCTTGCACCGAAGATCAGCCCTCCAGCATCTCCACGATCTGCGTGGGGCCCTTTTGCATTGTGCCACTCGACGCGCCATCCCGGCCACTAGCCAAGCGGCCAGCGGCCATCTTGGCGACGAACCCGAAGATTTAAACAGCAGGTCTGGTTGCTCCAGACCTACCCAAGCTCCTGTGAAAAGGAGCACCCGCTCTGACCTTGCTGGTCCGAGTGAACAGCATCTTTCAACTTCTGCGTGGCTTGCATTTGCCAAGGCCTGTTTGCTCCGATCAGGTCGCCGACACCGCCAACAGCGAGAAGCCTACGTGGGACAGCTCGTGACCGACTCCTGGACGTCCTCGACCCCGGGTATCCACGTGGCTGCAGAAAGAAGCTACCCGACAACGCCTGTTTGCACCCGACATCACCTGGTTCCACTCTGGTTCCACGGCAGTCACTGGCTAGTGACTTTGAACACTGTCCCCTCTGCTTTCAGGTCTTCACATCTACAGATCCACCCTTGGATCCACCGGAACTCTTCTCATCGAGCCGCCTGCAGCATCTCCTGCTCCAAGCACCATCGACCAGCGTGACGAAACCCGACACATCTTCGACCCTGTGCACCCGCTTCCTGTGGGTGAGGTAACTCAGCTCCGCCGGTGCTCCTGCACTGGTACACATCCCCAGGGCCTGTGTTTTAAGTTTCAGCTCCGTAGGTCACTCGGAAGGTTCCTAACTTTCTAACTTTGTGCTTTTTACGCACCATAGACTTTGTATTGAGAAGTGCGTGCACTTTGAACACTGCACCCGAGTCCCGTGGGCCTTTCCCGACTTAGTTAACTCCAGTCTCGAATAGCTCCAGCGATTCCCAAGGCCCTAGGCCTCTTCACTTTCCTCCTGGTATCTCTTATACCACTTATTTAGTATATGGTTTAGGTGGCCCCTAGGGCTCATCCATATTGTGCAACTTTTGTGTATTTTAAACTGTCTTGTGATTTTACGCTTGTGCTTCTGTGCTCAGAAAGAGTCCAGGGGATTTTAATAGTTAATAAATCAATATATATTTTCAATATATATCTGTGTGGTGTCCCTTTCATTTGGTATTCAAGGGGGTTGTGTGTGGTATAACAGCTGGCTTCACATGCCTTTCAGAGTTTAGCCTAAGACTGCTTTGTCCACGTTACCACTAGGATAACTGGTCTACAAGGTTGAATTACAACCATCATCATAAGGGTTGCTTGGCATGGTACAAAGTGATCACTAGAACTAGTGAGCATTATATACCAGGCCAACTTCTCACATTGGTGAGCAGCGGATTGGGATCTGAGCTTGCTGTTGTTTTACCATTGCAATCTTTGAGATTATCATTTGAAAGATCATACAGGTACCTGCTAGGTACATATAAAACAAGACTAGTATACTTAAGTTCTACTGAACTTAGTTGTTGTAGAGCAAAGGGAGTAGCACACCCTAGCTACAACTACTAGATAGGTTTAGTAGGTAAACACCAGTGTAGGTAGATTGCAACACATCCACCCACACTAGAGCAATGTCTGGAACAGAGGGGTCCAGTGGACTTACTCCTGTTGAGAGTGACCCTCCAAGGGCACCATCCCAGTTTGCTATTTTTCCTTTTAAGGAATTAAGACAGCTTTGTGTCTTAAGGGGTCTGAAGACAGGGCCTACCCCTACTACAGACCACCTAAGAGAGCTCTTGGATCAGTCTGAGGCTCTAAAGACCTCTAAAGCAAACCCCACAGGGAATGCTGAAGGAGGCCATCCTTCAGAGGATGACACTGTAGACACCCCTACCCCTATCATCCTAGTAGATGAGGAAGCCTCCACCACTGGAGCTCCTCAGGTAGATGAAGAGGAAGAAGAAGAAGAGGAGGAGGAGGTGGAAAGCAGTGAGTCAGATGATGACAGAGATAGTCAGGTGCTGGTCAGTAGACTGAACCAGGCTAACTTAAGTCAACTTGGGAATGAATCAGGTAACAACCCATTCAGACCCCCAGGTGGACTTAACCAGGGCCATAGGAGGAGAAGGCATCACTCAGGTGAATCCAACACCTCCCATGTCTCTAGAGGCTCTCATGGTCACTCCAGAAAGGAGATGACTAGCCCTCAGAGAAGGGAACATGAGGCCAAGATGAGAGAGGCTGAGCTTAGGATCCAGAGGCAAGAGTTAGAGGTTGCCCTGGCTAAGGAGAAACTTGCTAGAGCAAGACAGCCTAGAGAGAGTGGGGTAATAGAACCCACTGGTGGCAGCAATATCCACAAGGATAAAGACAGGTCTTTTGATAATAGAAACCTGAGTAAGATTGTGCCCCCCTACAAAGCTGGGGATGACATCCATAAATGGATTACTGCAATGGAGAGAGCCTGCAGAGTACAGCAGATCCCTCAGGAGCAGTGGGCAGCAATCTTGTGGCTCTCCTTTGAAGGTAGAGGCCGAGACAGACTCCTCACAGTTAGTGATGGGGATTCTAGAAACTACCTGGTCCTGAAGAGTGCTCTGATTGATGGGTTAGGCTTAACCACTGAACAGTACAGGTTAATGTTCAGAGATACCCAGAAGACACAGACTCAGGACTGGTCTGAATTTGTTGAGTGTGCCACTAAGGCTCTGGAGGGATGGTTGCTGGGAAGCAAGGTTACAGACTATGAAGGATTGTATAATTTGCTGATGAGAGAACAAATTTTAAATAATTGTCAGAACCAGCAGTTGCATCAACATTTGGTTGACTCAGATTTGACCTCTCCCCAAGAATTGGGAAAGAGGGCAGATAAATGGGTAAGAACCAGAGTTAAGCAAAAGAACCAGAACCAGAACCAGGGTGGTGACCAGAAGAAAACAGACCAGAAGGGTGGGGAGCAGAAAGCTAAAGACCAGAAGTCTTCAACAGGGCCCCAAACTGAGACAGAGGGTGGGTCCCAAACTTCCAAGAAGAAGAAGAAAGAAGGTCAGAAGAAACCCTGGTGTAAAACTTGTAAGAACACCTCTCACTGGACAAGTGAGTGTAAAAAGGGTGGAGCCCCCAACACTGCAGCCCCTAAGGCACCTGCACCCACTAGTACAGTTAGCAGTGTTGGTCCTCAAGCCAAGGGTTTAGTGGGAATCACTTTGGGAACTGAAGGAGATTCTGACCTAGTCAGAACCCTTACACAGGCTGTTCTGGTTTGTGAAGGGGACATAGATTTGACCCCTGACATAAGTCCCAGTAACCTGGGCAAATACAGACAGACACCTTTGATTAACAACAAAGTGGCTCAAGCTTACAGGGACACATGTGCCAGTGTCACTATGGTGACACCTAACTTTGTGGACCCTGGACAATACATGCCAGGCGATGATTACCTGGTGACCAATGCCAGCAATGTCACTACTACACATAGTGTGGCACTTGTTAACTTTTCCTGGGGAGGGGTAACTGGCCTAAAGAAAGTTGTGGTTAGTGCTGATCTCCCAGTAGAATGTTTGTTGGGCAATGACCTGGAGAACTCTCTATGGTCAGAAGTTGAGTACAGGACTCATGCAGAGATGTTAGGGATATCATCACATGTCCTTGCTGTGACCAGGTCACAGGCCAAAAAGTGCCTCTCTGAACCTCAGGTCTTGGATCCTGGAACAATGGACCAAGTACCTCCCAAGAAGAAGAACAGGAGGGTTAAGGCTGTGCCTTCCCAACTGCCTACAAGTGAGGATCAGGCTTCACAGGAAACTGATCTAGAGACCCCTGAAGGAACTGTCCCTGAAGAACTTGAACCTGATCAGGTTGAGTTTCTGGGGACAGGGGGACCTTCTAGGGCAGACTTGGGGCAGGCTCAGTTAACCTGTCCTTCTCTTGAACCCCTCAGACAGCAGGCTGCTGCTGAGGCTGCTGGGAATGCTCAAGGTGCCCATAAAGTATATTGGGACGATGGACTCCTTTATTCAGAGGCTAGAGACCCCAAGCCTGGTGCTACCAGGAGGTTGGTTATACCTCTGCAATTTAGGGGCTTCCTACTCACCTTGGCCCATGATATTCCTTTAGCAGGACACCTAGGCCAGAACAAGACTTGGGACAGGCTTGTCCCTCACTTTCACTGGCCTCACATGTCTGAAGACACCAAGGAGTTTTGTCGCTCCTGTGAAACCTGCCAAGCCAGTGGTAAAGCAGGTGGAACAACAAAGGCCCCCCTGATACCACTACCTGTGGTGGGGGTTCCCTTTGAGAGAGTGGGGATTGATATTGTTGGTCCAATGGATCCCCCTACAGCATCTGGGCACAGATTCATACTGGTGGTAGTGGATCATGCCACCAGGTACCCAGAGGCAATTCCCCTTAGGACCACAACAGCTCCTGTTGTGGCCAGGGCCTTACTTGGAGTTTTCTCCAGAGTGGGGTTTCCTAAGGAGGTAATATCAGATAGAGGTACCAACTTCATGTCTGGATATTTGACAGCTATGTGGAAGGAATGTGGTGTAAACTACAAGTTCACCACTCCTTATCACCCACAATGCAATGGGCTTGTTGAGAGATTTAACAAGACCCTAAAGGGCATGATTAAAGGATTACCTGAAAAGCTCAGGCGAAGATGGGACATCCTTCTGCCCTGCCTTTTGTTCGCTTACAGAGAGGTCCCTCAAAAGGGGGTTGGATTCAGCCCCTTTGAATTGTTGTTTGGGCACCCTGTAAGAGGACCCCTGTGTCTTGTGAAGGAAGGATGGGAGTTACCTCTCAAAAAGCCTAAACAGGACATAGTGGACTATGTACTTGGTCTCCGCTCCAGGATGGCAGAGTACATGGAAAAGGCATCCAAAAACCTTGAGGCTAGCCAAGAATTACAAAAAGCTTGGCATGACCAAAAGGCTGTCCTTGTTGAATTTCAGCCTGGACAGAAGGTATGGGTGTTGGAGCCAGTGGCCCCAGCAGCACTCCAAGACAAATGGTCTGGACCCCATACAGTTCTGGAAAAGAAGGGAGAGGTTACCTACTTGGTGGACCTAGGAACTCCCAGGAGCCCCCACAGGGTGCTCCATGTGAACAGATTGAAGGCATATGTCAGCAGGGCAGACATGGGCTTGCTCATGGCTACAGATGAGGGACAGGAGGAAGAGAGTGACCCTCTCCCAGACCTGCTCACTCAGAACCCTGAGGATGGCTCAGTTGATGGTGTGGCCTTAGGTGGCAGCCTCACTGAACATCAGCAACATGACTGCAGACAAGTTCTACAGGCATACAGGCATATGTTCTCCTTGACCCCCAGTCAGACTAACTGGTGTACCCATGTGGTGGACACTGGTGACAGTCTTCCTGTAAAGAGCAAGATTTACAGGCAACCTGACCACGTCAGGGACTGTATAAAGACTGAGGTGCAAAAGATGCTGGAATTAGGTGTCATTGAGCCTTCAGAGAGCCCCTGGGCTAGCCCAGTGGTTCTGGTCCCCAAACCTCACACCAAAGATGGCAAGAGAGAGATGAGGTTCTGTGTGGATTACAGAGGACTCAATGCTGTCACCAGGACAGATGCACACCCTATTCCAAGGGCAGATGAGCTCATTGACAAGTTGGCTTCTGCCAAATATTTGAGCACATTTGACTTAACAGCTGGCTACTGGCAAATCAGGTTAGCTGAGGAGTCTAAAGCCAAGACAGCATTTTCTACCCCTAGTGGGCATTATCAGTTTGTGGTGATGCCCTTTGGTTTGAAAAATGCACCTGCCACCTTCCAAAGGTTGGTGAACCAAGTCCTCACTGGGTTGGATGACTTTTGTGCAGCTTATCTGGACGATATTGCTGTCTTTAGCTCCACCTGGGAGGATCACCTGATCCACCTGAAGGAAGTGCTTGAGGCTCTGCAGAAGGCAGGCCTCACTATCAAGGCAACAAAGTGCCAGATAGGGCAGAGCAAGGTTGTATACCTGGGCCACCTTGTAGGTGGAGGCCAAGTTCAACCACTGGAGAGTAAGATCCAGACCATCAAGGACTGGTCCCCTCCAACTACCCAGACTCAGGTCAGAGCTTTCTTGGGCCTGACTGGGTACTACAGGAAGTTTGTTAAGAACTATGGGTCCATTGTGACTCCTCTTAATGATCTGACATCCAAGAAGATGCCCAAAAAGGTTCAGTGGACAGAAATCTGTCAAAAGGCATTTGATGACCTGAAGAAGGCCATGTGCTCTGCACCTATCCTGAAGAGTCCTGACTACTCAAGAGAGTTCATTGTCCAAACAGATGCTTCTGAGTTGGGAGTGGGAGCAGTGCTTTCACAGCTTAATGTAGATGGCCAGGACCAGCCCATTGCTTTCATTAGCAGAAGGCTGACCCCCAGAGAGAAACGTTGGTCAGCTATAGAGAGGGAGGCCTTTGCTGTGGTGTGGGCCCTGAAGAAGCTGAGACCATACTTATTTGGCACTCACTTCAAGATTCAGACCGACCATAAGCCCCTCCTATGGCTTAATCAGATGAAGGGTGAAAACCCCAAACTACTCAGGTGGTCCATTTCCCTACAGGGGATGGACTTTACAGTGGAGCACCGCCCAGGGACTGACCATGGCAACGCAGATGGTCTCTCCAGGTACTTCCACTTAGAACATGAAGACACAACTGGTCAAGGTTAGTCTAATGTCCCTGCGTTTGGGGGGGGGTTATGTAGGAGAGTAGGGTCTGCTATCCTATGGTCACCCCAAATTTTTGCTTTTTGCTTCACTGGTTTCTGACTTAATGTGGCTGTGGGCCTGCTAATCAGACCCACAGCCTGCTGTTCTCTCTCTAAATTGATGCCAATGCACTTTAGGTGTATTACGAATTGGAACTGGTTCACCTTATGAGCCCCTGTAATAGTGCACCCTAGGTGCCCAGGGCATAGGTGTATCCAAGGCCTACCAGGGGCTGCAGCACGTATTGTGCCACCCCTGGCCTGGCCTCCATCTTTGACACAACTGGCTGAACACTCAGCTGGGGTAAGTCGGTGTAACCACCTCTTACTTAGGTACAGTATGCCTGTGCCTAACCCTAAACTGGACACATATGTTCCTATCAGCCACTCCTATGGAAGGCCTCCTCAATCCTGGAGGCAGAGTGCTTGGAAATATGTGAGATGGTGCTCTAGCATGAGCTGAGCCTGTCTGCAGCTGTCGGGAACCACTCCCTAAGCTGTTCCGGGATATTGCCATACCATATACTCTTAAGTGCATTATAATCCTCGCGGTTAAATGCTATCTTTGGTTTGGCTTTATCAAAACATGTCGAGTAAGGTGTCATACGAATTGGAATACTATCCCCTCGCCAGTTCTGGCGACGGGGATAGCATTCCACCCTTCTAGAGGGACACGACATGTGTGTAGCCTTAACCCCGGTTAAAGTTAAACAGAGCCTCAGCATCACAAAATGGATGCTGCCACCACAGACACAAGTCTGGCCTCCTGCTGCTGACCGAAACTCGGCAGATGGTGGCCTGGACAAAGGGTTTCCTGCCTTGGGAGGTGCGAGCACCACCCCAGACAGGATTTTGTGTATTGGGTAGGACAGGGCTGAAAAGAATCAGACATGCCCGGGGCACACAAGGTGTCCCCGTGCATAGGCCAGCCCAAACCGGTTCTGGGGCCTTCCAGCCCCAGTCCTGGCGCGGAGCTGGACAAAGGAAAGGGGGTGTAACCGCCCCCCTTCCTGGTTCCTCCCAGAGGAGGGACCTAGTAGGTGATCCACCCCCTAGATTGGAATAAGAGGGGGAGCAGTGCCATTGCACAGCAGATCATCCCGAAATCAACTTAAACTAAGAAGAAGACTGGACTTCGACATTCTGCTGCACAGAAGACTGAAGAAGAATCTCCCTTGTGGCCAAGGAGTGACCACCCTGTGAACACAGGTACCAACCAGCAACTCGACGTCTGCTTTGCCGCCGCCTCCCGCCGGAGCCCGAGCCCAGAGCCCGACAAGAACCAGATTCCCAGACCTCTCAGAGCCCGATCCACAGTCCCTGCAAAGAAGGGACCCGTGGAGGCACCGAGTGACGTGGGACCGGACCTCTTGGAAGACACTCGTAAAGCTGACTGCGCAGCTTCTGAGGCATCCTCGACGTTGTGCTTTGGGGATTGAGAACCCCCACCACCGAGCAGCCCTTGCACCGAAGATCAGCCCTCCAGCATCTCCACGATCTGCGTGGGGCCCTTTTGCATTGTGCCACTCGACGCGCCATCCCGGCCACTAGCCAAGCGGCCAGCGGCCATCTTGGCGACGAACCCGAAGATTTAAACAGCAGGTCTGGTTGCTCCAGACCTACCCAAGCTCCTGTGAAAAGGAGCACCCGCTCTGACCTTGCTGGTCCGAGTGAACAGCATCTTTCAACTTCTGCGTGGCTTGCATTTGCCAAGGCCTGTTTGCTCCGATCAGGTCGCCGACACCGCCAACAGCGAGAAGCCTACGTGGGACAGCTCGTGACCGACTCCTGGACGTCCTCGACCCCGGGTATCCACGTGGCTGCAGAAAGAAGCTACCCGACAACGCCTGTTTGCACCCGACATCACCTGGTTCCACTCTGGTTCCACGGCAGTCACTGGCTAGTGACTTTGAACACTGTCCCCTCTGCTTTCAGGTCTTCACATCTACAGATCCACCCTTGGATCCACCGGAACTCTTCTCATCGAGCCGCCTGCAGCATCTCCTGCTCCAAGCACCATCGACCAGCGTGACGAAACCCGACACATCTTCGACCCTGTGCACCCGCTTCCTGTGGGTGAGGTAACTCAGCTCCGCCGGTGCTCCTGCACTGGTACACATCCCCAGGGCCTGTGTTTTAAGTTTCAGCTCCGTAGGTCACTCGGAAGGTTCCTAACTTTCTAACTTTGTGCTTTTTACGCACCATAGACTTTGTATTGAGAAGTGCGTGCACTTTGAACACTGCACCCGAGTCCCGTGGGCCTTTCCCGACTTAGTTAACTCCAGTCTCGAATAGCTCCAGCGATTCCCAAGGCCCTAGGCCTCTTCACTTTCCTCCTGGTATCTCTTATACCACTTATTTAGTATATGGTTTAGGTGGCCCCTAGGGCTCATCCATATTGTGCAACTTTTGTGTATTTTAAACTGTCTTGTGATTTTACGCTTGTGCTTCTGTGCTCAGAAAGAGTCCAGGGGATTTTAATAGTTAATAAATCAATATATATTTTCAATATATATCTGTGTGGTGTCCCTTTCATTTGGTATTCAAGGGGGTTGTGTGTGGTATAACAGCTGGCTTCACATGCCTTTCAGAGTTTAGCCTAAGACTGCTTTGTCCACGTTACCACTAGGATAACTGGTCTACAAGGTTGAATTACAACCATCATCATAAGGGTTGCTTGGCATGGTACAAAGTGATCACTAGAACTAGTGAGCATTATATACCAGGCAAACTTCTCACACTTATAATATCAATTCAGTATTAAACTCTAGAATATTGATTGCTAATATATGTAATTATATAAATATACAAAGTGTAGGTCAGTGTACGTCCACATTTGTTTAGCTGATTTTAAGGTAGAGTATAGCAGAGCCTGGATAGCTCAGTCGGTAGAGCATCAGACTTTTAATCTGAGGGTCCAGGGTTCAAGTCCCTGTTCAGGCGGTTGTTTCCTTTAAAGAAAAAGTACTCTAATTGTATGCTCTTTTTGTGGACCCCTGCATGACGAATAAGATATTCCATTACTAAAATTGCAAAAACGTCTTTCATGGAGTTGTGAAATACACATCTGTCTCACATATTATGTGCCATTTGACTAAACTTAAGTCGTACGTAGATTTACCAATGGTATCATGTAGTCTGAGACGGTGAATATCATTTCACCAATTCAATATTCAAAATATAGCCATGGTTATAGTATCAAATGAACTTTATAAAGCTGATCAACAGCTAATAGCTCATTATTTCATTTCAGAACATCTCTGCACCTCATTATAGCAGATTGGCTCTGTGGCGCAATGGATAGCGCATTGGACTTCTAGGTGAATGTAAAATAGATATTCAAAGGTTGTGGGTTCGAATCCCACCAGAGTCAGTTGTATCCCTGTTATCCTGTTATCCCAAGTACCAACTCATTATTATATTCTCTGTATTTAGTACTAATACCGGCAACCATCTTAACCCCTTGCGTGCTGATGACGAAACCGTTCCGTCATGACTCCGCCCGCGCAAGGCGGAGTCAGCACAGGCGGAAAATACGCCCCGCACGCAAGGGGTTAAAAAACGTAGTGATAGTTGGGACACTTCCTAATGTTGATAATGTCATTTTGTGGGGTGCTGCCTCAGAGCCTGGATAGCTCAGTCGGTAGAGCATCAGACTTTTAATCTGAGGGCCCAGGGTTCAAGTCCCTGTTCAGGCAGCTTGGTTAAAGAAAATGTATATCAATTGCATACTCTTTTCAGGATCCAATGAATGGGAATTCCAATTACAGATGGTTCAAAAAAGTCTTGATCGAGTCCTTACATACCCATCTGTGCTCTACTTTCTTTGACAAGGGTTAAGAAGACTTACCCAAACTGTATCATGTAGTTTGACATGTTGATTATCTTTTATCCAATTCAATGTTCAAAATGTAAGCTAGTGTCGGATTAATTTGATAAAGTTGGTCAACAACTTATAGGTCATCTTTTTATTTGTGAATCTCTGATCACCTTGTTGAATCAGGTCGGATCTCTGGTGCAATGGATTGCGGCTTGGAGTCCTAGGCGAATGTAGCAAAAGCATTCAAACGCTAAGGGTTCGAACACCAACTGGGTCAATTTTATCCCTCCTCTATTTTATAACTAATTGAAACAGTAACCAGCAATCCTGCTTCTCCATCACCAGAAACATTTACCAAAATGGCAGTGAAAGAAAGTCTACTTAAACAGAGACTGTTTGCTTTGAAAATGTTGCATAGTCTATGCCCAAGAGGAAATTCCCAATGATACTGCTGAAAATGTAATTTAGGAGTTAGTAATAGTATTTGGCCCTTTATTAATTTCACAGTATCATTTTAAACACGTGATTTCTATGTCATCCGAAAATGAGATAGTACAAATTTCCGGAGTTATAATGGATTACGTGTGCTGCTGAAATTTCAAATGCTTAAAATATCAATTCATTATTAAACTCTAGAATATTGATTGCTAATATATGTAATTATATAAATATACAAAGTGTAGGTCAGTGTACGTCCACATTTGTTTAGCTGATTTTAAGGTAGAGTATAGCAGAGCCTGGATAGCTCAGTCGGTAGAGCATCAGACTTTTAATCTGAGGGTCCAGGGTTCAAGTTCCTATTCAGGTGGTTGTTTCCTTTAAAGAAAAAGTACTCTAATTGTATGCTCTTTTTGTGGACCCCTGCATGACGAATAAGATATTCCATTACTAAAATTGCAAAAACGTCTTTCATGGAGTTGTGAAATACACATCTGTCTCACATATTATGTGCCATTTGACTAAACTTAAGTCGTACGTAGATTTACCAATGGTATCATGTAGTCTGAGACGGTGAATATCATTTCACCAATTCAATATTCAAAATATAGCCATGGTTCTAGTATCAAATGAACTTTATAAAGCTGATCAACAGCTAATAGCTCATTATTTCATTTCAGAACATCTCTGCACCTCATTATAGCAGATTGGCTCTGTGGCGCAATGGATAGCGCATTGGACTTCTAGGTGAATGTAAAAAAGATATTCAAAGGTTGTGGGTTCGAATCCCACCAGAGTCAGTTTTATCCCTGTTATCCCAAGTACCAATTCATTATTATATTCTCTGTATTTAGTACTAATACCGGCAACCATCTTAACCCCTTGCGTGCTGATAACAGAACGGTTCCGTCATCAGCTACGGGTGAGCTGTGCTGATGACGAAACCGTTCCGTCATGACTCCGCCCGCGCAAGGCGTAGTCAGCACAGGCGGAAAATACGCCCCGCACTCAAGGGGTTAAAAAACGTAGTGATAGTTGGGACACTTCCTAATGTTGATAATGTCATTTTGTGGGGTGCTGCCTCAGAGCCTGGATAGCTCAGTCGGTAGAGCATCAGACTTTTAATCTGAGGGCCCAGGGTTCAAGTCCCTGTTCAGGCGGCTTGGTTAAAGAAAATGTATATCAATTGCATACTCTTTTCAGGATCCAATGAATGGGAATTCCAATTACAGATGGTTCAAAAAAGTCTTGATCGAGTCCTTACATACCCATCTGTGCTCAACTTTCTTTGACAAGGGTTAAGAAGACTTACCCAAACTGTATCATGTAGTTTGACATGTTGATTATCTTTTATCCAATTCAATGTTCAAAATGTAAGCTAGTGTCCGATTAATTTGATAAAGTTGGTCAACAACTTATAGGTCATCTTTTTATTTGTGAATCTCTGATCACCTTGTTGAATCAGGTCGGATCTCTGGTGCAATGGATTGCGGCTTGGAGTCCTAGGCGAATGTAGCAAAAGCATTCAAACGCTAAGGGTTCGAACACCAACTGGGTCAATTTTATCCCTCCTCTATTTTATAACTAATTGAAACAGTAACCAGCAATCCTGCTTCTCCATCACCAGAAACATTTACCAAAATGGCAGTGAAAGAAATTCTACTTAAACAGAGACTGTTTGCTTTGAAAATGTTGCATAGTCTATGCCCAAGAGGAAATTCCCAATGATACTGCTGAAAATGTAATTTAGGAGTTAGTAATAGTATTTGGCCCTTTATTAATTTCACTGTGTCATTTTAAACACGTGATTTCTATGTCATCCGAAAATGAGATAGTACAAATTTCCGGAGTTATAATGGATTACGTGTGCTGCTGAAATTTCAAATGCTTATAATATCAATTCAGTATTAAACTCTAGAATATTGATTGCTAATATATGTAATTATATAAATATACAAAGTGTAGGTCAGTGTACGTCCACATTTGTTTAGCTGATTTTAAGGTAGAGTATAGCAGAGCCTGGATAGCTCAGTCGGTAGAGCATCAGACTTATAATCTGAGGGTCCAGGGTTCAAGTCCCTGTTCAGGCGGTTGTTTCCTTTAAAGAAAAAGTACTCTAATTGTATGCTCTTTTTGTGGACCCCTGCATGACGAATAAGATATTCCATTACTAAAATTGCAAAAACGTCTTTCATGGAGTTGTGAAATACACATCTGTCTCACATATTATGTGCCATTTGACTAAACTTAAGTCGTACGTAGATTTACCAATGGTATCATGTAGTCTGAGACGGTGAATATCATTTCACCAATTCAATATTCAAAATATAGCCATGGTTATAGTATCAAATGAACTTTATAAAGCTGATCAACAGCTAATAGCTCATTATTTCATTTCAGAACATCTCTGCACCTCATTATAGCAGATTGGCTCTGTGGCGCAATGGATAGCGCATTGGACTTCTAGGTGAATGTAAAATAGATATTCAAAGGTTGTGGGTTCGAATCCCACCAGAGTCAGTTTTATCCCTGTTATCCTGTTATCCCAAGTACCAACTCATTATTATATTCTCTGTATTTAGTACTAATACCGGCAACCATCTTAACCCCTTGCGTGCTGATGACGAAACCGTTCCGTCATGACTCCGCCCGCGCAAGGCGGAGTCAGCACAGGCGGAAAATACGCCCCGCACGCAAGGGGTTAAAAAACGTAGTGATAGTTGGGACACTTCCTAATGTTGATAATGTCATTTTGTGGGGTGCTGCCTCAGAGCCTGGATAGCTCAGTCGGTAGAGCATCAGACTTTTAATCTGAGGGCCCAGGGTTCAAGTCCCTGTTCAGGCGGCTTGGTTAAAGAAAATGTATATCAATTGCATACTCTTTTCAGGATCCAATGAATGGGAATTCCAATTACAGATGGTTCAAAAAAGTCTTGATCGAGTCCTTACATACCCATCTGTGCTCTACTTTCTTTGACAAGGGTTAAGAAGACTTACCCAAACTGTATCATGTAGTTTGACATGTTGATTATCTTTTATCCAATTCAATGTTCAAAATGTAAGCTAGTGTCGGATTAATTTGATAAAGTTGGTCAACAACTTATAGGTCATCTTTTTATTTGTGAATCTCTGATCACCTTGTTGAATCAGGTCGGATCTCTGGTGCAATGGATTGCGGCTTGGAGTCCTAGGCGAATGTAGCAAAAGCATTCAAACGCTAAGGGTTCGAACACCAACTGGGTCAATTTTATCCCTCCTCTATTTTATAACTAATTGAAACAGTAACCAGCAATCCTGCTTCTCCATCACCAGAAACATTTACCAAAATGGCAGTGAAAGAAAGTCTACTTAAACAGAGACTGTTTGCTTTGAAAATGTTGCATAGTCTATGCCCAAGAGGAAATTCCCAATGATACTGCTGAAAATGTAATTTAGGAGTTAGTAATAGTATTTGGCCCTTTATTAATTTCACAGTATCATTTTAAACACGTGATTTCTATGTCATCCGAAAATGAGATAGTACAAATTTCCGGAGTTATAATGGATTACGTGTGCTGCTGAAATTTCAAATGCTTAAAATATCAATTCATTATTAAACTCTAGAATATTGATTGCTAATATATGTAATTATATAAATATACAAAGTGTAGGTCAGTGTACGTCCACATTTGTTTAGCTGATTTTAAGGTAGAGTATAGCAGAGCCTGGATAGCTCAGTCGGTAGAGCATCAGACTTTTAATCTGAGGGTCCAGGGTTCAAGTCCCTATTCAGGTGGTTGTTTCCTTTAAAGAAAAAGTACTCTAATTGTATGCTCTTTTTGTGGACCCCTGCATGACGAATAAGATATTCCATTACTAAAATTGCAAAAACGTCTTTCATGGAGTTGTGAAATACACATCTGTCTCACATATTATGTGCCATTTGACTAAACTTAAGTCGTACGTAGATTTACCAATGGTATCATGTAGTCTGAGACGGTGAATATCATTTCACCAATTCAATATTCAAAATATAGCCATGGTTCTAGTATCAAATGAACTTTATAAAGCTGATCAACAGCTAATAGCTCATTATTTCATTTCAGAACATCTCTGCACCTCATTATAGCAGATTGGCTCTGTGGCGCAATGGATAGCGCATTGGACTTCTAGGTGAATGTAAAAAAGATATTCAAAGGTTGTGGGTTCGAATCCCACCAGAGTCAGTTTTATCCCTGTTATCCCAAGTACCAATTCATTATTATATTCTCTGTATTTAGTACTAATACCGGCAACCATCTTAACCCCTTGCGTGCTGATAACAGAACGGTTCCGTCATCAGCTACGGGTGAGCTGTGCTGATGACGAAACCGTTCCGTCATGACTCCGCCCGCGCAAGGCGTAGTCAGCACAGGCGGAAAATACGCCCCGCACTCAAGGGGTTAAAAAACGTAGTGATAGTTGGGACACTTCCTAATGTTGATAATGTCATTTTGTGGGGTGCTGCCTCAGAGCCTGGATAGCTCAGTCGGTAGAGCATCAGACTTTTAATCTGAGGGCCCAGGGTTCAAGTCCCTGTTCAGGCGGCTTGGTTAAAGAAAATGTATATCAATTGCATACTCTTTTCAGGATCCAATGAATGGGAATTCCAATTACAGATGGTTCAAAAAAGTCTTGATCGAGTCCTTACATACCCATCTGTGCTCAACTTTCTTTGACAAGGGTTAAGAAGACTTACCCAAACTGTATCATGTAGTTTGACATGTTGATTATCTTTTATCCAATTCAATGTTCAAAATGTAAGCTAGTGTCCGATTAATTTGATAAAGTTGGTCAACAACTTATAGGTCATCTTTTTATTTGTGAATCTCTGATCACCTTGTTGAATCAGGTCGGATCTCTGGTGCAATGGATTGCGGCTTGGAGTCCTAGGCGAATGTAGCAAAAGCATTCAAACGCTAAGGGTTCGAACACCAACTGGGTCAATTTTATCCCTCCTCTATTTTATAACTAATTGAAACAGTAACCAGCAATCCTGCTTCTCCATCACCAGAAACATTTACCAAAATGGCAGTGAAAGAAATTCTACTTAAACAGAGACTGTTTGCTTTGAAAATGTTGCATAGTCTATGCCCAAGAGGAAATTCCCAATGATACTGCTGAAAATGTAATTTAGGAGTTAGTAATAGTATTTGGCCCTTTATTAATTTCACTGTGTCATTTTAAACACGTGATTTCTATGTCATCCGAAAATGAGATAGTACAAATTTCCGGAGTTATAATGGATTACGTGTGCTGCTGAAATTTCAAATGCTTATAATATCAATTCAGTATTAAACTCTAGAATATTGATTGCTAATATATGTAATTATATAAATATACAAAGTGTAGGTCAGTGTACGTCCACATTTGTTTAGCTGATTTTAAGGTAGAGTATAGCAGAGCCTGGATAGCTCAGTCGGTAGAGCATCAGACTTATAATCTGAGGGTCCAGGGTTCAAGTCCCTGTTCAGGCGGTTGTTTCCTTTAAAGAAAAAGTACTCTAATTGTATGCTCTTTTTGTGGACCCCTGCATGACGAATAAGATATTCCATTACTAAAATTGCAAAAACGTCTTTCATGGAGTTGTGAAATACACATCTGTCTCACATATTATGTGCCATTTGACTAAACTTAAGTCGTACGTAGATTTACCAATGGTATCATGTAGTCTGAGACGGTGAATATCATTTCACCAATTCAATATTCAAAATATAGCCATGGTTATAGTATCAAATGAACTTTATAAAGCTGATCAACAGCTAATAGCTCATTATTTCATTTCAGAACATCTCTGCACCTCATTATAGCAGATTGGCTCTGTGGCGCAATGGATAGCGCATTGGACTTCTAGGTGAATGTAAAATAGATATTCAAAGGTTGTGGGTTCGAATCCCACCAGAGTCAGTTTTATCCCTGTTATCCTGTTATCCCAAGTACCAACTCATTATTATATTCTCTGTATTTAGTACTAATACCGGCAACCATCTTAACCCCTTGCGTGCTGATGACGAAACCGTTCCGTCATGACTCCGCCCGCGCAATGCGGAGTCAGCACAGGCGGAAAATACGCCCCGCACGCAAGGGGTTAAAAAACGTAGTGATAGTTGGGACACTTCCTAATGTTGATAATGTCATTTTGTGGGGTGCTGCCTCAGAGCCTGGATAGCTCAGTCGGTAGAGCATCAGACTTTTAATCTGAGGGCCCAGGGTTCAAGTCCCTGTTCAGGCGGCTTGGTTAAAGAAAATGTATATCAATTGCATACTCTTTTCAGGATCCAATGAATGGGAATTCCAATTACAGATGGTTCAAAAAAGTCTTGATCGAGTCCTTACATACCCATCTGTGCTCTACTTTCTTTGACAAGGGTTAAGAAGACTTACCCAAACTGTATCATGTAGTTTGACATGTTGATTATCTTTTATCCAATTCAATGTTCAAAATGTAAGCTAGTGTCGGATTAATTTGATAAAGTTGGTCAACAACTTATAGGTCATCTTTTTATTTGTGAATCTCTGATCACCTTGTTGAATCAGGTCGGATCTCTGGTGCAATGGATTGCGGCTTGGAGTCCTAGGCGAATGTAGCAAAAGCATTCAAACGCTAAGGGTTCGAACACCAACTGGGTCAATTTTATCCCTCCTCTATTTTATAACTAATTGAAACAGTAACCAGCAATCCTGCTTCTCCATCACCAGAAACATTTACCAAAATGGCAGTGAAAGAAAGTCTACTTAAACAGAGACTGTTTGCTTTGAAAATGTTGCATAGTCTATGCCCAAGAGGAAATTCCCAATGATACTGCTGAAAATGTAATTTAGGAGTTAGTAATAGTATTTGGCCCTTTATTAATTTCACAGTGTCATTTTAAACACGTGATTTCTATGTCATCCGAAAATGAGATAGTACAAATTTCCGGAGTTATAATGGATTACGTGTGCTGCTGAAATTTCAAATGCTTAAAATATCAATTCATTATTAAACTCTAGAATATTGATTGCTAATATATGTAATTATATAAATATACAAAGTGTAGGTCAGTGTACGTCCACATTTGTTTAGCTGATTTTAAGGTAGAGTATAACAGAGCCTGGATAGCTCAGTCGGTAGAGCATCAGACTTTTAATCTGAGGGTCCAGGGTTCAAGTCCCTATTCAGGTGGTTGTTTCCTTTAAAGAAAAAGTACTCTAATTGTATGCTCTTTTTGTGGACCCCTGCATGACGAATAAGATATTCCATTACTAAAATTGCAAAAACGTCTTTCATGGAGTTGTGAAATACACATCTGTCTCACATATTATGTGCCATTTGACTAAACTTAAGTCGTACGTAGATTTACCAATGGTATCATGTAGTCTGAGACGGTGAATATCATTTCACCAATTCAATATTCAAAATATAGCCATGGTTATAGTATCAAATGAACTTTATAAAGCTGATCAACAGCTAATAGCTCATTATTTCATTTCAGAACATCTCTGCACCTCATTATAGCAGATTGGCTCTGTGGCGCAATGGATAGCGCATTGGACTTCTAGGTGAATGTAAAAAAGATATTCAAAGGTTGTGGGTTCGAATCCCACCAGAGTCAGTTTTATCCCTGTTATCCTGTTATCCCAAGTACCAATTCATTATTATATTCTCTGTATTTAGTACTAATACCGGCAACCATCTTAACCCCTTGCGTGCTGATAACAGAACGGTTCCGTCATCAGCTACGGGTGAGCTGTGCTGATGACGAAACCGTTCCGTCATGACTCCGCCCGCGCAAGGCGTAGTCAGCACAGGCGGAAAATACGCCCCGCACTCAAGGGGTTAAAAAACGTAGTGATAGTTGGGACACTTCCTAATGTTGATAATGTCATTTTGTGGGGTGCTGCCTCAGAGCCTGGATAGCTCAGTCGGTAGAGCATCAGACTTTTAATCTGAGGGCCCAGGGTTCAAGTCCCTGTTCAGGCGGCTTGGTTAAAGAAAATGTATATCAATTGCATACTCTTTTCAGGATCCAATGAATGGGAATTCCAATTACAGATGGTTCAAAAAAGTCTTGATCGAGTCCTTACATACCCATCTGTGCTCAACTTTCTTTGACAAGGGTTAAGAAGACTTACCCAAACTGTATCATGTAGTTTGACATGTTGATTATCTTTTATCCAATTCAATGTTCAAAATGTAAGCTAGTGTCCGATTAATTTGATAAAGTTGGTCAACAACTTATAGGTCATCTTTTTATTTGTGAATCTCTGATCACCTTGTTGAATCAGGTCGGATCTCTGGTGCAATGGATTGCGGCTTGGAGTCCTAGGCGAATGTAGCAAAAGCATTCAAACGCTAAGGGTTCGAACACCAACTGGGTCAATTTTATCCCTCCTCTATTTTATAACTAATTGAAACAGTAACCAGCAATCCTGCTTCTCCATCACCAGAAACATTTACCAAAATGGCAGTGAAAGAAAGTCTACTTAAACAGAGACTGTTTGCTTTGAAAATGTTGCATAGTCTATGCCCAAGAGGAAATTCCCAATGATACTGCTGAAAATGTAATTTAGGAGTTAGTAATAGTATTTGGCCCTTTATTAATTTCACTGTGTCATTTTAAACACGTGATTTCTATGTCATCCGAAAATGAGATAGTACAAATTTCCGGAGTTATAATGGATTACGTGTGCTGCTGAAATTTCAAATGCTTATAATATCAATTCAGTATTAAACTCTAGAATATTGATTGCTAATATATGTAATTATATAAATATACAAAGTGTAGGTCAGTGTACGTCCACATTTGTTTAGCTGATTTTAAGGTAGAGTATAGCAGAGCCTGGATAGCTCAGTCGGTAGAGCATCAGACTTTTAATCTGAGGGTCCAGGGTTCAAGTCCCTGTTCAGGCGGTTGTTTCCTTTAAAGAAAAAGTACTCTAATTGTATGCTCTTTTTGTGGACCCCTGCATGACGAATAAGATATTCCATTACTAAAATTGCAAAAACGTCTTTCATGGAGTTGTGAAATACACATCTGTCTCACATATTATGTGCCATTTGACTAAACTTAAGTCGTACGTAGATTTACCAATGGTATCATGTAGTCTGAGACGGTGAATATCATTTCACCAATTCAATATTCAAAATATAGCCATGGTTATAGTATCAAATGAACTTTATAAAGCTGATCAACAGCTAATAGCTCATTATTTCATTTCAGAACATCTCTGCACCTCATTATAGCAGATTGGCTCTGTGGCGCAATGGATAGCGCATTGGACTTCTAGGTGAATGTAAAATAGATATTCAAAGGTTGTGGGTTCGAATCCCACCAGAGTCAGTTGTATCCCTGTTATCCTGTTATCCCAAGTACCAACTCATTATTATATTCTCTGTATTTAGTACTAATACCGGCAACCATCTTAACCCCTTGCGTGCTGATGACGAAACCGTTCCGTCATGACTCCGCCCGCGCAAGGCGGAGTCAGCACAGGCGGAAAATACGCCCCGCACGCAAGGGGTTAAAAAACGTAGTGATAGTTGGGACACTTCCTAATGTTGATAATGTCATTTTGTGGGGTGCTGCCTCAGAGCCTGGATAGCTCAGTCGGTAGAGCATCAGACTTTTAATCTGAGGGCCCAGGGTTCAAGTCCCTGTTCAGGCAGCTTGGTTAAAGAAAATGTATATCAATTGCATACTCTTTTCAGGATCCAATGAATGGGAATTCCAATTACAGATGGTTCAAAAAAGTCTTGATCGAGTCCTTACATACCCATCTGTGCTCTACTTTCTTTGACAAGGGTTAAGAAGACTTACCCAAACTGTATCATGTAGTTTGACATGTTGATTATCTTTTATCCAATTCAATGTTCAAAATGTAAGCTAGTGTCGGATTAATTTGATAAAGTTGGTCAACAACTTATAGGTCATCTTTTTATTTGTGAATCTCTGATCACCTTGTTGAATCAGGTCGGATCTCTGGTGCAATGGATTGCGGCTTGGAGTCCTAGGCGAATGTAGCAAAAGCATTCAAACGCTAAGGGTTCGAACACCAACTGGGTCAATTTTATCCCTCCTCTATTTTATAACTAATTGAAACAGTAACCAGCAATCCTGCTTCTCCATCACCAGAAACATTTACCAAAATGGCAGTGAAAGAAAGTCTACTTAAACAGAGACTGTTTGCTTTGAAAATGTTGCATAGTCTATGCCCAAGAGGAAATTCCCAATGATACTGCTGAAAATGTAATTTAGGAGTTAGTAATAGTATTTGGCCCTTTATTAATTTCACAGTGTCATTTTAAACACGTGATTTCTATGTCATCCGAAAATGAGATAGTACAAATTTCCGGAGTTATAATGGATTACGTGTGCTGCTGAAATTTCAAATGCTTAAAATATCAATTCATTATTAAACTCTAGAATATTGATTGCTAATATATGTAATTATATAAATATACAAAGTGTAGGTCAGTGTACGTCCACATTTGTTTAGCTGATTTTAAGGTAGAGTATAGCAGAGCCTGGATAGCTCAGTCGGTAGAGCATCAGACTTTTAATCTGAGGGTCCAGGGTTCAAGTCCCTGTTCAGGCGGTTGTTTCCTTTAAAGAAAAAGTACTCTAATTGTATGCTCTTTTTGTGGACCCCTGCATGACGAATAAGATATTCCATTACTAAAATTGCAAAAACGTCTTTCATGGAGTTGTGAAATACACATCTGTCTCACATATTATGTGCCATTTGACTAAACTTAAGTCGTACGTAGATTTACCAATGGTATCATGTAGTCTGAGACGGTGAATATCATTTCACCAATTCAATATTCAAAATATAGCCATGGTTATAGTATCAAATGAACTTTATAAAGCTGATCAACAGCTAATAGCTCATTATTTCATTTCAGAACATCTCTGCACCTCATTATAGCAGATTGGCTCTGTGGCGCAATGGATAGCGCATTGGACTTCTAGGTGAATGTAAAAAAGATATTCAAAGGTTGTGGGTTCGAATCCCACCAGAGTCAGTTTTATCCCTGTTATCCTGTTATCCCAAGTACCAATTCATTATTATATTCTCTGTATTTAGTACTAATACCGGCAACCATCTTAACCCCTTGCGTGCTGATAACAGAACGGTTCCGTCATCAGCTACGGGTGAGCTGTGCTGATGACGAAACCGTTCCGTCATGACTCCGCCCGCGCAAGGCGTAGTCAGCACAGGCGGAAAATACGCCCCGCACTCAAGGGGTTAAAAAACGTAGTGATAGTTGGGACACTTCCTAATGTTGATAATGTCATTTTGTGGGGTGCTGCCTCAGAGCCTGGATAGCTCAGTCGGTAGAGCATCAGACTTTTAATCTGAGGGCCCAGGGTTCAAGTCCCTGTTCAGGCGGCTTGGTTAAAGAAAATGTATATCAATTGCATACTCTTTTCAGGATCCAATGAATGGGAATTCCAATTACAGATGGTTCAAAAAAGTCTTGATCGAGTCCTTACATACCCATCTGTGCTCAACTTTCTTTGACAAGGGTTAAGAAGACTTACCCAAACTGTATCATGTAGTTTGACATGTTGATTATCTTTTATCCAATTCAATGTTCAAAATGTAAGCTAGTGTCCGATTAATTTGATAAAGTTGGTCAACAACTTATAGGTCATCTTTTTATTTGTGAATCTCTGATCACCTTGTTGAATCAGGTCGGATCTCTGGTGCAATGGATTGCGGCTTGGAGTCCTAGGCGAATGTAGCAAAAGCATTCAAACGCTAAGGGTTCGAACACCAACTGGGTCAATTTTATCCCTCCTCTATTTTATAACTAATTGAAACAGTAACCAGCAATCCTGCTTCTCCATCACCAGAAACATTTACCAAAATGGCAGTGAAAGAAAGTCTACTTAAACAGAGACTGTTTGCTTTGAAAATGTTGCATAGTCTATGCCCAAGAGGAAATTCCCAATGATACTGCTGAAAATGTAATTTAGGAGTTAGTAATAGTATTTGGCCCTTTATTAATTTCACTGTGTCATTTTAAACACGTGATTTCTATGTCATCCGAAAATGAGATAGTACAAATTTCCGGAGTTATAATGGATTACGTGTGCTGCTGAAATTTCAAATGCTTATAATATCAATTCAGTATTAAACTCTAGAATATTGATTGCTAATATATGTAATTATATAAATATACAAAGTGTAGGTCAGTGTACGTCCACATTTGTTTAGCTGATTTTAAGGTAGAGTATAGCAGAGCCTGGATAGCTCAGTCGGTAGAGCATCAGACTTTTAATCTGAGGGTCCAGGGTTCAAGTCCCTGTTCAGGCGGTTGTTTCCTTTAAAGAAAAAGTACTCTAATTGTATGCTCTTTTTGTGGACCCCTGCATGACGAATAAGATATTCCATTACTAAAATTGCAAAAACGTCTTTCATGGAGTTGTGAAATACACATCTGTCTCACATATTATGTGCCATTTGACTAAACTTAAGTCGTACGTAGATTTACCAATGGTATCATGTAGTCTGAGACGGTGAATATCATTTCACCAATTCAATATTCAAAATATAGCCATGGTTATAGTATCAAATGAACTTTATAAAGCTGATCAACAGCTAATAGCTCATTATTTCATTTCAGAACATCTCTGCACCTCATTATAGCAGATTGGCTCTGTGGCGCAATGGATAGCGCATTGGACTTCTAGGTGAATGTAAAATAGATATTCAAAGGTTGTGGGTTCGAATCCCACCAGAGTCAGTTGTATCCCTGTTATCCTGTTATCCCAAGTACCAACTCATTATTATATTCTCTGTATTTAGTACTAATACCGGCAACCATCTTAACCCCTTGCGTGCTGATGACGAAACCGTTCCGTCATGACTCCGCCCGCGCAAGGCGGAGTCAGCACAGGCGGAAAATACGCCCCGCACGCAAGGGGTTAAAAAACGTAGTGATAGTTGGGACACTTCCTAATGTTGATAATGTCATTTTGTGGGGTGCTGCCTCAGAGCCTGGATAGCTCAGTCGGTAGAGCATCAGACTTTTAATCTGAGGGCCCAGGGTTCAAGTCCCTGTTCAGGCAGCTTGGTTAAAGAAAATGTATATCAATTGCATACTCTTTTCAGGATCCAATGAATGGGAATTCCAATTACAGATGGTTCAAAAAAGTCTTGATCGAGTCCTTACATACCCATCTGTGCTCTACTTTCTTTGACAAGGGTTAAGAAGACTTACCCAAACTGTATCATGTAGTTTGACATGTTGATTATCTTTTATCCAATTCAATGTTCAAAATGTAAGCTAGTGTCGGATTAATTTGATAAAGTTGGTCAACAACTTATAGGTCATCTTTTTATTTGTGAATCTCTGATCACCTTGTTGAATCAGGTCGGATCTCTGGTGCAATGGATTGCGGCTTGGAGTCCTAGGCGAATGTAGCAAAAGCATTCAAACGCTAAGGGTTCGAACACCAACTGGGTCAATTTTATCCCTCCTCTATTTTATAACTAATTGAAACAGTAACCAGCAATCCTGCTTCTCCATCACCAGAAACATTTACCAAAATGGCAGTGAAAGAAAGTCTACTTAAACAGAGACTGTTTGCTTTGAAAATGTTGCATAGTCTATGCCCAAGAGGAAATTCCCAATGATACTGCTGAAAATGTAATTTAGGAGTTAGTAATAGTATTTGGCCCTTTATTAATTTCACAGTGTCATTTTAAACACGTGATTTCTATGTCATCCGAAAATGAGATAGTACAAATTTCCGGAGTTATAATGGATTACGTGTGCTGCTGAAATTTCAAATGCTTAAAATATCAATTCATTATTAAACTCTAGAATATTGATTGCTAATATATGTAATTATATAAATATACAAAGTGTAGGTCAGTGTACGTCCACATTTGTTTAGCTGATTTTAAGGTAGAGTATAGCAGAGCCTGGATAGCTCAGTCGGTAGAGCATCAGACTTTTAATCTGAGGGTCCAGGGTTCAAGTCCCTGTTCAGGCGGTTGTTTCCTTTAAAGAAAAAGTACTCTAATTGTATGCTCTTTTTGTGGACCCCTGCATGACGAATAAGATATTCCATTACTAAAATTGCAAAAACGTCTTTCATGGAGTTGTGAAATACACATCTGTCTCACATATTATGTGCCATTTGACTAAACTTAAGTCGTACGTAGATTTACCAATGGTATCATGTAGTCTGAGACGGTGAATATCATTTCACCAATTCAATATTCAAAATATAGCCATGGTTATAGTATCAAATGAACTTTATAAAGCTGATCAACAGCTAATAGCTCATTATTTCATTTCAGAACATCTCTGCACCTCATTATAGCAGATTGGCTCTGTGGCGCAATGGATAGCGCATTGGACTTCTAGGTGAATGTAAAAAAGATATTCAAAGGTTGTGGGTTCGAATCCCACCAGAGTCAGTTTTATCCCTGTTATCCTGTTATCCCAAGTACCAATTCATTATTATATTCTCTGTATTTAGTACTAATACCGGCAACCATCTTAACCCCTTGCGTGCTGATAACAGAACGGTTCCGTCATCAGCTACGGGTGAGCTGTGCTGATGACGAAACCGTTCCGTCATGACTCCGCCCGCGCAAGGCGTAGTCAGCACAGGCGGAAAATACGCCCCGCACTCAAGGGGTTAAAAAACGTAGTGATAGTTGGGACACTTCCTAATGTTGATAATGTCATTTTGTGGGGTGCTGCCTCAGAGCCTGGATAGCTCAGTCGGTAGAGCATCAGACTTTTAATCTGAGGGCCCAGGGTTCAAGTCCCTGTTCAGGCGGCTTGGTTAAAGAAAATGTATATCAATTGCATACTCTTTTCAGGATCCAATGAATGGGAATTCCAATTACAGATGGTTCAAAAAAGTCTTGATCGAGTCCTTACATACCCATCTGTGCTCAACTTTCTTTGACAAGGGTTAAGAAGACTTACCCAAACTGTATCATGTAGTTTGACATGTTGATTATCTTTTATCCAATTCAATGTTCAAAATGTAAGCTAGTGTCCGATTAATTTGATAAAGTTGGTCAACAACTTATAGGTCATCTTTTTATTTGTGAATCTCTGATCACCTTGTTGAATCAGGTCGGATCTCTGGTGCAATGGATTGCGGCTTGGAGTCCTAGGCGAATGTAGCAAAAGCATTCAAACGCTAAGGGTTCGAACACCAACTGGGTCAATTTTATCCCTCCTCTATTTTATAACTAATTGAAACAGTAACCAGCAATCCTGCTTCTCCATCACCAGAAACATTTACCAAAATGGCAGTGAAAGAAAGTCTACTTAAACAGAGACTGTTTGCTTTGAAAATGTTGCATAGTCTATGCCCAAGAGGAAATTCCCAATGATACTGCTGAAAATGTAATTTAGGAGTTAGTAATAGTATTTGGCCCTTTATTAATTTCACTGTGTCATTTTAAACACGTGATTTCTATGTCATCCGAAAATGAGATAGTACAAATTTCCGGAGTTATAATGGATTACGTGTGCTGCTGAAATTTCAAATGCTTATAATATCAATTCAGTATTAAACTCTAGAATATTGATTGCTAATATATGTAATTATATAAATATACAAAGTGTAGGTCAGTGTACGTCCACATTTGTTTAGCTGATTTTAAGGTAGAGTATAGCAGAACCTGGATAGCTCAGTCGGTAGAGCATCAGACTTTTAATCTGAGGGTCCAGGGTTCAAGTCCCTGTTCAGGCGGTTGTTTCCTTTAAAGAAAAAGTACTCTAATTGTATGCTCTTTTTGTGGACCCCTGCATGACGAATAAGATATTCCATTACTAAAATTGCAAAAACGTCTTTCATGGAGTTGTGAAATACACATCTGTCTCACATATTATGTGCCATTTGACTAAACTTAAGTCGTACGTAGATTTACCAATGGTATCATGTAGTCTGAGACGGTGAATATCATTTCACCAATTCAATATTCAAAATATAGCCATGGTTATAGTATCAAATGAACTTTATAAAGCTGATCAACAGCTAATAGCTCATTATTTCATTTCAGAACATCTCTGCACCTCATTATAGCAGATTGGCTCTGTGGCGCAATGGATAGCGCATTGGACTTCTAGGTGAATGTAAAATAGATATTCAAAGGTTGTGGGTTCGAATCCCACCAGAGTCAGTTGTATCCCTGTTATCCTGTTATCCCAAGTACCAACTCATTATTATATTCTCTGTATTTAGTACTAATACCGGCAACCATCTTAACCCCTTGCGTGCTGATGACGAAACCGTTCCGTCATGACTCCGCCCGCGCAAGGCGGAGTCAGCACAGGCGGAAAATACGCCCCGCACGCAAGGGGTTAAAAAACGTAGTGATAGTTGGGACACTTCCTAATGTTGATAATGTCATTTTGTGGGGTGCTGCCTCAGAGCCTGGATAGCTCAGTCGGTAGAGCATCAGACTTTTAATCTGAGGGCCCAGGGTTCAAGTCCCTGTTCAGGCAGCTTGGTTAAAGAAAATGTATATCAATTGCATACTCTTTTCAGGATCCAATGAATGGGAATTCCAATTACAGATGGTTCAAAAAAGTCTTGATCGAGTCCTTACATACCCATCTGTGCTCTACTTTCTTTGACAAGGGTTAAGAAGACTTACCCAAACTGTATCATGTAGTTTGACATGTTGATTATCTTTTATCCAATTCAATGTTCAAAATGTAAGCTAGTGTCGGATTAATTTGATAAAGTTGGTCAACAACTTATAGGTCATCTTTTTATTTGTGAATCTCTGATCACCTTGTTGAATCAGGTCGGATCTCTGGTGCAATGGATTGCGGCTTGGAGTCCTAGGCGAATGTAGCAAAAGCATTCAAACGCTAAGGGTTCGAACACCAACTGGGTCAATTTTATCCCTCCTCTATTTTATAACTAATTGAAACAGTAACCAGCAATCCTGCTTCTCCATCACCAGAAACATTTACCAAAATGGCAGTGAAAGAAAGTCTACTTAAACAGAGACTGTTTGCTTTGAAAATGTTGCATAGTCTATGCCCAAGAGGAAATTCCCAATGATACTGCTGAAAATGTAATTTAGGAGTTAGTAATAGTATTTGGCCCTTTATTAATTTCACAGTGTCATTTTAAACACGTGATTTCTATGTCATCCGAAAATGAGATAGTACAAATTTCCGGAGTTATAATGGATTACGTGTGCTGCTGAAATTTCAAATGCTTAAAATATCAATTCATTATTAAACTCTAGAATATTGATTGCTAATATATGTAATTATATAAATATACAAAGTGTAGGTCAGTGTACGTCCACATTTGTTTAGCTGATTTTAAGGTAGAGTATAGCAGAGCCTGGATAGCTCAGTCGGTAGAGCATCAGACTTTTAATCTGAGGGTCCAGGGTTCAAGTCCCTGTTCAGGCGGTTGTTTCCTTTAAAGAAAAAGTACTCTAATTGTATGCTCTTTTTGTGGACCCCTGCATGACGAATAAGATATTCCATTACTAAAATTGCAAAAACGTCTTTCATGGAGTTGTGAAATACACATCTGTCTCACATATTATGTGCCATTTGACTAAACTTAAGTCGTACGTAGATTTACCAATGGTATCATGTAGTCTGAGACGGTGAATATCATTTCACCAATTCAATATTCAAAATATAGCCATGGTTATAGTATCAAATGAACTTTATAAAGCTGATCAACAGCTAATAGCTCATTATTTCATTTCAGAACATCTCTGCACCTCATTATAGCAGATTGGCTCTGTGGCGCAATGGATAGCGCATTGGACTTCTAGGTGAATGTAAAAAAGATATTCAAAGGTTGTGGGTTCGAATCCCACCAGAGTCAGTTTTATCCCTGTTATCCTGTTATCCCAAGTACCAATTCATTATTATATTCTCTGTATTTAGTACTAATACCGGCAACCATCTTAACCCCTTGCGTGCTGATAACAGAACGGTTCCGTCATCAGCTACGGGTGAGCTGTGCTGATGACGAAACCGTTCCGTCATGACTCCGCCCGCGCAAGGCGTAGTCAGCACAGGCGGAAAATACGCCCCGCACTCAAGGGGTTAAAAAACGTAGTGATAGTTGGGACACTTCCTAATGTTGATAATGTCATTTTGTGGGGTGCTGCCTCAGAGCCTGGATAGCTCAGTCGGTAGAGCATCAGACTTTTAATCTGAGGGCCCAGGGTTCAAGTCCCTGTTCAGGCGGCTTGGTTAAAGAAAATGTATATCAATTGCATACTCTTTTCAGGATCCAATGAATGGGAATTCCAATTACAGATGGTTCAAAAAAGTCTTGATCGAGTCCTTACATACCCATCTGTGCTCAACTTTCTTTGACAAGGGTTAAGAAGACTTACCCAAACTGTATCATGTAGTTTGACATGTTGATTATCTTTTATCCAATTCAATGTTCAAAATGTAAGCTAGTGTCCGATTAATTTGATAAAGTTGGTCAACAACTTATAGGTCATCTTTTTATTTGTGAATCTCTGATCACCTTGTTGAATCAGGTCGGATCTCTGGTGCAATGGATTGCGGCTTGGAGTCCTAGGCGAATGTAGCAAAAGCATTCAAACGCTAAGGGTTCGAACACCAACTGGGTCAATTTTATCCCTCCTCTATTTTATAACTAATTGAAACAGTAACCAGCAATCCTGCTTCTCCATCACCAGAAACATTTACCAAAATGGCAGTGAAAGAAAGTCTACTTAAACAGAGACTGTTTGCTTTGAAAATGTTGCATAGTCTATGCCCAAGAGGAAATTCCCAATGATACTGCTGAAAATGTAATTTAGGAGTTAGTAATAGTATTTGGCCCTTTATTAATTTCACTGTGTCATTTTAAACACGTGATTTCTATGTCATCCGAAAATGAGATAGTACAAATTTCCGGAGTTATAATGGATTACGTGTGCTGCTGAAATTTCAAATGCTTATAATATCAATTCAGTATTAAACTCTAGAATATTGATTGCTAATATATGTAATTATATAAATATACAAAGTGTAGGTCAGT
Source organism: Lissotriton vulgaris (assembly GCF_964263255.1). Taxonomy (NCBI): domain Eukaryota; kingdom Metazoa; phylum Chordata; class Amphibia; order Caudata; family Salamandridae; genus Lissotriton; species Lissotriton vulgaris. The sequence goes on along the minus strand of NC_141686.1, from coordinate 229,080,129 downwards.
GTACGTCCACATTTGTTTAGCTGATTTTAAGGTAGAGTATAGCAGAGCCTGGATAGCTCAGTCGGTAGAGCATCAGACTTTTAATCTGAGGGTCCAGGGTTCAAGTCCCTGTTCAGGCGGTTGTTTCCTTTAAAGAAAAAGTACTCTAATTGTATGCTCTTTTTGTGGACCCCTGCATGACGAATAAGATATTCCATTACTAAAATTGCAAAAACGTCTTTCATGGAGTTGTGAAATACACATCTGTCTCACATATTATGTGCCATTTGACTAAACTTAAGTCGTACGTAGATTTACCAATGGTATCATGTAGTCTGAGACGGTGAATATCATTTCACCAATTCAATATTCAAAATATAGCCATGGTTATAGTATCAAATGAACTTTATAAAGCTGATCAACAGCTAATAGCTCATTATTTCATTTCAGAACATCTCTGCACCTCATTATAGCAGATTGGCTCTGTGGCGCAATGGATAGCGCATTGGACTTCTAGGTGAATGTAAAATAGATATTCAAAGGTTGTGGGTTCGAATCCCACCAGAGTCAGTTGTATCCCTGTTATCCTGTTATCCCAAGTACCAACTCATTATTATATTCTCTGTATTTAGTACTAATACCGGCAACCATCTTAACCCCTTGCGTGCTGATGACGAAACCGTTCCGTCATGACTCCGCCCGCGCAAGGCGGAGTCAGCACAGGCGGAAAATACGCCCCGCACGCAAGGGGTTAAAAAACGTAGTGATAGTTGGGACACTTCCTAATGTTGATAATGTCATTTTGTGGGGTGCTGCCTCAGAGCCTGGATAGCTCAGTCGGTAGAGCATCAGACTTTTAATCTGAGGGCCCAGGGTTCAAGTCCCTGTTCAGGCAGCTTGGTTAAAGAAAATGTATATCAATTGCATACTCTTTTCAGGATCCAATGAATGGGAATTCCAATTACAGATGGTTCAAAAAAGTCTTGATCGAGTCCTTACATACCCATCTGTGCTCTACTTTCTTTGACAAGGGTTAAGAAGACTTACCCAAACTGTATCATGTAGTTTGACATGTTGATTATCTTTTATCCAATTCAATGTTCAAAATGTAAGCTAGTGTCGGATTAATTTGATAAAGTTGGTCAACAACTTATAGGTCATCTTTTTATTTGTGAATCTCTGATCACCTTGTTGAATCAGGTCGGATCTCTGGTGCAATGGATTGCGGCTTGGAGTCCTAGGCGAATGTAGCAAAAGCATTCAAACGCTAAGGGTTCGAACACCAACTGGGTCAATTTTATCCCTCCTCTATTTTATAACTAATTGAAACAGTAACCAGCAATCCTGCTTCTCCATCACCAGAAACATTTACCAAAATGGCAGTGAAAGAAAGTCTACTTAAACAGAGACTGTTTGCTTTGAAAATGTTGCATAGTCTATGCCCAAGAGGAAATTCCCAATGATACTGCTGAAAATGTAATTTAGGAGTTAGTAATAGTATTTGGCCCTTTATTAATTTCACAGTGTCATTTTAAACACGTGATTTCTATGTCATCCGAAAATGAGATAGTACAAATTTCCGGAGTTATAATGGATTACGTGTGCTGCTGAAATTTCAAATGCTTAAAATATCAATTCATTATTAAACTCTAGAATATTGATTGCTAATATATGTAATTATATAAATATACAAAGTGTAGGTCAGTGTACGTCCACATTTGTTTAGCTGATTTTAAGGTAGAGTATAGCAGAGCCTGGATAGCTCAGTCGGTAGAGCATCAGACTTTTAATCTGAGGGTCCAGGGTTCAAGTCCCTGTTCAGGCGGTTGTTTCCTTTAAAGAAAAAGTACTCTAATTGTATGCTCTTTTTGTGGACCCCTGCATGACGAATAAGATATTCCATTACTAAAATTGCAAAAACGTCTTTCATGGAGTTGTGAAATACACATCTGTCTCACATATTATGTGCCATTTGACTAAACTTAAGTCGTACGTAGATTTACCAATGGTATCATGTAGTCTGAGACGGTGAATATCATTTCACCAATTCAATATTCAAAATATAGCCATGGTTATAGTATCAAATGAACTTTATAAAGCTGATCAACAGCTAATAGCTCATTATTTCATTTCAGAACATCTCTGCACCTCATTATAGCAGATTGGCTCTGTGGCGCAATGGATAGCGCATTGGACTTCTAGGTGAATGTAAAAAAGATATTCAAAGGTTGTGGGTTCGAATCCCACCAGAGTCAGTTTTATCCCTGTTATCCTGTTATCCCAAGTACCAATTCATTATTATATTCTCTGTATTTAGTACTAATACCGGCAACCATCTTAACCCCTTGCGTGCTGATAACAGAACGGTTCCGTCATCAGCTACGGGTGAGCTGTGCTGATGACGAAACCGTTCCGTCATGACTCCGCCCGCGCAAGGCGTAGTCAGCACAGGCGGAAAATACGCCCCGCACTCAAGGGGTTAAAAAACGTAGTGATAGTTGGGACACTTCCTAATGTTGATAATGTCATTTTGTGGGGTGCTGCCTCAGAGCCTGGATAGCTCAGTCGGTAGAGCATCAGACTTTTAATCTGAGGGCCCAGGGTTCAAGTCCCTGTTCAGGCGGCTTGGTTAAAGAAAATGTATATCAATTGCATACTCTTTTCAGGATCCAATGAATGGGAATTCCAATTACAGATGGTTCAAAAAAGTCTTGATCGAGTCCTTACATACCCATCTGTGCTCAACTTTCTTTGACAAGGGTTAAGAAGACTTACCCAAACTGTATCATGTAGTTTGACATGTTGATTATCTTTTATCCAATTCAATGTTCAAAATGTAAGCTAGTGTCCGATTAATTTGATAAAGTTGGTCAACAACTTATAGGTCATCTTTTTATTTGTGAATCTCTGATCACCTTGTTGAATCAGGTCGGATCTCTGGTGCAATGGATTGCGGCTTGGAGTCCTAGGCGAATGTAGCAAAAGCATTCAAACGCTAAGGGTTCGAACACCAACTGGGTCAATTTTATCCCTCCTCTATTTTATAACTAATTGAAACAGTAACCAGCAATCCTGCTTCTCCATCACCAGAAACATTTACCAAAATGGCAGTGAAAGAAAGTCTACTTAAACAGAGACTGTTTGCTTTGAAAATGTTGCATAGTCTATGCCCAAGAGGAAATTCCCAATGATACTGCTGAAAATGTAATTTAGGAGTTAGTAATAGTATTTGGCCCTTTATTAATTTCACTGTGTCATTTTAAACACGTGATTTCTATGTCATCCGAAAATGAGATAGTACAAATTTCCGGAGTTATAATGGATTACGTGTGCTGCTGAAATTTCAAATGCTTATAATATCAATTCAGTATTAAACTCTAGAATATTGATTGCTAATATATGTAATTATATAAATATACAAAGTGTAGGTCAGTGTACGTCCACATTTGTTTAGCTGATTTTAAGGTAGAGTATAGCAGAACCTGGATAGCTCAGTCGGTAGAGCATCAGACTTTTAATCTGAGGGTCCAGGGTTCAAGTCCCTGTTCAGGCGGTTGTTTCCTTTAAAGAAAAAGTACTCTAATTGTATGCTCTTTTTGTGGACCCCTGCATGACGAATAAGATATTCCATTACTAAAATTGCAAAAACGTCTTTCATGGAGTTGTGAAATACACATCTGTCTCACATATTATGTGCCATTTGACTAAACTTAAGTCGTACGTAGATTTACCAATGGTATCATGTAGTCTGAGACGGTGAATATCATTTCACCAATTCAATATTCAAAATATAGCCATGGTTATAGTATCAAATGAACTTTATAAAGCTGATCAACAGCTAATAGCTCATTATTTCATTTCAGAACATCTCTGCACCTCATTATAGCAGATTGGCTCTGTGGCGCAATGGATAGCGCATTGGACTTCTAGGTGAATGTAAAATAGATATTCAAAGGTTGTGGGTTCGAATCCCACCAGAGTCAGTTGTATCCCTGTTATCCTGTTATCCCAAGTACCAACTCATTATTATATTCTCTGTATTTAGTACTAATACCGGCAACCATCTTAACCCCTTGCGTGCTGATGACGAAACCGTTCCGTCATGACTCCGCCCGCGCAAGGCGGAGTCAGCACAGGCGGAAAATACGCCCCGCACGCAAGGGGTTAAAAAACGTAGTGATAGTTGGGACACTTCCTAATGTTGATAATGTCATTTTGTGGGGTGCTGCCTCAGAGCCTGGATAGCTCAGTCGGTAGAGCATCAGACTTTTAATCTGAGGGCCCAGGGTTCAAGTCCCTGTTCAGGCAGCTTGGTTAAAGAAAATGTATATCAATTGCATACTCTTTTCAGGATCCAATGAATGGGAATTCCAATTACAGATGGTTCAAAAAAGTCTTGATCGAGTCCTTACATACCCATCTGTGCTCTACTTTCTTTGACAAGGGTTAAGAAGACTTACCCAAACTGTATCATGTAGTTTGACATGTTGATTATCTTTTATCCAATTCAATGTTCAAAATGTAAGCTAGTGTCGGATTAATTTGATAAAGTTGGTCAACAACTTATAGGTCATCTTTTTATTTGTGAATCTCTGATCACCTTGTTGAATCAGGTCGGATCTCTGGTGCAATGGATTGCGGCTTGGAGTCCTAGGCGAATGTAGCAAAAGCATTCAAACGCTAAGGGTTCGAACACCAACTGGGTCAATTTTATCCCTCCTCTATTTTATAACTAATTGAAACAGTAACCAGCAATCCTGCTTCTCCATCACCAGAAACATTTACCAAAATGGCAGTGAAAGAAAGTCTACTTAAACAGAGACTGTTTGCTTTGAAAATGTTGCATAGTCTATGCCCAAGAGGAAATTCCCAATGATACTGCTGAAAATGTAATTTAGGAGTTAGTAATAGTATTTGGCCCTTTATTAATTTCACAGTGTCATTTTAAACACGTGATTTCTATGTCATCCGAAAATGAGATAGTACAAATTTCCGGAGTTATAATGGATTACGTGTGCTGCTGAAATTTCAAATGCTTAAAATATCAATTCATTATTAAACTCTAGAATATTGATTGCTAATATATGTAATTATATAAATATACAAAGTGTAGGTCAGTGTACGTCCACATTTGTTTAGCTGATTTTAAGGTAGAGTATAGCAGAGCCTGGATAGCTCAGTCGGTAGAGCATCAGACTTTTAATCTGAGGGTCCAGGGTTCAAGTCCCTGTTCAGGCGGTTGTTTCCTTTAAAGAAAAAGTACTCTAATTGTATGCTCTTTTTGTGGACCCCTGCATGACGAATAAGATATTCCATTACTAAAATTGCAAAAACGTCTTTCATGGAGTTGTGAAATACACATCTGTCTCACATATTATGTGCCATTTGACTAAACTTAAGTCGTACGTAGATTTACCAATGGTATCATGTAGTCTGAGACGGTGAATATCATTTCACCAATTCAATATTCAAAATATAGCCATGGTTATAGTATCAAATGAACTTTATAAAGCTGATCAACAGCTAATAGCTCATTATTTCATTTCAGAACATCTCTGCACCTCATTATAGCAGATTGGCTCTGTGGCGCAATGGATAGCGCATTGGACTTCTAGGTGAATGTAAAAAAGATATTCAAAGGTTGTGGGTTCGAATCCCACCAGAGTCAGTTTTATCCCTGTTATCCTGTTATCCCAAGTACCAATTCATTATTATATTCTCTGTATTTAGTACTAATACCGGCAACCATCTTAACCCCTTGCGTGCTGATAACAGAACGGTTCCGTCATCAGCTACGGGTGAGCTGTGCTGATGACGAAACCGTTCCGTCATGACTCCGCCCGCGCAAGGCGTAGTCAGCACAGGCGGAAAATACGCCCCGCACTCAAGGGGTTAAAAAACGTAGTGATAGTTGGGACACTTCCTAATGTTGATAATGTCATTTTGTGGGGTGCTGCCTCAGAGCCTGGATAGCTCAGTCGGTAGAGCATCAGACTTTTAATCTGAGGGCCCAGGGTTCAAGTCCCTGTTCAGGCGGCTTGGTTAAAGAAAATGTATATCAATTGCATACTCTTTTCAGGATCCAATGAATGGGAATTCCAATTACAGATGGTTCAAAAAAGTCTTGATCGAGTCCTTACATACCCATCTGTGCTCAACTTTCTTTGACAAGGGTTAAGAAGACTTACCCAAACTGTATCATGTAGTTTGACATGTTGATTATCTTTTATCCAATTCAATGTTCAAAATGTAAGCTAGTGTCCGATTAATTTGATAAAGTTGGTCAACAACTTATAGGTCATCTTTTTATTTGTGAATCTCTGATCACCTTGTTGAATCAGGTCGGATCTCTGGTGCAATGGATTGCGGCTTGGAGTCCTAGGCGAATGTAGCAAAAGCATTCAAACGCTAAGGGTTCGAACACCAACTGGGTCAATTTTATCCCTCCTCTATTTTATAACTAATTGAAACAGTAACCAGCAATCCTGCTTCTCCATCACCAGAAACATTTACCAAAATGGCAGTGAAAGAAAGTCTACTTAAACAGAGACTGTTTGCTTTGAAAATGTTGCATAGTCTATGCCCAAGAGGAAATTCCCAATGATACTGCTGAAAATGTAATTTAGGAGTTAGTAATAGTATTTGGCCCTTTATTAATTTCACTGTGTCATTTTAAACACGTGATTTCTATGTCATCCGAAAATGAGATAGTACAAATTTCCGGAGTTATAATGGATTACGTGTGCTGCTGAAATTTCAAATGCTTATAATATCAATTCAGTATTAAACTCTAGAATATTGATTGCTAATATATGTAATTATATAAATATACAAAGTGTAGGTCAGTGTACGTCCACATTTGTTTAGCTGATTTTAAGGTAGAGTATAGCAGAGCCTGGATAGCTCAGTCGGTAGAGCATCAGACTTTTAATCTGAGGGTCCAGGGTTCAAGTCCCTGTTCAGGCGGTTGTTTCCTTTAAAGAAAAAGTACTCTAATTGTATGCTCTTTTTGTGGACCCCTGCATGACGAATAAGATATTCCATTACTAAAATTGCAAAAACGTCTTTCATGGAGTTGTGAAATACACATCTGTCTCACATATTATGTGCCATTTGACTAAACTTAAGTCGTACGTAGATTTACCAATGGTATCATGTAGTCTGAGACGGTGAATATCATTTCACCAATTCAATATTCAAAATATAGCCATGGTTATAGTATCAAATGAACTTTATAAAGCTGATCAACAGCTAATAGCTCATTATTTCATTTCAGAACATCTCTGCACCTCATTATAGCAGATTGGCTCTGTGGCGCAATGGATAGCGCATTGGACTTCTAGGTGAATGTAAAATAGATATTCAAAGGTTGTGGGTTCGAATCCCACCAGAGTCAGTTGTATCCCTGTTATCCTGTTATCCCAAGTACCAACTCATTATTATATTCTCTGTATTTAGTACTAATACCGGCAACCATCTTAACCCCTTGCGTGCTGATGACGAAACCGTTCCGTCATGACTCCGCCCGCGCAAGGCGGAGTCAGCACAGGCGGAAAATACGCCCCGCACGCAAGGGGTTAAAAAACGTAGTGATAGTTGGGACACTTCCTAATGTTGATAATGTCATTTTGTGGGGTGCTGCCTCAGAGCCTGGATAGCTCAGTCGGTAGAGCATCAGACTTTTAATCTGAGGGCCCAGGGTTCAAGTCCCTGTTCAGGCAGCTTGGTTAAAGAAAATGTATATCAATTGCATACTCTTTTCAGGATCCAATGAATGGGAATTCCAATTACAGATGGTTCAAAAAAGTCTTGATCGAGTCCTTACATACCCATCTGTGCTCTACTTTCTTTGACAAGGGTTAAGAAGACTTACCCAAACTGTATCATGTAGTTTGACATGTTGATTATCTTTTATCCAATTCAATGTTCAAAATGTAAGCTAGTGTCGGATTAATTTGATAAAGTTGGTCAACAACTTATAGGTCATCTTTTTATTTGTGAATCTCTGATCACCTTGTTGAATCAGGTCGGATCTCTGGTGCAATGGATTGCGGCTTGGAGTCCTAGGCGAATGTAGCAAAAGCATTCAAACGCTAAGGGTTCGAACACCAACTGGGTCAATTTTATCCCTCCTCTATTTTATAACTAATTGAAACAGTAACCAGCAATCCTGCTTCTCCATCACCAGAAACATTTACCAAAATGGCAGTGAAAGAAAGTCTACTTAAACAGAGACTGTTTGCTTTGAAAATGTTGCATAGTCTATGCCCAAGAGGAAATTCCCAATGATACTGCTGAAAATGTAATTTAGGAGTTAGTAATAGTATTTGGCCCTTTATTAATTTCACAGTGTCATTTTAAACACGTGATTTCTATGTCATCCGAAAATGAGATAGTACAAATTTCCGGAGTTATAATGGATTACGTGTGCTGCTGAAATTTCAAATGCTTAAAATATCAATTCATTATTAAACTCTAGAATATTGATTGCTAATATATGTAATTATATAAATATACAAAGTGTAGGTCAGTGTACGTCCACATTTGTTTAGCTGATTTTAAGGTAGAGTATAGCAGAGCCTGGATAGCTCAGTCGGTAGAGCATCAGACTTTTAATCTGAGGGTCCAGGGTTCAAGTCCCTGTTCAGGCGGTTGTTTCCTTTAAAGAAAAAGTACTCTAATTGTATGCTCTTTTTGTGGACCCCTGCATGACGAATAAGATATTCCATTACTAAAATTGCAAAAACGTCTTTCATGGAGTTGTGAAATACACATCTGTCTCACATATTATGTGCCATTTGACTAAACTTAAGTCGTACGTAGATTTACCAATGGTATCATGTAGTCTGAGACGGTGAATATCATTTCACCAATTCAATATTCAAAATATAGCCATGGTTATAGTATCAAATGAACTTTATAAAGCTGATCAACAGCTAATAGCTCATTATTTCATTTCAGAACATCTCTGCACCTCATTATAGCAGATTGGCTCTGTGGCGCAATGGATAGCGCATTGGACTTCTAGGTGAATGTAAAAAAGATATTCAAAGGTTGTGGGTTCGAATCCCACCAGAGTCAGTTTTATCCCTGTTATCCTGTTATCCCAAGTACCAATTCATTATTATATTCTCTGTATTTAGTACTAATACCGGCAACCATCTTAACCCCTTGCGTGCTGATAACAGAACGGTTCCGTCATCAGCTACGGGTGAGCTGTGCTGATGACGAAACCGTTCCGTCATGACTCCGCCCGCGCAAGGCGTAGTCAGCACAGGCGGAAAATACGCCCCGCACTCAAGGGGTTAAAAAACGTAGTGATAGTTGGGACACTTCCTAATGTTGATAATGTCATTTTGTGGGGTGCTGCCTCAGAGCCTGGATAGCTCAGTCGGTAGAGCATCAGACTTTTAATCTGAGGGCCCAGGGTTCAAGTCCCTGTTCAGGCGGCTTGGTTAAAGAAAATGTATATCAATTGCATACTCTTTTCAGGATCCAATGAATGGGAATTCCAATTACAGATGGTTCAAAAAAGTCTTGATCGAGTCCTTACATACCCATCTGTGCTCAACTTTCTTTGACAAGGGTTAAGAAGACTTACCCAAACTGTATCATGTAGTTTGACATGTTGATTATCTTTTATCCAATTCAATGTTCAAAATGTAAGCTAGTGTCCGATTAATTTGATAAAGTTGGTCAACAACTTATAGGTCATCTTTTTATTTGTGAATCTCTGATCACCTTGTTGAATCAGGTCGGATCTCTGGTGCAATGGATTGCGGCTTGGAGTCCTAGGCGAATGTAGCAAAAGCATTCAAACGCTAAGGGTTCGAACACCAACTGGGTCAATTTTATCCCTCCTCTATTTTATAACTAATTGAAACAGTAACCAGCAATCCTGCTTCTCCATCACCAGAAACATTTACCAAAATGGCAGTGAAAGAAAGTCTACTTAAACAGAGACTGTTTGCTTTGAAAATGTTGCATAGTCTATGCCCAAGAGGAAATTCCCAATGATACTGCTGAAAATGTAATTTAGGAGTTAGTAATAGTATTTGGCCCTTTATTAATTTCACTGTGTCATTTTAAACACGTGATTTCTATGTCATCCGAAAATGAGATAGTACAAATTTCCGGAGTTATAATGGATTACGTGTGCTGCTGAAATTTCAAATGCTTATAATATCAATTCAGTATTAAACTCTAGAATATTGATTGCTAATATATGTAATTATATAAATATACAAAGTGTAGGTCAGTGTACGTCCACATTTGTTTAGCTGATTTTAAGGTAGAGTATAGCAGAACCTGGATAGCTCAGTCGGTAGAGCATCAGACTTTTAATCTGAGGGTCCAGGGTTCAAGTCCCTGTTCAGGCGGTTGTTTCCTTTAAAGAAAAAGTACTCTAATTGTATGCTCTTTTTGTGGACCCCTGCATGACGAATAAGATATTCCATTACTAAAATTGCAAAAACGTCTTTCATGGAGTTGTGAAATACACATCTGTCTCACATATTATGTGCCATTTGACTAAACTTAAGTCGTACGTAGATTTACCAATGGTATCATGTAGTCTGAGACGGTGAATATCATTTCACCAATTCAATATTCAAAATATAGCCATGGTTATAGTATCAAATGAACTTTATAAAGCTGATCAACAGCTAGTAGCTCATTATTTCATTTCAGAACATCTCTGCACCTCATTATAGCAGATTGGCTCTGTGGCGCAATGGATAGCGCATTGGACTTCTAGGTGAATGTAAAATAGATATTCAAAGGTTGTGGGTTCGAATCCCACCAGAGTCAGTTGTATCCCTGTTATCCTGTTATCCCAAGTACCAACTCATTATTATATTCTCTGTATTTAGTACTAATACCGGCAACCATCTTAACCCCTTGCGTGCTGATGACGAAACCGTTCCGTCATGACTCCGCCCGCGCAAGGCGGAGTCAGCACAGGCGGAAAATACGCCCCGCACGCAAGGGGTTAAAAAACGTAGTGATAGTTGGGACACTTCCTAATGTTGATAATGTCATTTTGTGGGGTGCTGCCTCAGAGCCTGGATAGCTCAGTCGGTAGAGCATCAGACTTTTAATCTGAGGGCCCAGGGTTCAAGTCCCTGTTCAGGCAGCTTGGTTAAAGAAAATGTATATCAATTGCATACTCTTTTCAGGATCCAATGAATGGGAATTCCAATTACAGATGGTTCAAAAAAGTCTTGATCGAGTCCTTACATACCCATCTGTGCTCTACTTTCTTTGACAAGGGTTAAGAAGACTTACCCAAACTGTATCATGTAGTTTGACATGTTGATTATCTTTTATCCAATTCAATGTTCAAAATGTAAGCTAGTGTCGGATTAATTTGATAAAGTTGGTCAACAACTTATAGGTCATCTTTTTATTTGTGAATCTCTGATCACCTTGTTGAATCAGGTCGGATCTCTGGTGCAATGGATTGCGGCTTGGAGTCCTAGGCGAATGTAGCAAAAGCATTCAAACGCTAAGGGTTCGAACACCAACTGGGTCAATTTTATCCCTCCTCTATTTTATAACTAATTGAAACAGTAACCAGCAATCCTGCTTCTCCATCACCAGAAACATTTACCAAAATGGCAGTGAAAGAAAGTCTACTTAAACAGAGACTGTTTGCTTTGAAAATGTTGCATAGTCTATGCCCAAGAGGAAATTCCCAATGATACTGCTGAAAATGTAATTTAGGAGTTAGTAATAGTATTTGGCCCTTTATTAATTTCACAGTGTCATTTTAAACACGTGATTTCTATGTCATCCGAAAATGAGATAGTACAAATTTCCGGAGTTATAATGGATTACGTGTGCTGCTGAAATTTCAAATGCTTAAAATATCAATTCATTATTAAACTCTAGAATATTGATTGCTAATATATGTAATTATATAAATATACAAAGTGTAGGTCAGTGTACGTCCACATTTGTTTAGCTGATTTTAAGGTAGAGTATAGCAGAGCCTGGATAGCTCAGTCGGTAGAGCATCAGACTTTTAATCTGAGGGTCCAGGGTTCAAGTCCCTGTTCAGGCGGTTGTTTCCTTTAAAGAAAAAGTACTCTAATTGTATGCTCTTTTTGTGGACCCCTGCATGACGAATAAGATATTCCATTACTAAAATTGCAAAAACGTCTTTCATGGAGTTGTGAAATACACATCTGTCTCACATATTATGTGCCATTTGACTAAACTTAAGTCGTACGTAGATTTACCAATGGTATCATGTAGTCTGAGACGGTGAATATCATTTCACCAATTCAATATTCAAAATATAGCCATGGTTATAGTATCAAATGAACTTTATAAAGCTGATCAACAGCTAATAGCTCATTATTTCATTTCAGAACATCTCTGCACCTCATTATAGCAGATTGGCTCTGTGGCGCAATGGATAGCGCATTGGACTTCTAGGTGAATGTAAAAAAGATATTCAAAGGTTGTGGGTTCGAATCCCACCAGAGTCAGTTTTATCCCTGTTATCCTGTTATCCCAAGTACCAATTCATTATTATATTCTCTGTATTTAGTACTAATACCGGCAACCATCTTAACCCCTTGCGTGCTGATAACAGAACGGTTCCGTCATCAGCTACGGGTGAGCTGTGCTGATGACGAAACCGTTCCGTCATGACTCCGCCCGCGCAAGGCGTAGTCAGCACAGGCGGAAAATACGCCCCGCACTCAAGGGGTTAAAAAACGTAGTGATAGTTGGGACACTTCCTAATGTTGATAATGTCATTTTGTGGGGTGCTGCCTCAGAGCCTGGATAGCTCAGTCGGTAGAGCATCAGACTTTTAATCTGAGGGCCCAGGGTTCAAGTCCCTGTTCAGGCGGCTTGGTTAAAGAAAATGTATATCAATTGCATACTCTTTTCAGGATCCAATGAATGGGAATTCCAATTACAGATGGTTCAAAAAAGTCTTGATCGAGTCCTTACATACCCATCTGTGCTCAACTTTCTTTGACAAGGGTTAAGAAGACTTACCCAAACTGTATCATGTAGTTTGACATGTTGATTATCTTTTATCCAATTCAATGTTCAAAATGTAAGCTAGTGTCCGATTAATTTGATAAAGTTGGTCAACAACTTATAGGTCATCTTTTTATTTGTGAATCTCTGATCACCTTGTTGAATCAGGTCGGATCTCTGGTGCAATGGATTGCGGCTTGGAGTCCTAGGCGAATGTAGCAAAAGCATTCAAACGCTAAGGGTTCGAACACCAACTGGGTCAATTTTATCCCTCCTCTATTTTATAACTAATTGAAACAGTAACCAGCAATCCTGCTTCTCCATCACCAGAAACATTTACCAAAATGGCAGTGAAAGAAAGTCTACTTAAACAGAGACTGTTTGCTTTGAAAATGTTGCATAGTCTATGCCCAAGAGGAAATTCCCAATGATACTGCTGAAAATGTAATTTAGGAGTTAGTAATAGTATTTGGCCCTTTATTAATTTCACTGTGTCATTTTAAACACGTGATTTCTATGTCATCCGAAAATGAGATAGTACAAATTTCCGGAGTTATAATGGATTACGTGTGCTGCTGAAATTTCAAATGCTTATAATATCAATTCAGTATTAAACTCTAGAATATTGATTGCTAATATATGTAATTATATAAATATACAAAGTGTAGGTCAGTGTACGTCCACATTTGTTTAGCTGATTTTAAGGTAGAGTATAGCAGAGCCTGGATAGCTCAGTCGGTAGAGCATCAGACTTTTAATCTGAGGGTCCAGGGTTCAAGTCCCTGTTCAGGCGGTTGTTTCCTTTAAAGAAAAAGTACTCTAATTGTATGCTCTTTTTGTGGACCCCTGCATGACGAATAAGATATTCCATTACTAAAATTGCAAAAACGTCTTTCATGGAGTTGTGAAATACACATCTGTCTCACATATTATGTGCCATTTGACTAAACTTAAGTCGTACGTAGATTTACCAATGGTATCATGTAGTCTGAGACGGTGAATATCATTTCACCAATTCAATATTCAAAATATAGCCATGGTTATAGTATCAAATGAACTTTATAAAGCTGATCAACAGCTAATAGCTCATTATTTCATTTCAGAACATCTCTGCACCTCATTATAGCAGATTGGCTCTGTGGCGCAATGGATAGCGCATTGGACTTCTAGGTGAATGTAAAATAGATATTCAAAGGTTGTGGGTTCGAATCCCACCAGAGTCAGTTGTATCCCTGTTATCCTGTTATCCCAAGTACCAACTCATTATTATATTCTCTGTATTTAGTACTAATACCGGCAACCATCTTAACCCCTTGCGTGCTGATGACGAAACCGTTCCGTCATGACTCCGCCCGCGCAAGGCGGAGTCAGCACAGGCGGAAAATACGCCCCGCACGCAAGGGGTTAAAAAACGTAGTGATAGTTGGGACACTTCCTAATGTTGATAATGTCATTTTGTGGGGTGCTGCCTCAGAGCCTGGATAGCTCAGTCGGTAGAGCATCAGACTTTTAATCTGAGGGCCCAGGGTTCAAGTCCCTGTTCAGGCAGCTTGGTTAAAGAAAATGTATATCAATTGCATACTCTTTTCAGGATCCAATGAATGGGAATTCCAATTACAGATGGTTCAAAAAAGTCTTGATCGAGTCCTTACATACCCATCTGTGCTCTACTTTCTTTAACAATGGTTAAGAAGACTTACCCAAACTGTATCATGTAGTTTGACATGTTGATTATCTTTTATTCAATTCAATGTTCAAAATGTAAGCTAGTGTCGGATTAATTTGATAAAGTTGGTCAACAACTTATAGGTCATCTTTTTATTTGTGAATCTCTGATCACCTTGTTGAATCAGGTCGGATCTCTGGTGCAATGGATTGCGGCTTGGAGTCCTAGGCGAATGTAGCAAAAGCATTCAAACGCTAAGGGTTCGAACACCAACTGGGTCAATTTTATCCCTCCTCTATTTTATAACTAATTGAAACAGTAACCAGCAATCCTGCTTCTCCATCACCAGAAACATTTACCAAAATGGCAGTGAAAGAAAGTCTACTTAAACAGAGACTGTTTGCTTTGAAAATGTTGCATAGTCTATGCCCAAGAGGAAATTCCCAATGATACTGCTGAAAATGTAATTTAGGAGTTAGTAATAGTATTTGGCCCTTTATTAATTTCACAGTGTCATTTTAAACACGTGATTTCTATGTCATCCGAAAATGAGATAGTACAAATTTCCGGAGTTATAATGGATTACGTGTGCTGCTGAAATTTCAAATGCTTAAAATATCAATTCATTATTAAACTCTAGAATATTGATTGCTAATATATGTAATTATATAAATATACAAAGTGTAGGTCAGTGTACGTCCACATTTGTTTAGCTGATTTTAAGGTAGAGTATAGCAGAGCCTGGATAGCTCAGTCGGTAGAGCATCAGACTTTTAATCTGAGGGTCCAGGGTTCAAGTCCCTGTTCAGGCGGTTGTTTCCTTTAAAGAAAAAGTACTCTAATTGTATGCTCTTTTTGTGGACCCCTGCATGACGAATAAGATATTCCATTACTAAAATTGCAAAAACGTCTTTCATGGAGTTGTGAAATACACATCTGTCTCACATATTATGTGCCATTTGACTAAACTTAAGTCGTACGTAGATTTACCAATGGTATCATGTAGTCTGAGACGGTGAATATCATTTCACCAATTCAATATTCAAAATATAGCCATGGTTATAGTATCAAATGAACTTTATAAAGCTGATCAACAGCTAATAGCTCATTATTTCATTTCAGAACATCTCTGCACCTCATTATAGCAGATTGGCTCTGTGGCGCAATGGATAGCGCATTGGACTTCTAGGTGAATGTAAAAAAGATATTCAAAGGTTGTGGGTTCGAATCCCACCAGAGTCAGTTTTATCCCTGTTATCCTGTTATCCCAAGTACCAATTCATTATTATATTCTCTGTATTTAGTACTAATACCGGCAACCATCTTAACCCCTTGCGTGCTGATAACAGAACGGTTCCGTCATCAGCTACGGGTGAGCTGTGCTGATGACGAAACCGTTCCGTCATGACTCCGCCCGCGCAAGGCGTAGTCAGCACAGGCGGAAAATACGCCCCGCACTCAAGGGGTTAAAAAACGTAGTGATAGTTGGGACACTTCCTAATGTTGATAATGTCATTTTGTGGGGTGCTGCCTCAGAGCCTGGATAGCTCAGTCGGTAGAGCATCAGACTTTTAATCTGAGGGCCCAGGGTTCAAGTCCCTGTTCAGGCGGCTTGGTTAAAGAAAATGTATATCAATTGCATACTCTTTTCAGGATCCAATGAATGGGAATTCCAATTACAGATGGTTCAAAAAAGTCTTGATCGAGTCCTTACATACCCATCTGTGCTCAACTTTCTTTGACAAGGGTTAAGAAGACTTACCCAAACTGTATCATGTAGTTTGACATGTTGATTATCTTTTATCCAATTCAATGTTCAAAATGTAAGCTAGTGTCCGATTAATTTGATAAAGTTGGTCAACAACTTATAGGTCATCTTTTTATTTGTGAATCTCTGATCACCTTGTTGAATCAGGTCGGATCTCTGGTGCAATGGATTGCGGCTTGGAGTCCTAGGCGAATGTAGCAAAAGCATTCAAACGCTAAGGGTTCGAACACCAACTGGGTCAATTTTATCCCTCCTCTATTTTATAACTAATTGAAACAGTAACCAGCAATCCTGCTTCTCCATCACCAGAAACATTTACCAAAATGGCAGTGAAAGAAAGTCTACTTAAACAGAGACTGTTTGCTTTGAAAATGTTGCATAGTCTATGCCCAAGAGGAAATTCCCAATGATACTGCTGAAAATGTAATTTAGGAGTTAGTAATAGTATTTGGCCCTTTATTAATTTCACTGTGTCATTTTAAACACGTGATTTCTATGTCATCCGAAAATGAGATAGTACAAATTTCCGGAGTTATAATGGATTACGTGTGCTGCTGAAATTTCAAATGCTTATAATATCAATTCAGTATTAAACTCTAGAATATTGATTGCTAATATATGTAATTATATAAATATACAAAGTGTAGGTCAGTGTACGTCCACATTTGTTTAGCTGATTTTAAGGTAGAGTATAGCAGAGCCTGGATAGCTCAGTCGGTAGAGCATCAGACTTTTAATCTGAGGGTCCAGGGTTCAAGTCCCTGTTCAGGCGGTTGTTTCCTTTAAAGAAAAAGTACTCTAATTGTATGCTCTTTTTGTGGACCCCTGCATGACGAATAAGATATTCCATTACTAAAATTGCAAAAACGTCTTTCATGGAGTTGTGAAATACACATCTGTCTCACATATTATGTGCCATTTGACTAAACTTAAGTCGTACGTAGATTTACCAATGGTATCATGTAGTCTGAGACGGTGAATATCATTTCACCAATTCAATATTCAAAATATAGCCATGGTTATAGTATCAAATGAACTTTATAAAGCTGATCAACAGCTAGTAGCTCATTATTTCATTTCAGAACATCTCTGCACCTCATTATAGCAGATTGGCTCTGTGGCGCAATGGATAGCGCATTGGACTTCTAGGTGAATGTAAAATAGATATTCAAAGGTTGTGGGTTCGAATCCCACCAGAGTCAGTTGTATCCCTGTTATCCTGTTATCCCAAGTACCAACTCATTATTATATTCTCTGTATTTAGTACTAATACCGGCAACCATCTTAACCCCTTGCGTGCTGATGACGAAACCGTTCCGTCATGACTCCGCCCGCGCAAGGCGGAGTCAGCACAGGCGGAAAATACGCCCCGCACGCAAGGGGTTAAAAAACGTAGTGATAGTTGGGACACTTCCTAATGTTGATAATGTCATTTTGTGGGGTGCTGCCTCAGAGCCTGGATAGCTCAGTCGGTAGAGCATCAGACTTTTAATCTGAGGGCCCAGGGTTCAAGTCCCTGTTCAGGCAGCTTGGTTAAAGAAAATGTATATCAATTGCATACTCTTTTCAGGATCCAATGAATGGGAATTCCAATTACAGATGGTTCAAAAAAGTCTTGATCGAGTCCTTACATACCCATCTGTGCTCTACTTTCTTTGACAAGGGTTAAGAAGACTTACCCAAACTGTATCATGTAGTTTGACATGTTGATTATCTTTTATCCAATTCAATGTTCAAAATGTAAGCTAGTGTCGGATTAATTTGATAAAGTTGGTCAACAACTTATAGGTCATCTTTTTATTTGTGAATCTCTGATCACCTTGTTGAATCAGGTCGGATCTCTGGTGCAATGGATTGCGGCTTGGAGTCCTAGGCGAATGTAGCAAAAGCATTCAAACGCTAAGGGTTCGAACACCAACTGGGTCAATTTTATCCCTCCTCTATTTTATAACTAATTGAAACAGTAACCAGCAATCCTGCTTCTCCATCACCAGAAACATTTACCAAAATGGCAGTGAAAGAAAGTCTACTTAAACAGAGACTGTTTGCTTTGAAAATGTTGCATAGTCTATGCCCAAGAGGAAATTCCCAATGATACTGCTGAAAATGTAATTTAGGAGTTAGTAATAGTATTTGGCCCTTTATTAATTTCACAGTGTCATTTTAAACACGTGATTTCTATGTCATCCGAAAATGAGATAGTACAAATTTCCGGAGTTATAATGGATTACGTGTGCTGCTGAAATTTCAAATGCTTAAAATATCAATTCATTATTAAACTCTAGAATATTGATTGCTAATATATGTAATTATATAAATATACAAAGTGTAGGTCAGTGTACGTCCACATTTGTTTAGCTGATTTTAAGGTAGAGTATAGCAGAGCCTGGATAGCTCAGTCGGTAGAGCATCAGACTTTTAATCTGAGGGTCCAGGGTTCAAGTCCCTGTTCAGGCGGTTGTTTCCTTTAAAGAAAAAGTACTCTAATTGTATGCTCTTTTTGTGGACCCCTGCATGACGAATAAGATATTCCATTACTAAAATTGCAAAAACGTCTTTCATGGAGTTGTGAAATACACATCTGTCTCACATATTATGTGCCATTTGACTAAACTTAAGTCGTACGTAGATTTACCAATGGTATCATGTAGTCTGAGACGGTGAATATCATTTCACCAATTCAATATTCAAAATATAGCCATGGTTATAGTATCAAATGAACTTTATAAAGCTGATCAACAGCTAATAGCTCATTATTTCATTTCAGAACATCTCTGCACCTCATTATAGCAGATTGGCTCTGTGGCGCAATGGATAGCGCATTGGACTTCTAGGTGAATGTAAAAAAGATATTCAAAGGTTGTGGGTTCGAATCCCACCAGAGTCAGTTTTATCCCTGTTATCCTGTTATCCCAAGTACCAATTCATTATTATATTCTCTGTATTTAGTACTAATACCGGCAACCATCTTAACCCCTTGCGTGCTGATAACAGAACGGTTCCGTCATCAGCTACGGGTGAGCTGTGCTGATGACGAAACCGTTCCGTCATGACTCCGCCCGCGCAAGGCGTAGTCAGCACAGGCGGAAAATACGCCCCGCACTCAAGGGGTTAAAAAACGTAGTGAAAGTTGGGACACTTCCTAATGTTGATAATGTCATTTTGTGGGGTGCTGCCTCAGAGCCTGGATAGCTCAGTCGGTAGAGCATCAGACTTTTAATCTGAGGGCCCAGGGTTCAAGTCCCTGTTCAGGCGGCTTGGTTAAAGAAAATGTATATCAATTGCATACTCTTTTCAGGATCCAATGAATGGGAATTCCAATTACAGATGGTTCAAAAAAGTCTTGATCGAGTCCTTACATACCCATCTGTGCTCAACTTTCTTTGACAAGGGTTAAGAAGACTTACCCAAACTGTATCATGTAGTTTGACATGTTGATTATCTTTTATCCAATTCAATGTTCAAAATGTAAGCTAGTGTCCGATTAATTTGATAAAGTTGGTCAACAACTTATAGGTCATCTTTTTATTTGTGAATCTCTGATCACCTTGTTGAATCAGGTCGGATCTCTGGTGCAATGGATTGCGGCTTGGAGTCCTAGGCGAATGTAGCAAAAGCATTCAAACGCTAAGGGTTCGAACACCAACTGGGTCAATTTTATCCCTCCTCTATTTTATAACTAATTGAAACAGTAACCAGCAATCCTGCTTCTCCATCACCAGAAACATTTACCAAAATGGCAGTGAAAGAAAGTCTACTTAAACAGAGACTGTTTGCTTTGAAAATGTTGCATAGTCTATGCCCAAGAGGAAATTCCCAATGATACTGCTGAAAATGTAATTTAGGAGTTAGTAATAGTATTTGGCCCTTTATTAATTTCACTGTGTCATTTTAAACACGTGATTTCTATGTCATCCGAAAATGAGATAGTACAAATTTCCGGAGTTATAATGGATTACGTGTGCTGCTGAAATTTCAAATGCTTATAATATCAATTCAGTATTAAACTCTAGAATATTGATTGCTAATATATGTAATTATATAAATATACAAAGTGTAGGTCAGTGTACGTCCACATTTGTTTAGCTGATTTTAAGGTAGAGTATAGCAGAGCCTGGATAGCTCAGTCGGTAGAGCATCAGACTTTTAATCTGAGGGTCCAGGGTTCAAGTCCCTGTTCAGGCGGTTGTTTCCTTTAAAGAAAAAGTACTCTAATTGTATGCTCTTTTTGTGGACCCCTGCATGACGAATAAGATATTCCATTACTAAAATTGCAAAAACGTCTTTCATGGAGTTGTGAAATACACATCTGTCTCACATATTATGTGCCATTTGACTAAACTTAAGTCGTACGTAGATTTACCAATGGTATCATGTAGTCTGAGACGGTGAATATCATTTCACCAATTCAATATTCAAAATATAGCCATGGTTATAGTATCAAATGAACTTTATAAAGCTGATCAACAGCTAGTAGCTCATTATTTCATTTCAGAACATCTCTGCACCTCATTATAGCAGATTGGCTCTGTGGCGCAATGGATAGCGCATTGGACTTCTAGGTGAATGTAAAATAGATATTCAAAGGTTGTGGGTTCGAATCCCACCAGAGTCAGTTGTATCCCTGTTATCCTGTTATCCCAAGTACCAACTCATTATTATATTCTCTGTATTTAGTACTAATACCGGCAACCATCTTAACCCCTTGCGTGCTGATGACGAAACCGTTCCGTCATGACTCCGCCCGCGCAAGGCGGAGTCAGCACAGGCGGAAAATACGCCCCGCACGCAAGGGGTTAAAAAACGTAGTGATAGTTGGGACACTTCCTAATGTTGATAATGTCATTTTGTGGGGTGCTGCCTCAGAGCCTGGATAGCTCAGTCGGTAGAGCATCAGACTTTTAATCTGAGGGCCCAGGGTTCAAGTCCCTGTTCAGGCAGCTTGGTTAAAGAAAATGTATATCAATTGCATACTCTTTTCAGGATCCAATGAATGGGAATTCCAATTACAGATGGTTCAAAAAAGTCTTGATCGAGTCCTTACATACCCATCTGTGCTCTACTTTCTTTGACAAGGGTTAAGAAGACTTACCCAAACTGTATCATGTAGTTTGACATGTTGATTATCTTTTATCCAATTCAATGTTCAAAATGTAAGCTAGTGTCGGATTAATTTGATAAAGTTGGTCAACAACTTATAGGTCATCTTTTTATTTGTGAATCTCTGATCACCTTGTTGAATCAGGTCGGATCTCTGGTGCAATGGATTGCGGCTTGGAGTCCTAGGCGAATGTAGCAAAAGCATTCAAACGCTAAGGGTTCGAACACCAACTGGGTCAATTTTATCCCTCCTCTATTTTATAACTAATTGAAACAGTAACCAGCAATCCTGCTTCTCCATCACCAGAAACATTTACCAAAATGGCAGTGAAAGAAAGTCTACTTAAACAGAGACTGTTTGCTTTGAAAATGTTGCATAGTCTATGCCCAAGAGGAAATTCCCAATGATACTGCTGAAAATGTAATTTAGGAGTTAGTAATAGTATTTGGCCCTTTATTAATTTCACAGTGTCATTTTAAACACGTGATTTCTATGTCATCCGAAAATGAGATAGTACAAATTTCCGGAGTTATAATGGATTACGTGTGCTGCTGAAATTTCAAATGCTTAAAATATCAATTCATTATTAAACTCTAGAATATTGATTGCTAATATATGTAATTATATAAATATACAAAGTGTAGGTCAGTGTACGTCCACATTTGTTTAGCTGATTTTAAGGTAGAGTATAGCAGAGCCTGGATAGCTCAGTCGGTAGAGCATCAGACTTTTAATCTGAGGGTCCAGGGTTCAAGTCCCTGTTCAGGCGGTTGTTTCCTTTAAAGAAAAAGTACTCTAATTGTATGCTCTTTTTGTGGACCCCTGCATGACGAATAAGATATTCCATTACTAAAATTGCAAAAACGTCTTTCATGGAGTTGTGAAATACACATCTGTCTCACATATTATGTGCCATTTGACTAAACTTAAGTCGTACGTAGATTTACCAATGGTATCATGTAGTCTGAGACGGTGAATATCATTTCACCAATTCAATATTCAAAATATAGCCATGGTTATAGTATCAAATGAACTTTATAAAGCTGATCAACAGCTAATAGCTCATTATTTCATTTCAGAACATCTCTGCACCTCATTATAGCAGATTGGCTCTGTGGCGCAATGGATAGCGCATTGGACTTCTAGGTGAATGTAAAAAAGATATTCAAAGGTTGTGGGTTCGAATCCCACCAGAGTCAGTTTTATCCCTGTTATCCTGTTATCCCAAGTACCAATTCATTATTATATTCTCTGTATTTAGTACTAATACCGGCAACCATCTTAACCCCTTGCGTGCTGATAACAGAACGGTTCCGTCATCAGCTACGGGTGAGCTGTGCTGATGACGAAACCGTTCCGTCATGACTCCGCCCGCGCAAGGCGTAGTCAGCACAGGCGGAAAATACGCCCCGCACTCAAGGGGTTAAAAAACGTAGTGAAAGTTGGGACACTTCCTAATGTTGATAATGTCATTTTGTGGGGTGCTGCCTCAGAGCCTGGATAGCTCAGTCGGTAGAGCATCAGACTTTTAATCTGAGGGCCCAGGGTTCAAGTCCCTGTTCAGGCGGCTTGGTTAAAGAAAATGTATATCAATTGCATACTCTTTTCAGGATCCAATGAATGGGAATTCCAATTACAGATGGTTCAAAAAAGTCTTGATCGAGTCCTTACATACCCATCTGTGCTCAACTTTCTTTGACAAGGGTTAAGAAGACTTACCCAAACTGTATCATGTAGTTTGACATGTTGATTATCTTTTATCCAATTCAATGTTCAAAATGTAAGCTAGTGTCCGATTAATTTGATAAAGTTGGTCAACAACTTATAGGTCATCTTTTTATTTGTGAATCTCTGATCACCTTGTTGAATCAGGTCGGATCTCTGGTGCAATGGATTGCGGCTTGGAGTCCTAGGCGAATGTAGCAAAAGCATTCAAACGCTAAGGGTTCGAACACCAACTGGGTCAATTTTATCCCTCCTCTATTTTATAACTAATTGAAACAGTAACCAGCAATCCTGCTTCTCCATCACCAGAAACATTTACCAAAATGGCAGTGAAAGAAAGTCTACTTAAACAGAGACTGTTTGCTTTGAAAATGTTGCATAGTCTATGCCCAAGAGGAAATTCCCAATGATACTGCTGAAAATGTAATTTAGGAGTTAGTAATAGTATTTGGCCCTTTATTAATTTCACTGTGTCATTTTAAACACGTGATTTCTATGTCATCCGAAAATGAGATAGTACAAATTTCCGGAGTTATAATGGATTACGTGTGCTGCTGAAATTTCAAATGCTTATAATATCAATTCAGTATTAAACTCTAGAATATTGATTGCTAATATATGTAATTATATAAATATACAAAGTGTAGGTCAGTGTACGTCCACATTTGTTTAGCTGATTTTAAGGTAGAGTATAGCAGAGCCTGGATAGCTCAGTCGGTAGAGCATCAGACTTTTAATCTGAGGGTCCAGGGTTCAAGTCCCTGTTCAGGCGGTTGTTTCCTTTAAAGAAAAAGTACTCT
This sequence comes from Lissotriton vulgaris, assembly GCF_964263255.1. Classification (NCBI taxonomy): domain Eukaryota; kingdom Metazoa; phylum Chordata; class Amphibia; order Caudata; family Salamandridae; genus Lissotriton; species Lissotriton vulgaris. The sequence continues at coordinate 229,056,091 of NC_141686.1, read as the reverse complement.
AATTGTATGCTCTTTTTGTGGACCCCTGCATGACGAATAAGATATTCCATTACTAAAATTGCAAAAACGTCTTTCATGGAGTTGTGAAATACACATCTGTCTCACATATTATGTGCCATTTGACTAAACTTAAGTCGTACGTAGATTTACCAATGGTATCATGTAGTCTGAGACGGTGAATATCATTTCACCAATTCAATATTCAAAATATAGCCATGGTTATAGTATCAAATGAACTTTATAAAGCTGATCAACAGCTAATAGCTCATTATTTCATTTCAGAACATCTCTGCACCTCATTATAGCAGATTGGCTCTGTGGCGCAATGGATAGCGCATTGGACTTCTAGGTGAATGTAAAATAGATATTCAAAGGTTGTGGGTTCGAATCCCACCAGAGTCAGTTTTATCCCTGTTATCCTGTTATCCCAAGTACCAACTCATTATTATATTCTCTGTATTTAGTACTAATACCGGCAACCATCTTAACCCCTTGCGTGCTGATGACGAAACCGTTCCGTCATGACTCCGCCCGCGCAAGGCGGAGTCAGCACAGGCAGAAAATACGCCCCGCACGCAAGGGGTTAAAAAACGTAGTGATAGTTGGGACACTTCCTAATGTTGATAATGTCATTTTGTGGGGTGCTGCCTCAGAGCCTGGATAGCTCAGTCGGTAGAGCATCAGACTTTTAATCTGAGGGCCCAGGGTTCAAGTCCCTGTTCAGGCGGCTTGGTTAAAGAAAATGTATATCAATTGCATACTCTTTTCAGGATCCAATGAATGGGAATTCCAATTACAGATGGTTCAAAAAAGTCTTGATCGAGTCCTTACATACCCATCTGTGCTCTACTTTCTTTGACAAGGGTTAAGAAGACTTACCCAAACTGTATCATGTAGTTTGACATGTTGATTATCTTTTATCCAATTCAATGTTCAAAATGTAAGCTAGTGTCGGATTAATTTGATAAAGTTGGTCAACAACTTATAGGTCATCTTTTTATTTGTGAATCTCTGATCACCTTGTTGAATCAGGTCGGATCTCTGGTGCAATGGATTGCGGCTTGGAGTCCTAGGCGAATGTAGCAAAAGCATTCAAACGCTAAGGGTTCGAACACCAACTGGGTCAATTTTATCCCTCCTCTATTTTATAACTAATTGAAACAGTAACCAGCAATCCTGCTTCTCCATCACCAGAAACATTTACCAAAATGGCAGTGAAAGAAAGTCTACTTAAACAGAGACTGTTTGCTTTGAAAATGTTGCATAGTCTATGCCCAAGAGGAAATTCCCAATGATACTGCTGAAAATGTAATTTAGGAGTTAGTAATAGTATTTGGCCCTTTATTAATTTCACTGTGTCATTTTAAACACGTGATTTCTATGTCATCCGAAAATGAGATAGTACAAATTTCCGGAGTTATAATGGATTACGTGTGCTGCTGAAATTTCAAATGCTTATAATATCAATTCAGTATTAAACTCTAGAATATTGATTGCTAATATATGTAATTATATAAATATACAAAGTGTAGGTCAGTGTACGTCCACATTTGTTTAGCTGATTTTAAGGTAGAGTATAGCAGAGCCTGGATAGCTCAGTCGGTAGAGCATCAGACTTTTAATCTGAGGGTCCAGGGTTCAAGTCCCTGTTCAGGCGGTTGTTTCCTTTAAAGAAAAAGTACTCTAATTGTATGCTCTTTTTGTGGACCCCTGCATGACGAATAAGATATTCCATTACTAAAATTGCAAAAACGTCTTTCATGGAGTTGTGAAATACACATCTGTCTCACATATTATGTGCCATTTGACTAAACTTAAGTCGTACGTAGATTTACCAATGGTATCATGTAGTCTGAGACGGTGAATATCATTTCACCAATTCAATATTCAAAATATAGCCATGGTTATAGTATCAAATGAACTTTATAAAGCTGATCAACAGCTAATAGCTCATTATTTCATTTCAGAACATCTCTGCACCTCATTATAGCAGATTGGCTCTGTGGCGCAATGGATAGCGCATTTGACTTCTAGGTGAATGTAAAATAGATATTCAAAGGTTGTGGGTTCGAATCCCACCAGAGTCAGTTTTATCCCTGTTATCCTGTTATCCCAAGTACCAACTCATTATTATATTCTCTGTATTTAGTACTAATACCGGCAACCATCTTAACCCCTTGCGTGCTGATGACGAAACCGTTCCGTCATGACTCCGCCCGCGCAAGGCGGAGTCAGCACAGGCGGAAAATACGCCCCGCACGCAAGGGGTTAAAAAACGTAGTGATAGTTGGGACACTTCCTAATGTTGATAATGTCATTTTGTGGGGTGCTGCCTCAGAGCCTGGATAGCTCAGTCGGTAGAGCATCAGACTTTTAATCTGAGGGCCCAGGGTTCAAGTCCCTGTTCAGGCGGCTTGGTTAAAGAAAATGTATATCAATTGCATACTCTTTTCAGGATCCAATGAATGGGAATTCCAATTACAGATGGTTCAAAAAAGTCTTGATCGAGTCCTTACATACCCATCTGTGCTCTACTTTCTTTGACAAGGGTTAAGAAGACTTACCCAAACTGTATCATGTAGTTTGACATGTTGATTATCTTTTATCCAATTCAATGTTCAAAATGTAAGCTAGTGTCGGATTAATTTGATAAAGTTGGTCAACAACTTATAGGTCATCTTTTTATTTGTGAATCTCTGATCACCTTGTTGAATCAGGTCGGATCTCTGGTGCAATGGATTGCGGCTTGGAGTCCTAGGCGAATGTAGCAAAAGCATTCAAACGCTAAGGGTTCGAACACCAACTGGGTCAATTTTATCCCTCCTCTATTTTATAACTAATTGAAACAGTAACCAGCAATCCTGCTTCTCCATCACCAGAAACATTTACCAAAATGGCAGTGAAAGAAAGTCTACTTAAACAGAGACTGTTTGCTTTGAAAATGTTGCATAGTCTATGCCCAAGAGGAAATTCCCAATGATACTGCTGAAAATGTAATTTAGGAGTTAGTAATAGTATTTGGCCCTTTATTAATTTCACAGTGTCATTTTAAACACGTGATTTCTATGTCATCCGAAAATGAGATAGTACAAATTTCCGGAGTTATAATGGATTACGTGTGCTGCTGAAATTTCAAATGCTTAAAATATCAATTCATTATTAAACTCTAGAATATTGATTGCTAATATATGTAATTATATAAATATACAAAGTGTAGGTCAGTGTACGTCCACATTTGTTTAGCTGATTTTAAGGTAGAGTATAGCAGAGCCTGGATAGCTCAGTCGGTAGAGCATCAGACTTTTAATCTGAGGGTCCAGGGTTCAAGTCCCTGTTCAGGTGGTTGTTTCCTTTAAAGAAAAAGTACTCTAATTGTATGCTCTTTTTGTGGACCCCTGCATGACGAATAAGATATTCCATTACTAAAATTGCAAAAACGTCTTTCATGGAGTTGTGAAATACACATCTGTCTCACATATTATGTGCCATTTGACTAAACTTAAGTCGTACGTAGATTTACCAATGGTATCATGTAGTCAGAGACGGTGAATATCATTTCACCAATTCAATATTCAAAATATAGCCATGGTTATAGTATCAAATGAACTTTATAAAGCTGATCAACAGCTAATAGCTCATTATTTCATTTCAGAACATCTCTGCACCTCATTATAGCAGATTGGCTCTGTGGCGCAATGGATAGCGCATTGGACTTCTAGGTGAATGTAAAAAAGATATTCAAAGGTTGTGGGTTCGAATCCCACCAGAGTCAGTTTTATCCCTGTTATCCCAAGTACCAATTCATTATTATATTCTCTGTATTTAGTACTAATACCGGCAACCATCTTAACCCCTTGCGTGCTGATAACAGAACGGTTCCGTCATCAGCTACGGGTGAGCTGTGCTGATGACGAAACCGTTCCGTCATGACTCCGCCCGCGCAAGGCGTAGTCAGCACAGGCGGAAAATACGCCCCGCACTCAAGGGGTTAAAAAACGTAGTGATAGTTGGGACACTTCCTAATGTTGATAATGTCATTTTGTGGGGTGCTGCCTCAGAGCCTGGATAGCTCAGTCGGTAGAGCATCAGACTTTTAATCTGAGGGCCCAGGGTTCAAGTCCCTGTTCAGGCGGCTTGGTTAAAGAAAATGTATATCAATTGCATACTCTTTTCAGGATCCAATGAATGGGAATTCCAATTACAGATGGTTCAAAAAAGTCTTGATCGAGTCCTTACATACCCATCTGTGCTCAACTTTCTTTGACAAGGGTTAAGAAGACTTACCCAAACTGTATCATGTAGTTTGACATGTTGATTATCTTTTATCCAATTCAATGTTCAAAATGTAAGCTAGTGTCCGATTAATTTGATAAAGTTGGTCAACAACTTATAGGTCATCTTTTTATTTGTGAATCTCTGATCACCTTGTTGAATCAGGTCGGATCTCTGGTGCAATGGATTGCGGCTTGGAGTCCTAGGCGAATGTAGCAAAAGCATTCAAACGCTAAGGGTTCGAACACCAACTGGGTCAATTTTATCCCTCCTCTATTTTATAACTAATTGAAACAGTAACCAGCAATCCTGCTTCTCCATCACCAGAAACATTTACCAAAATGGCAGTGAAAGAAAGTCTACTTAAACAGAGACTGTTTGCTTTGAAAATGTTGCATAGTCTATGCCCAAGAGGAAATTCCCAATGATACTGCTGAAAATGTAATTTAGGAGTTAGTAATAGTATTTGGCCCTTTATTAATTTCACTGTGTCATTTTAAACACGTGATTTCTATGTCATCCGAAAATGAGATAGTACAAATTTCCGGAGTTATAATGGATTACGTGTGCTGCTGAAATTTCAAATGCTTATAATATCAATTCAGTATTAAACTCTAGAATATTGATTGCTAATATATGTAATTATATAAATATACAAAGTGTAGGTCAGTGTACGTCCACATTTGTTTAGCTGATTTTAAGGTAGAGTATAGCAGAGCCTGGATAGCTCAGTCGGTAGAGCATCAGACTTTTAATCTGAGGGTCCAGGGTTCAAGTCCCTGTTCAGGCGGTTGTTTCCTTTAAAGAAAAAGTACTCTAATTGTATGCTCTTTTTGTGGACCCCTGCATGACGAATAAGATATTCCATTACTAAAATTGCAAAAACGTCTTTCATGGAGTTGTGAAATACACATCTGTCTCACATATTATGTGCCATTTGACTAAACTTAAGTCGTACGTAGATTTACCAATGGTATCATGTAGTCTGAGACGGTGAATATCATTTCACCAATTCAATATTCAAAATATAGCCATGGTTATAGTATCAAATGAACTTTATAAAGCTGATCAACAGCTAATAGCTCATTATTTCATTTCAGAACATCTCTGCACCTCATTATAGCAGATTGGCTCTGTGGCGCAATGGATAGCGCATTGGACTTCTAGGTGAATGTAAAATAGATATTCAAAGGTTGTGGGTTCGAATCCCACCAGAGTCAGTTTTATCCCTGTTATCCTGTTATCCCAAGTACCAACTCATTATTATATTCTCTGTATTTAGTACTAATACCGGCAACCATCTTAACCCCTTGCGTGCTGATGACGAAACCGTTCCGTCATGACTCCGCCCGCGCAAGGCGGAGTCAGCACAGGCGGAAAATACGCCCCGCACGCAAGGGGTTAAAAAACGTACTGATAGTTGGGACACTTCCTAATGTTGATAATGTCATTTTGTGGGGTGCTGCCTCAGAGCCTGGATAGCTCAGTCGGTAGAGCATCAGACTTTTAATCTGAGGGCCCAGGGTTCAAGTCCCTGTTCAGGCGGCTTGGTTAAAGAAAATGTATATCAATTGCATACTCTTTTCAGGATCCAATGAATGGGAATTCCAATTACAGATGGTTCAAAAAAGTCTTGATCGAGTCCTTACATACCCATCTGTGCTCTACTTTCTTTGACAAGGGTTAAGAAGACTTACCCAAACTGTATCATGTAGTTTGACATGTTGATTATCTTTTATCCAATTCAATGTTCAAAATGTAAGCTAGTGTCGGATTAATTTGATAAAGTTGGTCAACAACTTATAGGTCATCTTTTTATTTGTGAATCTCTGATCACCTTGTTGAATCAGGTCGGATCTCTGGTGCAATGGATTGCGGCTTGGAGTCCTAGGCGAATGTAGCAAAAGCATTCAAACGCTAAGGGTTCGAACACCAACTGGGTCAATTTTATCCCTCCTCTATTTTATAACTAATTGAAACAGTAACCAGCAATCCTGCTTCTCCATCACCAGAAACATTTACCAAAATGGCAGTGAAAGAAAGTCTACTTAAACAGAGACTGTTTGCTTTGAAAATGTTGCATAGTCTATGCCCAAGAGGAAATTCCCAATGATACTGCTGAAAATGTAATTTAGGAGTTAGTAATAGTATTTGGCCCTTTATTAATTTCACAGTGTCATTTTAAACACGTGATTTCTATGTCATCCGAAAATGAGATAGTACAAATTTCCGGAGTTATAATGGATTACGTGTGCTGCTGAAATTTCAAATGCTTAAAATATCAATTCAGTATTAAACTCTAGAATATTGATTGCTAATATATGTAATTATATAAATATACAAAGTGTAGGTCAGTGTACGTCCACATTTGTTTAGCTGATTTTAAGGTAGAGTATAGCAGAGCCTGGATAGCTCAGTCGGTAGAGCATCAGACTTTTAATCTGAGGGTCCAGGGTTCAAGTCCCTGTTCAGGCGGTTGTTTCCTTTAAAGAAAAAGTACTCTAATTGTATGCTCTTTTTGTGGACCCCTGCATGACGAATAAGATATTCCATTACTAAAATTGCAAAAACGTCTTTCATGGAGTTGTGAAATACACATCTGTCTCACATATTATGTGCCATTTGACTAAACTTAAGTCGTACGTAGATTTACCAATGGTATCATGTAGTCTGAGACGGTGAATATCATTTCACCAATTCAATATTCAAAATATAGCCATGGTTATAGTATCAAATGAACTTTATAAAGCTGATCAACAGCTAATAGCTCATTATTTCATTTCAGAACATCTCTGCACCTCATTATAGCAGATTGGCTCTGTGGCGCAATGGATAGCGCATTGGACTTCTAGGTGAATGTAAAATAGATATTCAAAGGTTGTGGGTTCGAATCCCACCAGAGTCAGTTTTATCCCTGTTATCCTGTTATCCCAAGTACCAACTCATTATTATATTCTCTGTATTTAGTACTAATACCGGCAACCATCTTAACCCCTTGCGTGCTGATGACGAAACCGTTCCGTCATGACTCCGCCCGCGCAAGGCGGAGTCAGCACAGGCGGAAAATACGCCCCGCACGCAAGGGGTTAAAAAACGTAGTGATAGTTGGGACACTTCCTAATGTTGATAATGTCATTTTGTGGGGTGCTGCCTCAGAGCCTGGATAGCTCAGTCGGTAGAGCATCAGACTTTTAATCTGAGGGCCCAGGGTTCAAGTCCCTGTTCAGGCGGCTTGGTTAAAGAAAATGTATATCAATTGCATACTCTTTTCAGGATCCAATGAATGGGAATTCCAATTACAGATGGTTCAAAAAAGTCTTGATCGAGTCCTTACATACCCATCTGTGCTCTACTTTCTTTGACAAGGGTTAAGAAGACTTACCCAAACTGTATCATGTAGTTTGACATGTTGATTATCTTTTATCCAATTCAATGTTCAAAATGTAAGCTAGTGTCGGATTAATTTGATAAAGTTGGTCAACAACTTATAGGTCATCTTTTTATTTGTGAATCTCTGATCACCTTGTTGAATCAGGTCGGATCTCTGGTGCAATGGATTGCGGCTTGGAGTCCTAGGCGAATGTAGCAAAAGCATTCAAACGCTAAGGGTTCGAACACCAACTGGGTCAATTTTATCCCTCCTCTATTTTATAACTAATTGAAACAGTAACCAGCAATCCTGCTTCTCCATCACCAGAAACATTTACCAAAATGGCAGTGAAAGAAAGTCTACTTAAACAGAGACTGTTTGCTTTGAAAATGTTGCATAGTCTATGCCCAAGAGGAAATTCCCAATGATACTGCTGAAAATGTAATTTAGGAGTTAGTAATAGTATTTGGCCCTTTATTAATTTCACAGTGTCATTTTAAACACGTGATTTCTATGTCATCCGAAAATGAGATAGTACAAATTTCCGGAGTTATAATGGATTACGTGTGCTGCTGAAATTTCAAATGCTTAAAATATCAATTCATTATTAAACTCTAGAATATTGATTGCTAATATATGTAATTATATAAATATACAAAGTGTAGGTCAGTGTACGTCCACATTTGTTTAGCTGATTTTAAGGTAGAGTATAGCAGAGCCTGGATAGCTCAGTCGGTAGAGCATCAGACTTTTAATCTGAGGGTCCAGGGTTCAAGTCCCTGTTCAGGTGGTTGTTTCCTTTAAAGAAAAAGTACTCTAATTGTATGCTCTTTTTGTGGACCCCTGCATGACGAATAAGATATTCCATTACTAAAATTGCAAAAACGTCTTTCATGGAGTTGTGAAATACACATCTGTCTCACATATTATGTGCCATTTGACTAAACTTAAGTCGTACGTAGATTTACCAATGGTATCATGTAGTCTGAGACGGTGAATATCATTTCACCAATTCAATATTCAAAATATAGCCATGGTTATAGTATCAAATGAACTTTATAAAGCTGATCAACAGCTAATAGCTCATTATTTCATTTCAGAACATCTCTGCACCTCATTATAGCAGATTGGCTCTGTGGCGCAATGGATAGCGCATTGGACTTCTAGGTGAATGTAAAAAAGATATTCAAAGGTTGTGGGTTCGAATCCCACCAGAGTCAGTTTTATCCCTGTTATCCTGTTATCCCAAGTACCAATTCATTATTGTATTCTCTGTATTTAGTACTAATACCGGCAACCATCTTAACCCCTTGCGTGCTGATAACAGAACGGTTCCGTCATCAGCTACGGGTGAGCTGTGCTGATGACGAAACCGTTCCGTCATGACTCCGCCCGCGCAAGGCGTAGTCAGCACAGGCGGAAAATACGCCCCGCACTCAAGGGGTTAAAAAACGTAGTGATAGTTGGGACACTTCCTAATGTTGATAATGTCATTTTGTGGGGTGCTGCCTCAGAGCCCGGATAGCTCAGTCGGTAGAGCATCAGACTTTTAATCTGAGGGCCCAGGGTTCAAGTCCCTGTTCAGGCGGCTTGGTTAAAGAAAATGTATATCAATTGCATACTCTTTTCAGGATCCAATGAATGGGAATTCCAATTACAGATGGTTCAAAAAAGTCTTGATCGAGTCCTTACATACCCATCTGTGCTCTACTTTCTTTGACAAGGGTTAAGAAGACTTACCCAAACTGTATCATGTAGTTTGACATGTTGATTATCTTTTATCCAATTCAATGTTCAAAATGTAAGCTAGTGTCGGATTAATTTGATAAAGTTGGTCAACAACTTATAGGTCATCTTTTTATTTGTGAATCTCTGATCACCTTGTTGAATCAGGTCGGATCTCTGGTGCAATGGATTGCGGCTTGGAGTCCTAGGCGAATGTAGCAAAAGCATTCAAACGCTAAGGGTTCGAACACCAACTGGGTCAATTTTATCCCTCCTCTATTTTATAACTAATTGAAACAGTAACCAGCAATCCTGCTTCTCCATCACCAGAAACATTTACCAAAATGGCAGTGAAAGAAAGTCTACTTAAACAGAGACTGTTTGCTTTGAAAATGTTGCATAGTCTATGCCCAAGAGGAAATTCCCAATGATACTGCTGAAAATGTAATTTAGGAGTTAGTAATAGTATTTGGCCCTTTATTAATTTCACTGTGTCATTTTAAACACGTGATTTCTATGTCATCCGAAAATGAGATAGTACAAATTTCCGGAGTTATAATGGATTACGTGTGCTGCTGAAATTTCAAATGCTTAAAATATCAATTCATTATTAAACTCTAGAATATTGATTGCTAATATATGTAATTATATAAATATACAAAGTGTAGGTCAGTGTACGTCCACATTTGTTTAGCTGATTTTAAGGTAGAGTATAGCAGAGCCTGGATAGCTCAGTCGGTAGAGCATCAGACTTTTAATCCGAGGGTCCAGGGTTCAAGTCCCTGTTCAGGTGGTTGTTTCCTTTAAAGAAAAAGTACTCTAATTGTATGCTCTTTTTGTGGACCCCTGCATGACGAATAAGATATTCCATTACTAAAATTGCAAAAACGTCTTTCATGGAGTTGTGAAATACACATCTGTCTCACATATTATGTGCCATTTGACTAAACTTAAGTCGTACGTAGATTTACCAATGGTATCATGTAGTCTGAGACGGTGAATATCATTTCACCAATTCAATATTCAAAATATAGCCATGGTTATAGTATCAAATGAACTTTATAAAGCTGATCAACAGCTAATAGCTCATTATTTCATTTCAGAACATCTCTGCACCTCATTATAGCAGATTGGCTCTGTGGCGCAATGGATAGCGCATTGGACTTCTAGGTGAATGTAAAAAAGATATTCAAAGGTTGTGGGTTCGAATCCCACCAGAGTCAGTTTTATCCCTGTTATCCCAAGTACCAATTCATTATTATATTCTCTGTATTTAGTACTAATACCGGCAACCATCTTAACCCCTTGCGTGCTGATAACAGAACGGTTCCGTCATCAGCTACGGGTGAGCTGTGCTGATGACGAAACCGTTCCGTCATGACTCCGCCCGCGCAAGGCGTAGTCAGCACAGGCGGAAAATACGCCCCGCACTCAAGGGGTTAAAAAACGTAGTGATAGTTGGGACACTTCCTAATGTTGATAATGTCATTTTGTGGGGTGCTGCCTCAGAGCCTGGATAGCTCAGTCGGTAGAGCATCAGACTTTTAATCTGAGGGCCCAGGGTTCAAGTCCCTGTTCAGGCGGCTTGGTTAAAGAAAATGTATATCAATTGCATACTCTTTTCAGGATCCAATGAATGGGAATTCCAATTACAGATGGTTCAAAAAAGTCTTGATCGAGTCCTTACATACCCATCTGTGCTCAACTTTCTTTGACAAGGGTTAAGAAGACTTACCCAAACTGTATCATGTAGTTTGACATGTTGATTATCTTTTATCCAATTCAATGTTCAAAATGTAAGCTAGTGTCCGATTAATTTGATAAAGTTGGTCAACAACTTATAGGTCATCTTTTTATTTGTGAATCTCTGATCACCTTGTTGAATCAGGTCGGATCTCTGGTGCAATGGATTGCGGCTTGGAGTCCTAGGCGAATGTAGCAAAAGCATTCAAACGCTAAGGGTTCGAACACCAACTGGGTCAATTTTATCCCTCCTCTATTTTATAACTAATTGAAACAGTAACCAGCAATCCTGCTTCTCCATCACCAGAAACATTTACCAAAATGGCAGTGAAAGAAAGTCTACTTAAACAGAGACTGTTTGCTTTGAAAATGTTGCATAGTCTATGCCCAAGAGGAAATTCCCAATGATACTGCTGAAAATGTAATTTAGGAGTTAGTAATAGTATTTGGCCCTTTATTAATTTCACTGTGTCATTTTAAACACGTGATTTCTATGTCATCCGAAAATGAGATAGTACAAATTTCCGGAGTTATAATGGATTACGTGTGCTGCTGAAATTTCAAATGCTTATAATATCAATTCAGTATTAAACTCTAGAATATTGATTGCTAATATATGTAATTATATAAATATACAAAGTGTAGGTCAGTGTACGTCCACATTTGTTTAGCTGATTTTAAGGTAGAGTATAGCAGAGCCTGGATAGCTCAGTCGGTAGAGCATCAGACTTTTAATCTGAGGGTCCAGGGTTCAAGTCCCTGTTCAGGCGGTTGTTTCCTTTAAAGAAAAAGTACTCTAATTGTATGCTCTTTTTGTGGACCCCTGCATGACGAATAAGATATTCCATTACTAAAATTGCAAAAACGTCTTTCATGGAGTTGTGAAATACACATCTGTCTCACATATTATGTGCCATTTGACTAAACTTAAGTCGTACGTAGATTTACCAATGGTATCATGTAGTCTGAGACGGTGAATATCATTTCACCAATTCAATATTCAAAATATAGCCATGGTTATAGTATCAAATGAACTTTATAAAGCTGATCAACAGCTAATAGCTCATTATTTCATTTCAGAACATCTCTGCACCTCATTATAGCAGATTGGCTCTGTGGCGCAATGGATAGCGCATTGGACTTCTAGGTGAATGTAAAATAGATATTCAAAGGTTGTGGGTTCGAATCCCACCAGAGTCAGTTGTATCCCTGTTATCCTGTTATCCCAAGTACCAACTCATTATTATATTCTCTGTATTTAGTACTAATACCGGCAACCATCTTAACCCCTTGCGTGCTGATGACGAAACCGTTCCGTCATGACTCCGCCCGCGCAAGGCGGAGTCAGCACAGGCGGAAAATACGCCCCGCACGCAAGGGGTTAAAAAACGTAGTGATAGTTGGGACACTTCCTAATGTTGATAATGTCATTTTGTGGGGTGCTGCCTCAGAGCCTGGATAGCTCAGTCGGTAGAGCATCAGACTTTTAATCTGAGGGCCCAGGGTTCAAGTCCCTGTTCAGGCAGCTTGGTTAAAGAAAATGTATATCAATTGCATACTCTTTTCAGGATCCAATGAATGGGAATTCCAATTACAGATGGTTCAAAAAAGTCTTGATCGAGTCCTTACATACCCATCTGTGCTCTACTTTCTTTGACAAGGGTTAAGAAGACTTACCCAAACTGTATCATGTAGTTTGACATGTTGATTATCTTTTATCCAATTCAATGTTCAAAATGTAAGCTAGTGTCGGATTAATTTGATAAAGTTGGTCAACAACTTATAGGTCATCTTTTTATTTGTGAATCTCTGATCACCTTGTTGAATCAGGTCGGATCTCTGGTGCAATGGATTGCGGCTTGGAGTCCTAGGCGAATGTAGCAAAAGCATTCAAACGCTAAGGGTTCGAACACCAACTGGGTCAATTTTATCCCTCCTCTATTTTATAACTAATTGAAACAGTAACCAGCAATCCTGCTTCTCCATCACCAGAAACATTTACCAAAATGGCAGTGAAAGAAAGTCTACTTAAACAGAGACTGTTTGCTTTGAAAATGTTGCATAGTCTATGCCCAAGAGGAAATTCCCAATGATACTGCTGAAAATGTAATTTAGGAGTTAGTAATAGTATTTGGCCCTTTATTAATTTCACTGTGTCATTTTAAACACGTGATTTCTATGTCATCCGAAAATGAGATAGTACAAATTTCCGGAGTTATAATGGATTACGTGTGCTGCTGAAATTTCAAATGCTTATAATATCAATTCAGTATTAAACTCTAGAATATTGATTGCTAATATATGTAATTATATAAATATACAAAGTGTAGGTCAGTGTACGTCCACATTTGTTTAGCTGATTTTAAGGTAGAGTATAGCAGAGCCTGGATAGCTCAGTCGGTAGAGCATCAGACTTTTAATCTGAGGGTCCAGGGTTCAAGTCCCTGTTCAGGCGGTTGTTTCCTTTAAAGAAAAAGTACTCTAATTGTATGCTCTTTTTGTGGACCCCTGCATGACGAATAAGATATTCCATTACTAAAATTGCAAAAACGTCTTTCATGGAGTTGTGAAATACACATCTGTCTCACATATTATGTGCCATTTGACTAAACTTAAGTCGTACGTAGATTTACCAATGGTATCATGTAGTCTGAGACGGTGAATATCATTTCACCAATTCAATATTCAAAATATAGCCATGGTTATAGTATCAAATGAACTTTATAAAGCTGATCAACAGCTAATAGCTCATTATTTCATTTCAGAACATCTCTGCACCTCATTATAGCAGATTGGCTCTGTGGCGCAATGGATAGCGCATTTGACTTCTAGGTGAATGTAAAATAGATATTCAAAGGTTGTGGGTTCGAATCCCACCAGAGTCAGTTTTATCCCTGTTATCCTGTTATCCCAAGTACCAACTCATTATTATATTCTCTGTATTTAGTACTAATACCGGCAACCATCTTAACCCCTTGCGTGCTGATGACGAAACCGTTCCGTCATGACTCCGCCCGCGCAAGGCGGAGTCAGCACAGGCGGAAAATACGCCCCGCACGCAAGGGGTTAAAAAACGTAGTGATAGTTGGGACACTTCCTAATGTTGATAATGTCATTTTGTGGGGTGCTGCCTCAGAGCCTGGATAGCTCAGTCGGTAGAGCATCAGACTTTTAATCTGAGGGCCCAGGGTTCAAGTCCCTGTTCAGGCGGCTTGGTTAAAGAAAATGTATATCAATTGCATACTCTTTTCAGGATCCAATGAATGGGAATTCCAATTACAGATGGTTCAAAAAAGTCTTGATCGAGTCCTTACATACCCATCTGTGCTCTACTTTCTTTGACAAGGGTTAAGAAGACTTACCCAAACTGTATCATGTAGTTTGACATGTTGATTATCTTTTATCCAATTCAATGTTCAAAATGTAAGCTAGTGTCGGATTAATTTGATAAAGTTGGTCAACAACTTATAGGTCATCTTTTTATTTGTGAATCTCTGATCACCTTGTTGAATCAGGTCGGATCTCTGGTGCAATGGATTGCGGCTTGGAGTCCTAGGCGAATGTAGCAAAAGCATTCAAACGCTAAGGGTTCGAACACCAACTGGGTCAATTTTATCCCTCCTCTATTTTATAACTAATTGAAACAGTAACCAGCAATCCTGCTTCTCCATCACCAGAAACATTTACCAAAATGGCAGTGAAAGAAAGTCTACTTAAACAGAGACTGTTTGCTTTGAAAATGTTGCATAGTCTATGCCCAAGAGGAAATTCCCAATGATACTGCTGAAAATGTAATTTAGGAGTTAGTAATAGTATTTGGCCCTTTATTAATTTCACAGTGTCATTTTAAACACGTGATTTCTATGTCATCCGAAAATGAGATAGTACAAATTTCCGGAGTTATAATGGATTACGTGTGCTGCTGAAATTTCAAATGCTTAAAATATCAATTCATTATTAAACTCTAGAATATTGATTGCTAATATATGTAATTATATAAATATACAAAGTGTAGGTCAGTGTACGTCCACATTTGTTTAGCTGATTTTAAGGTAGAGTATAGCAGAGCCTGGATAGCTCAGTCGGTAGAGCATCAGACTTTTAATCTGAGGGTCCAGGGTTCAAGTCCCTGTTCAGGTGGTTGTTTCCTTTAAAGAAAAAGTACTCTAATTGTATGCTCTTTTTGTGGACCCCTGCATGACGAATAAGATATTCCATTACTAAAATTGCAAAAACGTCTTTCATGGAGTTGTGAAATACACATCTGTCTCACATATTATGTGCCATTTGACTAAACTTAAGTCGTACGTAGATTTACCAATGGTATCATGTAGTCAGAGACGGTGAATATCATTTCACCAATTCAATATTCAAAATATAGCCATGGTTATAGTATCAAATGAACTTTATAAAGCTGATCAACAGCTAATAGCTCATTATTTCATTTCAGAACATCTCTGCACCTCATTATAGCAGATTGGCTCTGTGGCGCAATGGATAGCGCATTGGACTTCTAGGTGAATGTAAAAAAGATATTCAAAGGTTGTGGGTTCGAATCCCACCAGAGTCAGTTTTATCCCTGTTATCCCAAGTACCAATTCATTATTATATTCTCTGTATTTAGTACTAATACCGGCAACCATCTTAACCCCTTGCGTGCTGATAACAGAACGGTTCCGTCATCAGCTACGGGTGAGCTGTGCTGATGACGAAACCGTTCCGTCATGACTCCGCCCGCGCAAGGCGTAGTCAGCACAGGCGGAAAATACGCCCCGCACTCAAGGGGTTAAAAAACGTAGTGATAGTTGGGACACTTCCTAATGTTGATAATGTCATTTTGTGGGGTGCTGCCTCAGAGCCTGGATAGCTCAGTCGGTAGAGCATCAGACTTTTAATCTGAGGGCCCAGGGTTCAAGTCCCTGTTCAGGCGGCTTGGTTAAAGAAAATGTATATCAATTGCATACTCTTTTCAGGATCCAATGAATGGGAATTCCAATTACAGATGGTTCAAAAAAGTCTTGATCGAGTCCTTACATACCCATCTGTGCTCAACTTTCTTTGACAAGGGTTAAGAAGACTTACCCAAACTGTATCATGTAGTTTGACATGTTGATTATCTTTTATCCAATTCAATGTTCAAAATGTAAGCTAGTGTCCGATTAATTTGATAAAGTTGGTCAACAACTTATAGGTCATCTTTTTATTTGTGAATCTCTGATCACCTTGTTGAATCAGGTCGGATCTCTGGTGCAATGGATTGCGGCTTGGAGTCCTAGGCGAATGTAGCAAAAGCATTCAAACGCTAAGGGTTCGAACACCAACTGGGTCAATTTTATCCCTCCTCTATTTTATAACTAATTGAAACAGTAACCAGCAATCCTGCTTCTCCATCACCAGAAACATTTACCAAAATGGCAGTGAAAGAAAGTCTACTTAAACAGAGACTGTTTGCTTTGAAAATGTTGCATAGTCTATGCCCAAGAGGAAATTCCCAATGATACTGCTGAAAATGTAATTTAGGAGTTAGTAATAGTATTTGGCCCTTTATTAATTTCACTGTGTCATTTTAAACACGTGATTTCTATGTCATCCGAAAATGAGATAGTACAAATTTCCGGAGTTATAATGGATTACGTGTGCTGCTGAAATTTCAAATGCTTATAATATCAATTCAGTATTAAACTCTAGAATATTGATTGCTAATATATGTAATTATATAAATATACAAAGTGTAGGTCAGTGTACGTCCACATTTGTTTAGCTGATTTTAAGGTAGAGTATAGCAGAGCCTGGATAGCTCAGTCGGTAGAGCATCAGACTTTTAATCTGAGGGTCCAGGGTTCAAGTCCCTGTTCAGGCGGTTGTTTCCTTTAAAGAAAAAGTACTCTAATTGTATGCTCTTTTTGTGGACCCCTGCATGACGAATAAGATATTCCATTACTAAAATTGCAAAAACGTCTTTCATGGAGTTGTGAAATACACATCTGTCTCACATATTATGTGCCATTTGACTAAACTTAAGTCGTACGTAGATTTACCAATGGTATCATGTAGTCTGAGACGGTGAATATCATTTCACCAATTCAATATTCAAAATATAGCCATGGTTATAGTATCAAATGAACTTTATAAAGCTGATCAACAGCTAATAGCTCATTATTTCATTTCAGAACATCTCTGCACCTCATTATAGCAGATTGGCTCTGTGGCGCAATGGATAGCGCATTGGACTTCTAGGTGAATGTAAAATAGATATTCAAAGGTTGTGGGTTCGAATCCCACCAGAGGCAGTTTTATCCCTGTTATCCTGTTATCCCAAGTACCAACTCATTATTATATTCTCTGTATTTAGTACTAATACCGGCAACCATCTTAACCCCTTGCGTGCTGATGACGAAACCGTTCCGTCATGACTCCGCCCGCGCAAGGCGGAGTCAGCACAGGCGGAAAATACGCCCCGCACGCAAGGGGTTAAAAAACGTAGTGATAGTTGGGACACTTCCTAATGTTGATAATGTCATTTTGTGGGGTGCTGCCTCAGAGCCTGGATAGCTCAGTCGGTAGAGCATCAGACTTTTAATCTGAGGGCCCAGGGTTCAAGTCCCTGTTCAGGCGGCTTGGTTAAAGAAAATGTATATCAATTGCATACTCTTTTCAGGATCCAATGAATGGGAATTCCAATTACAGATGGTTCAAAAAAGTCTTGATCGAGTCCTTACATACCCATCTGTGCTCTACTTTCTTTGACAAGGGTTAAGAAGACTTACCCAAACTGTATCATGTAGTTTGACATGTTGATTATCTTTTATCCAATTCAATGTTCAAAATGTAAGCTAGTGTCGGATTAATTTGATAAAGTTGGTCAACAACTTATAGGTCATCTTTTTATTTGTGAATCTCTGATCACCTTGTTGAATCAGGTCGGATCTCTGGTGCAATGGATTGCGGCTTGGAGTCCTAGGCGAATGTAGCAAAAGCATTCAAACGCTAAGGGTTCGAACACCAACTGGGTCAATTTTATCCCTCCTCTATTTTATAACTAATTGAAACAGTAACCAGCAATCCTGCTTCTCCATCACCAGAAACATTTACCAAAATGGCAGTGAAAGAAAGTCTACTTAAACAGAGACTGTTTGCTTTGAAAATGTTGCATAGTCTATGCCCAAGAGGAAATTCCCAATGATACTGCTGAAAATGTAATTTAGGAGTTAGTAATAGTATTTGGCCCTTTATTAATTTCACAGTGTCATTTTAAACACGTGATTTCTATGTCATCCGAAAATGAGATAGTACAAATTTCCGGAGTTATAATGGATTACGTGTGCTGCTGAAATTTCAAATGCTTAAAATATCAATTCAGTATTAAACTCTAGAATATTGATTGCTAATATATGTAATTATATAAATATACAAAGTGTAGGTCAGTGTACGTCCACATTTGTTTAGCTGATTTTAAGGTAGAGTATAGCAGAGCCTGGATAGCTCAGTCGGTAGAGCATCAGACTTTTAATCTGAGGGTCCAGGGTTCAAGTCCCTGTTCAGGCGGTTGTTTCCTTTAAAGAAAAAGTACTCTAATTGTATGCTCTTTTTGTGGACCCCTGCATGACGAATAAGATATTCCATTACTAAAATTGCAAAAACGTCTTTCATGGAGTTGTGAAATACACATCTGTCTCACATATTATGTGCCATTTGACTAAACTTAAGTCGTACGTAGATTTACCAATGGTATCATGTAGTCTGAGACGGTGAATATCATTTCACCAATTCAATATTCAAAATATAGCCATGGTTATAGTATCAAATGAACTTTATAAAGCTGATCAACAGCTAATAGCTCATTATTTCATTTCAGAACATCTCTGCACCTCATTATAGCAGATTGGCTCTGTGGCGCAATGGATAGCGCATTGGACTTCTAGGTGAATGTAAAATAGATATTCAAAGGTTGTGGGTTCGAATCCCACCAGAGTCAGTTTTATCCCTGTTATCCTGTTATCCCAAGTACCAACTCATTATTATATTCTCTGTATTTAGTACTAATACCGGCAACCATCTTAACCCCTTGCGTGCTGATGACGAAACCGTTCCGTCATGACTCCGCCCGCGCAAGGCGGAGTCAGCACAGGCGGAAAATACGCCCCGCACGCAAGGGGTTAAAAAACGTAGTGATAGTTGGGACACTTCCTAATGTTGATAATGTCATTTTGTGGGGTGCTGCCTCAGAGCCTGGATAGCTCAGTCGGTAGAGCATCAGACTTTTAATCTGAGGGCCCAGGGTTCAAGTCCCTGTTCAGGCGGCTTGGTTAAAGAAAATGTATATCAATTGCATACTCTTTTCAGGATCCAATGAATGGGAATTCCAATTACAGATGGTTCAAAAAAGTCTTGATCGAGTCCTTACATACCCATCTGTGCTCTACTTTCTTTGACAAGGGTTAAGAAGACTTACCCAAACTGTATCATGTAGTTTGACATGTTGATTATCTTTTATCCAATTCAATGTTCAAAATGTAAGCTAGTGTCGGATTAATTTGATAAAGTTGGTCAACAACTTATAGGTCATCTTTTTATTTGTGAATCTCTGATCACCTTGTTGAATCAGGTCGGATCTCTGGTGCAATGGATTGCGGCTTGGAGTCCTAGGCGAATGTAGCAAAAGCATTCAAACGCTAAGGGTTCGAACACCAACTGGGTCAATTTTATCCCTCCTCTATTTTATAACTAATTGAAACAGTAACCAGCAATCCTGCTTCTCCATCACCAGAAACATTTACCAAAATGGCAGTGAAAGAAAGTCTACTTAAACAGAGACTGTTTGCTTTGAAAATGTTGCATAGTCTATGCCCAAGAGGAAATTCCCAATGATACTGCTGAAAATGTAATTTAGGAGTTAGTAATAGTATTTGGCCCTTTATTAATTTCACAGTGTCATTTTAAACACGTGATTTCTATGTCATCCGAAAATGAGATAGTACAAATTTCCGGAGTTATAATGGATTACGTGTGCTGCTGAAATTTCAAATGCTTAAAATATCAATTCATTATTAAACTCTAGAATATTGATTGCTAATATATGTAATTATATAAATATACAAAGTGTAGGTCAGTGTACGTCCACATTTGTTTAGCTGATTTTAAGGTAGAGTATAGCAGAGCCTGGATAGCTCAGTCGGTAGAGCATCAGACTTTTAATCTGAGGGTCCAGGGTTCAAGTCCCTGTTCAGGTGGTTGTTTCCTTTAAAGAAAAAGTACTCTAATTGTATGCTCTTTTTGTGGACCCCTGCATGACGAATAAGATATTCCATTACTAAAATTGCAAAAACGTCTTTCATGGAGTTGTGAAATACACATCTGTCTCACATATTATGTGCCATTTGACTAAACTTAAGTCGTACGTAGATTTACCAATGGTATCATGTAGTCTGAGACGGTGAATATCATTTCACCAATTCAATATTCAAAATATAGCCATGGTTATAGTATCAAATGAACTTTATAAAGCTGATCAACAGCTAATAGCTCATTATTTCATTTCAGAACATCTCTGCACCTCATTATAGCAGATTGGCTCTGTGGCGCAATGGATAGCGCATTGGACTTCTAGGTGAATGTAAAAAAGATATTCAAAGGTTGTGGGTTCGAATCCCACCAGAGTCAGTTTTATCCCTGTTATCCTGTTATCCCAAGTACCAATTCATTATTGTATTCTCTGTATTTAGTACTAATACCGGCAACCATCTTAACCCCTTGCGTGCTGATAACAGAACGGTTCCGTCATCAGCTACGGGTGAGCTGTGCTGATGACGAAACCGTTCCGTCATGACTCCGCCCGCGCAAGGCGTAGTCAGCACAGGCGGAAAATACGCCCCGCACTCAAGGGGTTAAAAAACGTAGTGATAGTTGGGACACTTCCTAATGTTGATAATGTCATTTTGTGGGGTGCTGCCTCAGAGCCCGGATAGCTCAGTCGGTAGAGCATCAGACTTTTAATCTGAGGGCCCAGGGTTCAAGTCCCTGTTCAGGCGGCTTGGTTAAAGAAAATGTATATCAATTGCATACTCTTTTCAGGATCCAATGAATGGGAATTCCAATTACAGATGGTTCAAAAAAGTCTTGATCGAGTCCTTACATACCCATCTGTGCTCTACTTTCTTTGACAAGGGTTAAGAAGACTTACCCAAACTGTATCATGTAGTTTGACATGTTGATTATCTTTTATCCAATTCAATGTTCAAAATGTAAGCTAGTGTCGGATTAATTTGATAAAGTTGGTCAACAACTTATAGGTCATCTTTTTATTTGTGAATCTCTGATCACCTTGTTGAATCAGGTCGGATCTCTGGTGCAATGGATTGCGGCTTGGAGTCCTAGGCGAATGTAGCAAAAGCATTCAAACGCTAAGGGTTCGAACACCAACTGGGTCAATTTTATCCCTCCTCTATTTTATAACTAATTGAAACAGTAACCAGCAATCCTGCTTCTCCATCACCAGAAACATTTACCAAAATGGCAGTGAAAGAAAGTCTACTTAAACAGAGACTGTTTGCTTTGAAAATGTTGCATAGTCTATGCCCAAGAGGAAATTCCCAATGATACTGCTGAAAATGTAATTTAGGAGTTAGTAATAGTATTTGGCCCTTTATTAATTTCACTGTGTCATTTTAAACACGTGATTTCTATGTCATCCGAAAATGAGATAGTACAAATTTCCGGAGTTATAATGGATTACGTGTGCTGCTGAAATTTCAAATGCTTAAAATATCAATTCATTATTAAACTCTAGAATATTGATTGCTAATATATGTAATTATATAAATATACAAAGTGTAGGTCAGTGTACGTCCACATTTGTTTAGCTGATTTTAAGGTAGAGTATAGCAGAGCCTGGATAGCTCAGTCGGTAGAGCATCAGACTTTTAATCCGAGGGTCCAGGGTTCAAGTCCCTGTTCAGGTGGTTGTTTCCTTTAAAGAAAAAGTACTCTAATTGTATGCTCTTTTTGTGGACCCCTGCATGACGAATAAGATATTCCATTACTAAAATTGCAAAAACGTCTTTCATGGAGTTGTGAAATACACATCTGTCTCACATATTATGTGCCATTTGACTAAACTTAAGTCGTACGTAGATTTACCAATGGTATCATGTAGTCTGAGACGGTGAATATCATTTCACCAATTCAATATTCAAAATATAGCCATGGTTATAGTATCAAATGAACTTTATAAAGCTGATCAACAGCTAATAGCTCATTATTTCATTTCAGAACATCTCTGCACCTCATTATAGCAGATTGGCTCTGTGGCGCAATGGATAGCGCATTGGACTTCTAGGTGAATGTAAAAAAGATATTCAAAGGTTGTGGGTTCGAATCCCACCAGAGTCAGTTTTATCCCTGTTATCCCAAGTACCAATTCATTATTATATTCTCTGTATTTAGTACTAATACCGGCAACCATCTTAACCCCTTGCGTGCTGATAACAGAACGGTTCCGTCATCAGCTACGGGTGAGCTGTGCTGATGACGAAACCGTTCCGTCATGACTCCGCCCGCGCAAGGCGTAGTCAGCACAGGCTGAAAATACGCCCCGCACTCAAGGGGTTAAAAAACGTAGTGATAGTTGGGACACTTCCTAATGTTGATAATGTCATTTTGTGGGGTGCTGCCTCAGAGCCTGGATAGCTCAGTCGGTAGAGCATCAGACTTTTAATCTGAGGGCCCAGGGTTCAAGTCCCTGTTCAGGCGGCTTGGTTAAAGAAAATGTATATCAATTGCATACTCTTTTCAGGATCCAATGAATGGGAATTCCAATTACAGATGGTTCAAAAAAGTCTTGATCGAGTCCTTACATACCCATCTGTGCTCAACTTTCTTTGACAAGGGTTAAGAAGACTTACCCAAACTGTATCATGTAGTTTGACATGTTGATTATCTTTTATCCAATTCAATGTTCAAAATGTAAGCTAGTGTCCGATTAATTTGATAAAGTTGGTCAACAACTTATAGGTCATCTTTTTATTTGTGAATCTCTGATCACCTTGTTGAATCAGGTCGGATCTCTGGTGCAATGGATTGCGGCTTGGAGTCCTAGGCGAATGTAGCAAAAGCATTCAAACGCTAAGGGTTCGAACACCAACTGGGTCAATTTTATCCCTCCTCTATTTTATAACTAATTGAAACAGTAACCAGCAATCCTGCTTCTCCATCACCAGAAACATTTACCAAAATGGCAGTGAAAGAAAGTCTACTTAAACAGAGACTGTTTGCTTTGAAAATGTTGCATAGTCTATGCCCAAGAGGAAATTCCCAATGATACTGCTGAAAATGTAATTTAGGAGTTAGTAATAGTATTTGGCCCTTTATTAATTTCACTGTGTCATTTTAAACACGTGATTTCTATGTCATCCGAAAATGAGATAGTACAAATTTCCGGAGTTATAATGGATTACGTGTGCTGCTGAAATTTCAAATGCTTATAATATCAATTCAGTATTAAACTCTAGAATATTGATTGCTAATATATGTAATTATATAAATATACAAAGTGTAGGTCAGTGTACGTCCACATTTGTTTAGCTGATTTTAAGGTAGAGTATAGCAGAGCCTGGATAGCTCAGTCGGTAGAGCATCAGACTTTTAATCTGAGGGTCCAGGGTTCAAGTCCCTGTTCAGGCGGTTGTTTCCTTTAAAGAAAAAGTACTCTAATTGTATGCTCTTTTTGTGGACCCCTGCATGACGAATAAGATATTCCATTACTAAAATTGCAAAAACGTCTTTCATGGAGTTGTGAAATACACATCTGTCTCACATATTATGTGCCATTTGACTAAACTTAAGTCGTACGTAGATTTACCAATGGTATCATGTAGTCTGAGACGGTGAATATCATTTCACCAATTCAATATTCAAAATATAGCCATGGTTATAGTATCAAATGAACTTTATAAAGCTGATCAACAGCTAATAGCTCATTATTTCATTTCAGAACATCTCTGCACCTCATTATAGCAGATTGGCTCTGTGGCGCAATGGATAGCGCATTGGACTTCTAGGTGAATGTAAAATAGATATTCAAAGGTTGTGGGTTCGAATCCCACCAGAGTCAGTTGTATCCCTGTTATCCTGTTATCCCAAGTACCAACTCATTATTATATTCTCTGTATTTAGTACTAATACCGGCAACCATCTTAACCCCTTGCGTGCTGATGACGAAACCGTTCCGTCATGACTCCGCCCGCGCAAGGCGGAGTCAGCACAGGCGGAAAATACGCCCCGCACGCAAGGGGTTAAAAAACGTAGTGATAGTTGGGACACTTCCTAATGTTGATAATGTCATTTTGTGGGGTGCTGCCTCAGAGCCTGGATAGCTCAGTCGGTAGAGCATCAGACTTTTAATCTGAGGGCCCAGGGTTCAAGTCCCTGTTCAGGCAGCTTGGTTAAAGAAAATGTATATCAATTGCATACTCTTTTCAGGATCCAATGAATGGGAATTCCAATTACAGATGGTTCAAAAAAGTCTTGATCGAGTCCTTACATACCCATCTGTGCTCTACTTTCTTTGACAAGGGTTAAGAAGACTTACCCAAACTGTATCATGTAGTTTGACATGTTGATTATCTTTTATCCAATTCAATGTTCAAAATGTAAGCTAGTGTCGGATTAATTTGATAAAGTTGGTCAACAACTTATAGGTCATCTTTTTATTTGTGAATCTCTGATCACCTTGTTGAATCAGGTCGGATCTCTGGTGCAATGGATTGCGGCTTGGAGTCCTAGGCGAATGTAGCAAAAGCATTCAAACGCTAAGGGTTCGAACACCAACTGGGTCAATTTTATCCCTCCTCTATTTTATAACTAATTGAAACAGTAACCAGCAATCCTGCTTCTCCATCACCAGAAACATTTACCAAAATGGCAGTGAAAGAAAGTCTACTTAAACAGAGACTGTTTGCTTTGAAAATGTTGCATAGTCTATGCCCAAGAGGAAATTCCCAATGATACTGCTGAAAATGTAATTTAGGAGTTAGTAATAGTATTTGGCCCTTTATTAATTTCACAGTGTCATTTTAAACACGTGATTTCTATGTCATCCGAAAATGAGATAGTACAAATTTCCGGAGTTATAATGGATTACGTGTGCTGCTGAAATTTCAAATGCTTAAAATATCAATTCATTATTAAACTCTAGAATATTGATTGCTAATATATGTAATTATATAAATATACAAAGTGTAGGTCAGTGTACGTCCACATTTGTTTAGCTGATTTTAAGGTAGAGTATAGCAGAGCCTGGATAGCTCAGTCGGTAGAGCATCAGACTTTTAATCTGAGGGTCCAGGGTTCAAGTCCCTGTTCAGGTGGTTGTTTCCTTTAAAGAAAAAGTACTCTAATTGTATGCTCTTTTTGTGGACCCCTGCATGACGAATAAGATATTCCATTACTAAAATTGCAAAAACGTCTTTCATGGAGTTGTGAAATACACATCTGTCTCACATATTATGTGCCATTTGACTAAACTTAAGTCGTACGTAGATTTACCAATGGTATCATGTAGTCTGAGACGGTGAATATCATTTCACCAATTCAATATTCAAAATATAGCCATGGTTATAGTATCAAATGAACTTTATAAAGCTGATCAACAGCTAATAGCTCATTATTTCATTTCAGAACATCTCTGCACCTCATTATAGCAGATTGGCTCTGTGGCGCAATGGATAGCGCATTGGACTTCTAGGTGAATGTAAAATAGATATTCAAAGGTTGTGGGTTCGAATCCCACCAGAGTCAGTTTTATCCCTGTTATCCTGTTATCCCAAGTACCAACTCATTATTATATTCTCTGTATTTAGTACTAATACCGGCAACCATCTTAATCCCTTGCGTGCTGATGACGAAACCGTTCCGTCATGACTCCGCCCGCGCAAGGCGGAGTCAGCACAGGCGGAAAATACGCCCCGCACGCAAGGGGTTAAAAAACGTAGTGATAGTTGGGACACTTCCTAATGTTGATAATGTCATTTTGTGGGGTGCTGCCTCAGAGCCTGGATAGCTCAGTCGGTAGAGCATCAGACTTTTAATCTGAGGGCCCAGGGTTCAAGTCCCTGTTCAGGCGGCTTGGTTAAAGAAAATGTATATCAATTGCATACTCTTTTCAGGATCCAATGAATGGGAATTCCAATTACAGATGGTTCAAAAAAGTCTTGATCGAGTCCTTACATACCCATCTGTGCTCAACTTTCTTTGACAAGGGTTAAGAAGACTTACCCAAACTGTATCATGTAGTTTGACATGTTGATTATCTTTTATCCAATTCAATGTTCAAAATGTAAGCTAGTGTCCGATTAATTTGATAAAGTTGGTCAACAACTTATAGGTCATCTTTTTATTTGTGAATCTCTGATCACCTTGTTGAATCAGGTCGGATCTCTGGTGCAATGGATTGCGGCTTGGAGTCCTAGGCGAATGTAGCAAAAGCATTCAAACGCTAAGGGTTCGAACACCAACTGGGTCAATTTTATCCCTCCTCTATTTTATAACTAATTGAAACAGTAACCAGCAATCCTGCTTCTCCATCACCAGAAACATTTACCAAAATGGCAGTGAAAGAAAGTCTACTTAAACAGAGACTGTTTGCTTTGAAAATGTTGCATAGTCTATGCCCAAGAGGAAATTCCCAATGATACTGCTGAAAATGTAATTTAGGAGTTAGTAATAGTATTTGGCCCTTTATTAATTTCACTGTGTCATTTTAAACACGTGATTTCTATGTCATCCGAAAATGAGATAGTACAAATTTCCGGAGTTATAATGGATTACGTGTGCTGCTGAAATTTCAAATGCTTATAATATCAATTCAGTATTAAACTCTAGAATATTGATTGCTAATATATGTAATTATATAAATATACAAAGTGTAGGTCAGTGTACGTCCACATTTGTTTAGCTGATTTTAAGGTAGAGTATAGCAGAGCCTGGATAGCTCAGTCGGTAGAGCATCAGACTTTTAATCTGAGGGTCCAGGGTTCAAGTCCCTGTTCAGGCGGTTGTTTCCTTTAAAGAAAAAGTACTCTAATTGTATGCTCTTTTTGTGGACCCCTGCATGACGAATAAGATATTCCATTACTAAAATTGCAAAAACGTCTTTCATGGAGTTGTGAAATACACATCTGTCTCACATATTATGTGCCATTTGACTAAACTTAAGTCGTACGTAGATTTACCAATGGTATCATGTAGTCTGAGACGGTGAATATCATTTCACCAATTCAATATTCAAAATATAGCCATGGTTATAGTATCAAATGAACTTTATAAAGCTGATCAACAGCTAATAGCTCATTATTTCATTTCAGAACATCTCTGCACCTCATTATAGCAGATTGGCTCTGTGGCGCAATGGATAGCGCATTGGACTTCTAGGTGAATGTAAAATAGATATTCAAAGGTTGTGGGTTCGAATCCCACCAGAGTCAGTTGTATCCCTGTTATCCTGTTATCCCAAGTACCAACTCATTATTATATTCTCTGTATTTAGTACTAATACCGGCAACCATCTTAACCCCTTGCGTGCTGATGACGAAACCGTTCCGTCATGACTCCGCCCGCGCAAGGCGGAGTCAGCACAGGCGGAAAATACGCCCCGCACGCAAGGGGTTAAAAAACGTAGTGATAGTTGGGACACTTCCTAATGTTGATAATGTCATTTTGTGGGGTGCTGCCTCAGAGCCTGGATAGCTCAGTCGGTAGAGCATCAGACTTTTAATCTGAGGGCCCAGGGTTCAAGTCCCTGTTCAGGCAGCTTGGTTAAAGAAAATGTATATCAATTGCATACTCTTTTCAGGATCCAATGAATGGGAATTCCAATTACAGATGGTTCAAAAAAGTCTTGATCGAGTTCTTACATACCCATCTGTGCTCTACTTTCTTTGACAAGGGTTAAGAAGACTTACCCAAACTGTATCATGTAGTTTGACATGTTGATTATCTTTTATCCAATTCAATGTTCAAAATGTAAGCTAGTGTCGGATTAATTTGATAAAGTTGGTCAACAACTTATAGGTCATCTTTTTATTTGTGAATCTCTGATCACCTTGTTGAATCAGGTCGGATCTCTGGTGCAATGGATTGCGGCTTGGAGTCCTAGGCGAATGTAGCAAAAGCATTCAAACGCTAAGGGTTCGAACACCAACTGGGTCAATTTTATCCCTCCTCTATTTTATAACTAATTGAAACAGTAACCAGCAATCCTGCTTCTCCATCACCAGAAACATTTACCAAAATGGCAGTGAAAGAAAGTCTACTTAAACAGAGACTGTTTGCTTTGAAAATGTTGCATAGTCTATGCCCAAGAGGAAATTCCCAATGATACTGCTGAAAATGTAATTTAGGAGTTAGTAATAGTATTTGGCCCTTTATTAATTTCACAGTGTCATTTTAAACACGTGATTTCTATGTCATCCGAAAATGAGATAGTACAAATTTCCGGAGTTATAATGGATTACGTGTGCTGCTGAAATTTCAAATGCTTAAAATATCAATTCATTATTAAACTCTAGAATATTGATTGCTAATATATGTAATTATATAAATATACAAAGTGTAGGTCAGTGTACGTCCACATTTGTTTAGCTGATTTTAAGGTAGAGTATAGCAGAGCCTGGATAGCTCAGTCGGTAGAGCATCAGACTTTTAATCTGAGGGTCCAGGGTTCAAGTCCCTGTTCAGGCGGTTGTTTCCTTTAAAGAAAAAGTACTCTAATTGTATGCTCTTTTTGTGGACCCCTGCATGACGAATAAGATATTCCATTACTAAAATTGCAAAAACGTCTTTCATGGAGTTGTGAAATACACATCTGTCTCACATATTATGTGCCATTTGACTAAACTTAAGTCGTACGTAGATTTACCAATGGTATCATGTAGTCTGAGACGGTGAATATCATTTCACCAATTCAATATTCAAAATATAGCCATGGTTATAGTATCAAATGAACTTTATAAAGCTGATCAACAGCTAATAGCTCATTATTTCATTTCAGAACATCTCTGCACCTCATTATAGCAGATTGGCTCTGTGGCGCAATGGATAGCGCATTGGACTTCTAGGTGAATGTAAAATAGATATTCAAAGGTTGTGGGTTCGAATCCCACCAGAGTCAGTTTTATCCCTGTTATCCTGTTATCCCAAGTACCAACTCATTATTATATTCTCTGTATTTAGTACTAATACCGGCAACCATCTTAACCCCTTGCGTGCTGATGACGAAACCGTTCCGTCATGACTCCGCCCGCGCAAGGCGGAGTCAGCACAGGCGGAAAATACGCCCCGCACGCAAGGGGTTAAAAAACGTAGTGATAGTTGGGACACTTCCTAATGTTGATAATGTCATTTTGTGGGGTGCTGCCTCAGAGCCTGGATAGCTCAGTCGGTAGAGCATCAGACTTTTAATCTGAGGGCCCAGGGTTCAAGTCCCTGTTCAGGCGGCTTGGTTAAAGAAAATGTATATCAATTGCATACTCTTTTCAGGATCCAATGAATGGGAATTCCAATTACAGATGGTTCAAAAAAGTCTTGATCGAGTCCTTACATACCCATCTGTGCTCTACTTTCTTTGACAAGGGTTAAGAAGACTTACCCAAACTGTATCATGTAGTTTGACATGTTGATTATCTTTTATCCAATTCAATGTTCAAAATGTAAGCTAGTGTCGGATTAATTTGATAAAGTTGGTCAACAACTTATAGGTCATCTTTTTATTTGTGAATCTCTGATCACCTTGTTGAATCAGGTCGGATCTCTGGTGCAATGGATTGCGGCTTGGAGTCCTAGGCGAATGTAGCAAAAGCATTCAAACGCTAAGGGTTCGAACACCAACTGGGTCAATTTTATCCCTCCTCTATTTTATAACTAATTGAAACAGTAACCAGCAATCCTGCTTCTCCATCACCAGAAACATTTACCAAAATGGCAGTGAAAGAAAGTCTACTTAAACAGAGACTGTTTGCTTTGAAAATGTTGCATAGTCTATGCCCAAGAGGAAATTCCCAATGATACTGCTGAAAATGTAATTTAGGAGTTAGTAATAGTATTTGGCCCTTTATTAATTTCACAGTGTCATTTTAAACACGTGATTTCTATGTCATCCGAAAATGAGATAGTACAAATTTCCGGAGTTATAATGGATTACGTGTGCTGCTGAAATTTCAAATGCTTAAAATATCAATTCATTATTAAACTCTAGAATATTGATTGCTAATATATGTAATTATATAAATATACAAAGTGTAGGTCAGTGTACGTCCACATTTGTTTAGCTGATTTTAAGGTAGAGTATAGCAGAGCCTGGATAGCTCAGTCGGTAGAGCATCAGACTTTTAATCTGAGGGTCCAGGGTTCAAGTCCCTGTTCAGGTGGTTGTTTCCTTTAAAGAAAAAGTACTCTAATTGTATGCTCTTTTTGTGGACCCCTGCATGACGAATAAGATATTCCATTACTAAAATTGCAAAAACGTCTTTCATGGAGTTGTGAAATACACATCTGTCTCACATATTATGTGCCATTTGACTAAACTTAAGTCGTACGTAGATTTACCAATGGTATCATGTAGTCTGAGACGGTGAATATCATTTCACCAATTCAATATTCAAAATATAGCCATGGTTATAGTATCAAATGAACTTTATAAAGCTGATCAACAGCTAATAGCTCATTATTTCATTTCAGAACATCTCTGCACCTCATTATAGCAGATTGGCTCTGTGGCGCAATGGATAGCGCATTGGACTTCTAGGTGAATGTAAAAAAGATATTCAAAGGTTGTGGGTTCGAATCCCACCAGAGTCAGTTTTATCCCTGTTATCCTGTTATCCCAAGTACCAATTCATTATTGTATTCTCTGTATTTAGTACTAATACCGGCAACCATCTTAACCCCTTGCGTGCTGATAACAGAACGGTTCCGTCATCAGCTACGGGTGAGCTGTGCTGATGACGAAACCGTTCCGTCATGACTCCGCCCGCGCAAGGCGTAGTCAGCACAGGCGGAAAATACGCCCCGCACTCAAGGGGTTAAAAAACGTAGTGATAGTTGGGACACTTCCTAATGTTGATAATGTCATTTTGTGGGGTGCTGCCTCAGAGCCTGGATAGCTCAGTCGGTAGAGCATCAGACTTTTAATCTGAGGGCCCAGGGTTCAAGTCCCTGTTCAGGCGGCTTGGTTAAAGAAAATGTATATCAATTGCATACTCTTTTCAGGATCCAATGAATGGGAATTCCAATTACAGATGGTTCAAAAAAGTCTTGATCGAGTCCTTACATACCCATCTGTGCTCTACTTTCTTTGACAAGGGTTAAGAAGACTTACCCAAACTGTATCATGTAGTTTGACATGTTGATTATCTTTTATCCAATTCAATGTTCAAAATGTAAGCTAGTGTCCGATTAATTTGATAAAGTTGGTCAACAACTTATAGGTCATCTTTTTATTTGTGAATCTCTGATCACCTTGTTGAATCAGGTCGGATCTCTGGTGCAATGGATTGCGGCTTGGAGTCCTAGGCGAATGTAGCAAAAGCATTCAAACGCTAAGGGTTCGAACACCAACTGGGTCAATTTTATCCCTCCTCTATTTTATAACTAATTGAAACAGTAACCAGCAATCCTGCTTCTCCATCACCAGAAACATTTACCAAAATGGCAGTGAAAGAAAGTCTACTTAAACAGAGACTGTTTGCTTTGAAAATGTTGCATAGTCTATGCCCAAGAGGAAATTCCCAATGATACTGCTGAAAATGTAATTTAGGAGTTAGTAATAGTATTTGGCCCTTTATTAATTTCACTGTGTCATTTTAAACACGTGATTTCTATGTCATCCGAAAATGAGATAGTACAAATTTCCGGAGTTATAATGGATTACGTGTGCTGCTGAAATTTCAAATGCTTATAATATCAATTCAGTATTAAACTCTAGAATATTGATTGCTAATATATGTAATTATATAAATATACAAAGTGTAGGTCAGTGTACGTCCACATTTGTTTAGCTGATTTTAAGGTAGAGTATAGCAGAGCCTGGATAGCTCAGTCGGTAGAGCATCAGACTTTTAATCTGAGGGTCCAGGGTTCAAGTCCCTGTTCAGGCGGTTGTTTCCTTTAAAGAAAAAGTACTCTAATTGTATGCTCTTTTTGTGGACCCCTGCATGACGAATAAGATATTCCATTACTAAAATTGCAAAAACGTCTTTCATGGAGTTGTGAAATACACATCTGTCTCACATATTATGTGCCATTTGACTAAACTTAAGTCGTACGTAGATTTACCAATGGTATCATGTAGTCTGAGACGGTGAATATCATTTCACCAATTCAATATTCAAAATATAGCCATGGTTATAGTATCAAATGAACTTTATAAAGCTGATCAACAGCTAATAGCTCATTATTTCATTTCAGAACATCTCTGCACCTCATTATAGCAGATTGGCTCTGTGGCGCAATGGATAGCGCATTGGACTTCTAGGTGAATGTAAAATAGATATTCAAAGGTTGTGGGTTCGAATCCCACCAGAGTCAGTTGTATCCCTGTTATCCTGTTATCCCAAGTACCAACTCATTATTATATTCTCTGTATTTAGTACTAATACCGGCAAACATCTTAACCCCTTGCGTGCTGATGACGAAACCGTTCCGTCATGACTCCGCCCGCGCAAGGCGGAGTCAGCACAGGCGGAAAATACGCCCCGCACGCAAGGGGTTAAAAAACGTAGTGATAGTTGGGACACTTCCTAATGTTGATAATGTCATTTTGTGGGGTGCTGCCTCAGAGCCTGGATAGCTCAGTCGGTAGAGCATCAGACTTTTAATCTGAGGGCCCAGGGTTCAAGTCCCTGTTCAGGCAGCTTGGTTAAAGAAAATGTATATCAATTGCATACTCTTTTCAGGATCCAATGAATGGGAATTCCAATTACAGATGGTTCAAAAAAGTCTTGATCGAGTCCTTACATACCCATCTGTGCTCTACTTTCTTTGACAAGGGTTAAGAAGACTTACCCAAACTGTATCATGTAGTTTGACATGTTGATTATCTTTTATCCAATTCAATGTTCAAAATGTAAGCTAGTGTCGGATTAATTTGATAAAGTTGGTCAACAACTTATAGGTCATCTTTTTATTTGTGAATCTCTGATCACCTTGTTGAATCAGGTCGGATCTCTGGTGCAATGGATTGCGGCTTGGAGTCCTAGGCGAATGTAGCAAAAGCATTCAAACGCTAAGGGTTCGAACACCAACTGGGTCAATTTTATCCCTCCTCTATTTTATAACTAATTGAAACAGTAACCAGCAATCCTGCTTCTCCATCACCAGAAACATTTACCAAAATGGCAGTGAAAGAAAGTCTACTTAAACAGAGACTGTTTGCTTTGAAAATGTTGCATAGTCTATGCCCAAGAGGAAATTCCCAATGATACTGCTGAAAATGTAATTTAGGAGTTAGTAATAGTATTTGGCCCTTTATTAATTTCACAGTGTCATTTTAAACACGTGATTTCTATGTCATCCGAAAATGAGATAGTACAAATTTCCGGAGTTATAATGGATTACGTGTGCTGCTGAAATTTCAAATGCTTAAAATATCAATTCATTATTAAACTCTAGAATATTGATTGCTAATATATGTAATTATATAAATATACAAAGTGTAGGTCAGTGTACGTCCACATTTGTTTAGCTGATTTTAAGGTAGAGTATAGCAGAGCCTGGATAGCTCAGTCGGTAGAGCATCAGACTTTTAATCTGAGGGTCCAGGGTTCAAGTCCCTGTTCAGGCGGTTGTTTCCTTTAAAGAAAAAGTACTCTAATTGTATGCTCTTTTTGTGGACCCCTGCATGACGAATAAGATATTCCATTACTAAAATTGCAAAAACGTCTTTCATGGAGTTGTGAAATACACATCTGTCTCACATATTATGTGCCATTTGACTAAACTTAAGTCGTACGTAGATTTACCAATGGTATCATGTAGTCTGAGACGGTGAATATCATTTCACCAATTCAATATTCAAAATATAGCCATGGTTATAGTATCAAATGAACTTTATAAAGCTGATCAACAGCTAATAGCTCATTATTTCATTTCAGAACATCTCTGCACCTCATTATAGCAGATTGGCTCTGTGGCGCAATGGATAGCGCATTGGACTTCTAGGTGAATGTAAAATAGATATTCAAAGGTTGTGGGTTCGAATCCCACCAGAGTCAGTTTTATCCCTGTTATCCTGTTATCCCAAGTACCAACTCATTATTATATTCTCTGTATTTAGTACTAATACCGGCAACCATCTTAACCCCTTGCGTGCTGATGACGAAACCGTTCCGTCATGACTCCGCCCGCGCAAGGCGGAGTCAGCACAGGCGGAAAATACGCCCCGCACGCAAGGGGTTAAAAAACGTAGTGATAGTTGGGACACTTCCTAATGTTGATAATGTCATTTTGTGGGGTGCTGCCTCAGAGCCTGGATAGCTCAGTCGGTAGAGCATCAGACTTTTAATCTGAGGGCCCAGGGTTCAAGTCCCTGTTCAGGCGGCTTGGTTAAAGAAAATGTATATCAATTGCATACTCTTTTCAGGATCCAATGAATGGGAATTCCAATTACAGATGGTTCAAAAAAGTCTTGATCGAGTCCTTACATACCCATCTGTGCTCTACTTTCTTTGACAAGGGTTAAGAAGACTTACCCAAACTGTATCATGTAGTTTGACATGTTGATTATCTTTTATCCAATTCAATGTTCAAAATGTAAGCTAGTGTCGGATTAATTTGATAAAGTTGGTCAACAACTTATAGGTCATCTTTTTATTTGTGAATCTCTGATCACCTTGTTGAATCAGGTCGGATCTCTGGTGCAATGGATTGCGGCTTGGAGTCCTAGGCGAATGTAGCAAAAGCATTCAAACGCTAAGGGTTCGAACACCAACTGGGTCAATTTTATCCCTCCTCTATTTTATAACTAATTGAAACAGTAACCAGCAATCCTGCTTCTCCATCACCAGAAACATTTACCAAAATGGCAGTGAAAGAAAGTCTACTTAAACAGAGACTGTTTGCTTTGAAAATGTTGCATAGTCTATGCCCAAGAGGAAATTCCCAATGATACTGCTGAAAATGTAATTTAGGAGTTAGTAATAGTATTTGGCCCTTTATTAATTTCACAGTGTCATTTTAAACACGTGATTTCTATGTCATCCGAAAATGAGATAGTACAAATTTCCGGAGTTATAATGGATTACGTGTGCTGCTGAAATTTCAAATGCTTAAAATATCAATTCATTATTAAACTCTAGAATATTGATTGCTAATATATGTAATTATATAAATATACAAAGTGTAGGTCAGTGTACGTCCACATTTGTTTAGCTGATTTTAAGGTAGAGTATAGCAGAGCCTGGATAGCTCAGTCGGTAGAGCATCAGACTTTTAATCTGAGGGTCCAGGGTTCAAGTCCCTGTTCAGGTGGTTGTTTCCTTTAAAGAAAAAGTACTCTAATTGTATGCTCTTTTTGTGGACCCCTGCATGACGAATAAGATATTCCATTACTAAAATTGCAAAAACGTCTTTCATGGAGTTGTGAAATACACATCTGTCTCACATATTATGTGCCATTTGACTAAACTTAAGTCGTACGTAGATTTACCAATGGTATCATGTAGTCTGAGACGGTGAATATCATTTCACCAATTCAATATTCAAAATATAGCCATGGTTATAGTATCAAATGAACTTTATAAAGCTGATCAACAGCTAATAGCTCATTATTTCATTTCAGAACATCTCTGCACCTCATTATAGCAGATTGGCTCTGTGGCGCAATGGATAGCGCATTGGACTTCTAGGTGAATGTAAAAAAGATATTCAAAGGTTGTGGGTTCGAATCCCACCAGAGTCAGTTTTATCCCTGTTATCCTGTTATCCCAAGTACCAATTCATTATTGTATTCTCTGTATTTAGTACTAATACCGGCAACCATCTTAACCCCTTGCGTGCTGATAACAGAACGGTTCCGTCATCAGCTACGGGTGAGCTGTGCTGATGACGAAACCGTTCCGTCATGACTCCGCCCGCGCAAGGCGTAGTCAGCACAGGCGGAAAATACGCCCCGCACTCAAGGGGTTAAAAAACGTAGTGATAGTTGGGACACTTCCTAATGTTGATAATGTCATTTTGTGGGGTGCTGCCTCAGAGCCTGGATAGCTCAGTCGGTAGAGCATCAGACTTTTAATCTGAGGGCCCAGGGTTCAAGTCCCTGTTCAGGCGGCTTGGTTAAAGAAAATGTATATCAATTGCATACTCTTTTCAGGATCCAATGAATGGGAATTCCAATTACAGATGGTTCAAAAAAGTCTTGATCGAGTCCTTACATACCCATCTGTGCTCTACTTTCTTTGACAAGGGTTAAGAAGACTTACCCAAACTGTATCATGTAGTTTGACATGTTGATTATCTTTTATCCAATTCAATGTTCAAAATGTAAGCTAGTGTCGGATTAATTTGATAAAGTTGGTCAACAACTTATAGGTCATCTTTTTATTTGTGAATCTCTGATCACCTTGTTGAATCAGGTCGGATCTCTGGTGCAATGGATTGCGGCTTGGAGTCCTAGGCGAATGTAGCAAAAGCATTCAAACGCTAAGGGTTCGAACACCAACTGGGTCAATTTTATCCCTCCTCTATTTTATAACTAATTGAAACAGTAACCAGCAATCCTGCTTCTCCATCACCAGAAACATTTACCAAAATGGCAGTGAAAGAAAGTCTACTTAAACAGAGACTGTTTGCTTTGAAAATGTTGCATAGTCTATGCCCAAGAGGAAATTCCCAATGATACTGCTGAAAATGTAATTTAGGAGTTAGTAATAGTATTTGGCCCTTTATTAATTTCACTGTGTCATTTTAAACACGTGATTTCTATGTCATCCGAAAATGAGATAGTACAAATTTCCGGAGTTATAATGGATTACGTGTGCTGCTGAAATTTCAAATGCTTATAATATCAATTCAGTATTAAACTCTAGAATATTGATTGCTAATATATGTAATTATATAAATATACAAAGTGTAGGTCAGTGTACGTCCACATTTGTTTAGCTGATTTTAAGGTAGAGTATAGCAGAGCCTGGATAGCTCAGTCGGTAGAGCATCAGACTTTTAATCTGAGGGTCCAGGGTTCAAGTCCCTGTTCAGGCGGTTGTTTCCTTTAAAGAAAAAGTACTCTAATTGTATGCTCTTTTTGTGGACCCCTGCATGACGAATAAGATATTCCATTACTAAAATTGCAAAAACGTCTTTCATGGAGTTGTGAAATACACATCTGTCTCACATATTATGTGCCATTTGACTAAACTTAAGTCGTACGTAGATTTACCAATGGTATCATGTAGTCTGAGACGGTGAATATCATTTCACCAATTCAATATTCAAAATATAGCCATGGTTATAGTATCAAATGAACTTTATAAAGCTGATCAACAGCTAATAGCTCATTATTTCATTTCAGAACATCTCTGCACCTCATTATAGCAGATTGGCTCTGTGGCGCAATGGATAGCGCATTGGACTTCTAGGTGAATGTAAAATAGATATTCAAAGGTTGTGGGTTCGAATCCCACCAGAGTCAGTTTTATCCCTGTTATCCTGTTATCCCAAGTACCAACTCATTATTATATTCTCTGTATTTAGTACTAATACCGGCAACCATCTTAACCCCTTGCGTGCTGATGACGAAACCGTTCCGTCATGACTCCGCCCGCGCAAGGCGGAGTCAGCACAGGCGGAAAATACGCCCCGCACGCAAGGGGTTAAAAAACGTAGTGATAGTTGGGACACTTCCTAATGTTGATAATGTCATTTTGTGGGGTGCTGCCTCAGAGCCTGGATAGCTCAGTCGGTAGAGCATCAGACTTTTAATCTGAGGGCCCAGGGTTCAAGTCCCTGTTCAGGCGGCTTGGTTAAAGAAAATGTATATCAATTGCATACTCTTTTCAGGATCCAATGAATGGGAATTCCAATTACAGATGGTTCAAAAAAGTCTTGATCGAGTCCTTACATACCCATCTGTGCTCTACTTTCTTTGACAAGGGTTAAGAAGACTTACCCAAACTGTATCATGTAGTTTGACATGTTGATTATCTTTTATCCAATTCAATGTTCAAAATGTAAGCTAGTGTCGGATTAATTTGATAAAGTTGGTCAACAACTTATAGGTCATCTTTTTATTTGTGAATCTCTGATCACCTTGTTGAATCAGGTCGGATCTCTGGTGCAATGGATTGCGGCTTGGAGTCCTAGGCGAATGTAGCAAAAGCATTCAAACGCTAAGGGTTCGAACACCAACTGGGTCAATTTTATCCCTCCTCTATTTTATAACTAATTGAAACAGTAACCAGCAATCCTGCTTCTCCATCACCAGAAACATTTACCAAAATGGCAGTGAAAGAAAGTCTACTTAAACAGAGACTGTTTGCTTTGAAAATGTTGCATAGTCTATGCCCAAGAG
The DNA here is from genome assembly GCF_964263255.1 of Lissotriton vulgaris. Taxonomy (NCBI): domain Eukaryota; kingdom Metazoa; phylum Chordata; class Amphibia; order Caudata; family Salamandridae; genus Lissotriton; species Lissotriton vulgaris. Next base: position 229,017,428 of record NC_141686.1, on the reverse strand, counting down.
GAAATTCCCAATGATACTGCTGAAAATGTAATTTAGGAGTTAGTAATAGTATTTGGCCCTTTATTAATTTCACAGTGTCATTTTAAACACGTGATTTCTATGTCATCCGAAAATGAGATAGTACAAATTTCCGGAGTTATAATGGATTACGTGTGCTGCTGAAATTTCAAATGCTTAAAATATCAATTCATTATTAAACTCTAGAATATTGATTGCTAATATATGTAATTATATAAATATACAAAGTGTAGGTCAGTGTACGTCCACATTTGTTTAGCTGATTTTAAGGTAGAGTATAGCAGAGCCTGGATAGCTCAGTCGGTAGAGCATCAGACTTTTAATCTGAGGGTCCAGGGTTCAAGTCCCTGTTCAGGCGGTTGTTTCCTTTAAAGAAAAAGTACTCTAATTGTATGCTCTTTTTGTGGACCCCTGCATGACGAATAAGATATTCCATTACTAAAATTGCAAAAACGTCTTTCATGGAGTTGTGAAATACACATCTGTCTCACATATTATGTGCCATTTGACTAAACTTAAGTCGTACGTAGATTTACCAATGGTATCATGTAGTCTGAGACGGTGAATATCATTTCACCAATTCAATATTCAAAATATAGCCATGGTTATAGTATCAAATGAACTTTATAAAGCTGATCAACAGCTAATAGCTCATTATTTCATTTCAGAACATCTCTGCACCTCATTATAGCAGATTGGCTCTGTGGCGCAATGGATAGCGCATTGGACTTCTAGGTGAATGTAAAATAGATATTCAAAGGTTGTGGGTTCGAATCCCACCAGAGTCAGTTTTATCCCTGTTATCCTGTTATCCCAAGTACCAACTCATTATTATATTCTCTGTATTTAGTACTAATACCGGCAACCATCTTAACCCCTTGCGTGCTGATGACGAAACCGTTCCGTCATGACTCCGCCCGCGCAAGGCGGAGTCAGCACAGGCGGAAAATACGCCCCGCACGCAAGGGGTTAAAAAACGTAGTGATAGTTGGGACACTTCCTAATGTTGATAATGTCATTTTGTGGGGTGCTGCCTCAGAGCCTGGATAGCTCAGTCGGTAGAGCATCAGACTTTTAATCTGAGGGCCCAGGGTTCAAGTCCCTGTTCAGGCGGCTTGGTTAAAGAAAATGTATATCAATTGCATACTCTTTTCAGGATCCAATGAATGGGAATTCCAATTACAGATGGTTCAAAAAAGTCTTGATCGAGTCCTTACATACCCATCTGTGCTCTACTTTCTTTGACAAGGGTTAAGAAGACTTACCCAAACTGTATCATGTAGTTTGACATGTTGATTATCTTTTATCCAATTCAATGTTCAAAATGTAAGCTAGTGTCGGATTAATTTGATAAAGTTGGTCAACAACTTATAGGTCATCTTTTTATTTGTGAATCTCTGATCACCTTGTTGAATCAGGTCGGATCTCTGGTGCAATGGATTGCGGCTTGGAGTCCTAGGCGAATGTAGCAAAAGCATTCAAACGCTAAGGGTTCGAACACCAACTGGGTCAATTTTATCCCTCCTCTATTTTATAACTAATTGAAACAGTAACCAGCAATCCTGCTTCTCCATCACCAGAAACATTTACCAAAATGGCAGTGAAAGAAAGTCTACTTAAACAGAGACTGTTTGCTTTGAAAATGTTGCATAGTCTATGCCCAAGAGGAAATTCCCAATGATACTGCTGAAAATGTAATTTAGGAGTTAGTAATAGTATTTGGCCCTTTATTAATTTCACAGTGTCATTTTAAACACGTGATTTCTATGTCATCCGAAAATGAGATAGTACAAATTTCCGGAGTTATAATGGATTACGTGTGCTGCTGAAATTTCAAATGCTTAAAATATCAATTCATTATTAAACTCTAGAATATTGATTGCTAATATATGTAATTATATAAATATACAAAGTGTAGGTCAGTGTACGTCCACATTTGTTTAGCTGATTTTAAGGTAGAGTATAGCAGAGCCTGGATAGCTCAGTCGGTAGAGCATCAGACTTTTAATCTGAGGGTCCAGGGTTCAAGTCCCTGTTCAGGTGGTTGTTTCCTTTAAAGAAAAAGTACTCTAATTGTATGCTCTTTTTGTGGACCCCTGCATGACGAATAAGATATTCCATTACTAAAATTGCAAAAACGTCTTTCATGGAGTTGTGAAATACACATCTGTCTCACATATTATGTGCCATTTGACTAAACTTAAGTCGTACGTAGATTTACCAATGGTATCATGTAGTCTGAGACGGTGAATATCATTTCACCAATTCAATATTCAAAATATAGCCATGGTTATAGTATCAAATGAACTTTATAAAGCTGATCAACAGCTAATAGCTCATTATTTCATTTCAGAACATCTCTGCACCTCATTATAGCAGATTGGCTCTGTGGCGCAATGGATAGCGCATTGGACTTCTAGGTGAATGTAAAAAAGATATTCAAAGGTTGTGGGTTCGAATCCCACCAGAGTCAGTTTTATCCCTGTTATCCTGTTATCCCAAGTACCAATTCATTATTGTATTCTCTGTATTTAGTACTAATACCGGCAACCATCTTAACCCCTTGCGTGCTGATAACAGAACGGTTCCGTCATCAGCTACGGGTGAGCTGTGCTGATGACGAAACCGTTCCGTCATGACTCCGCCCGCGCAAGGCGTAGTCAGCACAGGCGGAAAATACGCCCCGCACTCAAGGGGTTAAAAAACGTAGTGATAGTTGGGACACTTCCTAATGTTGATAATGTCATTTTGTGGGGTGCTGCCTCAGAGCCTGGATAGCTCAGTCGGTAGAGCATCAGACTTTTAATCTGAGGGCCCAGGGTTCAAGTCCCTGTTCAGGCGGCTTGGTTAAAGAAAATGTATATCAATTGCATACTCTTTTCAGGATCCAATGAATGGGAATTCCAATTACAGATGGTTCAAAAAAGTCTTGATCGAGTCCTTACATACCCATCTGTGCTCTACTTTCTTTGACAAGGGTTAAGAAGACTTACCCAAACTGTATCATGTAGTTTGACATGTTGATTATCTTTTATCCAATTCAATGTTCAAAATGTAAGCTAGTGTCGGATTAATTTGATAAAGTTGGTCAACAACTTATAGGTCATCTTTTTATTTGTGAATCTCTGATCACCTTGTTGAATCAGGTCGGATCTCTGGTGCAATGGATTGCGGCTTGGAGTCCTAGGCGAATGTAGCAAAAGCATTCAAACGCTAAGGGTTCGAACACCAACTGGGTCAATTTTATCCCTCCTCTATTTTATAACTAATTGAAACAGTAACCAGCAATCCTGCTTCTCCATCACCAGAAACATTTACCAAAATGGCAGTGAAAGAAAGTCTACTTAAACAGAGACTGTTTGCTTTGAAAATGTTGCATAGTCTATGCCCAAGAGGAAATTCCCAATGATACTGCTGAAAATGTAATTTAGGAGTTAGTAATAGTATTTGGCCCTTTATTAATTTCACTGTGTCATTTTAAACACGTGATTTCTATGTCATCCGAAAATGAGATAGTACAAATTTCCGGAGTTATAATGGATTACGTGTGCTGCTGAAATTTCAAATGCTTATAATATCAATTCAGTATTAAACTCTAGAATATTGATTGCTAATATATGTAATTATATAAATATACAAAGTGTAGGTCAGTGTACGTCCACATTTGTTTAGCTGATTTTAAGGTAGAGTATAGCAGAGCCTGGATAGCTCAGTCGGTAGAGCATCAGACTTTTAATCTGAGGGTCCAGGGTTCAAGTCCCTGTTCAGGCGGTTGTTTCCTTTAAAGAAAAAGTACTCTAATTGTATGCTCTTTTTGTGGACCCCTGCATGACGAATAAGATATTCCATTACTAAAATTGCAAAAACGTCTTTCATGGAGTTGTGAAATACACATCTGTCTCACATATTATGTGCCATTTGACTAAACTTAAGTCGTACGTAGATTTACCAATGGTATCATGTAGTCTGAGACGGTGAATATCATTTCACCAATTCAATATTCAAAATATAGCCATGGTTATAGTATCAAATGAACTTTATAAAGCTGATCAACAGCTAATAGCTCATTATTTCATTTCAGAACATCTCTGCACCTCATTATAGCAGATTGGCTCTGTGGCGCAATGGATAGCGCATTGGACTTCTAGGTGAATGTAAAATAGATATTCAAAGGTTGTGGGTTCGAATCCCACCAGAGTCAGTTTTATCCCTGTTATCCTGTTATCCCAAGTACCAACTCATTATTATATTCTCTGTATTTAGTACTAATACCGGCAACCATCTTAACCCCTTGCGTGCTGATGACGAAACCGTTCCGTCATGACTCCGCCCGCGCAAGGCGGAGTCAGCACAGGCGGAAAATACGCCCCGCACGCAAGGGGTTAAAAAACGTAGTGATAGTTGGGACACTTCCTAATGTTGATAATGTCATTTTGTGGGGTGCTGCCTCAGAGCCTGGATAGCTCAGTCGGTAGAGCATCAGACTTTTAATCTGAGGGCCCAGGGTTCAAGTCCCTGTTCAGGCGGCTTGGTTAAAGAAAATGTATATCAATTGCATACTCTTTTCAGGATCCAATGAATGGGAATTCCAATTACAGATGGTTCAAAAAAGTCTTGATCGAGTCCTTACATACCCATCTGTGCTCTACTTTCTTTGACAAGGGTTAAGAAGACTTACCCAAACTGTATCATGTAGTTTGACATGTTGATTATCTTTTATCCAATTCAATGTTCAAAATGTAAGCTAGTGTCGGATTAATTTGATAAAGTTGGTCAACAACTTATAGGTCATCTTTTTATTTGTGAATCTCTGATCACCTTGTTGAATCAGGTCGGATATCTGGTGCAATGGATTGCGGCTTGGAGTCCTAGGCGAATGTAGCAAAAGCATTCAAACGCTAAGGGTTCGAACACCAACTGGGTCAATTTTATCCCTCCTCTATTTTATAACTAATTGAAACAGTAACCAGCAATCCTGCTTCTCCATCACCAGAAACATTTACCAAAATGGCAGTGAAAGAAAGTCTACTTAAACAGAGACTGTTTGCTTTGAAAATGTTGCATAGTCTATGCCCAAGAGGAAATTCCCAATGATACTGCTGAAAATGTAATTTAGGAGTTAGTAATAGTATTTGGCCCTTTATTAATTTCACAGTGTCATTTTAAACACGTGATTTCTATGTCATCCGAAAATGAGATAGTACAAATTTCCGGAGTTATAATGGATTACGTGTGCTGCTGAAATTTCAAATGCTTAAAATATCAATTCATTATTAAACTCTAGAATATTGATTGCTAATATATGTAATTATATAAATATACAAAGTGTAGGTCAGTGTACGTCCACATTTGTTTAGCTGATTTTAAGGTAGAGTATAGCAGAGCCTGGATAGCTCAGTCGGTAGAGCATCAGACTTTTAATCTGAGGGTCCAGGGTTCAAGTCCCTGTTCAGGTGGTTGTTTCCTTTAAAGAAAAAGTACTCTAATTGTATGCTCTTTTTGTGGACCCCTGCATGACGAATAAGATATTCCATTACTAAAATTGCAAAAACGTCTTTCATGGAGTTGTGAAATACACATCTGTCTCACATATTATGTGCCATTTGACTAAACTTAAGTCGTACGTAGATTTACCAATGGTATCATGTAGTCTGAGACGGTGAATATCATTTCACCAATTCAATATTCAAAATATAGCCATGGTTATAGTATCAAATGAACTTTATAAAGCTGATCAACAGCTAATAGCTCATTATTTCATTTCAGAACATCTCTGCACCTCATTATAGCAGATTGGCTCTGTGGCGCAATGGATAGCGCATTGGACTTCTAGGTGAATGTAAAATAGATATTCAAAGGTTGTGGGTTCGAATCCCACCAGAGTCAGTTTTATCCCTGTTATCCTGTTATCCCAAGTACCAACTCATTATTATATTCTCTGTATTTAGTACTAATACCGGCAACCATCTTAACCCCTTGCGTGCTGATGACGAAACCGTTCCGTCATGACTCCGCCCGCGCAAGGCGGAGTCAGCACAGGCGGAAAATACGCCCCGCACGCAAGGGGTTAAAAAACGTAGTGATAGTTGGGACACTTCCTAATGTTGATAATGTCATTTTGTGGGGTGCTGCCTCAGAGCCTGGATAGCTCAGTCGGTAGAGCATCAGACTTTTAATCTGAGGGCCCAGGGTTCAAGTCCCTGTTCAGGCGGCTTGGTTAAAGAAAATGTATATCAATTGCATACTCTTTTCAGGATCCAATGAATGGGAATTCCAATTACAGATGGTTCAAAAAAGTCTTGATCGAGTCCTTACATACCCATCTGTGCTCTACTTTCTTTGACAAGGGTTAAGAAGACTTACCCAAACTGTATCATGTAGTTTGACATGTTGATTATCTTTTATCCAATTCAATGTTCAAAATGTAAGCTAGTGTCGGATTAATTTGATAAAGTTGGTCAACAACTTATAGGTCATCTTTTTATTTGTGAATCTCTGATCACCTTGTTGAATCAGGTCGGATCTCTGGTGCAATGGATTGCGGCTTGGAGTCCTAGGCGAATGTAGCAAAAGCATTCAAACGCTAAGGGTTCGAACACCAACTGGGTCAATTTTATCCCTCCTCTATTTTATAACTAATTGAAACAGTAACCAGCAATCCTGCTTCTCCATCACCAGAAACATTTACCAAAATGGCAGTGAAAGAAAGTCTACTTAAACAGAGACTGTTTGCTTTGAAAATGTTGCATAGTCTATGCCCAAGAGGAAATTCCCAATGATACTGCTGAAAATGTAATTTAGGAGTTAGTAATAGTATTTGGCCCTTTATTAATTTCACAGTGTCATTTTAAACACGTGATTTCTATGTCATCCGAAAATGAGATAGTACAAATTTCCGGAGTTATAATGGATTACGTGTGCTGCTGAAATTTCAAATGCTTAAAATATCAATTCATTATTAAACTCTAGAATATTGATTGCTAATATATGTAATTATATAAATATACAAAGTGTAGGTCAGTGTACGTCCACATTTGTTTAGCTGATTTTAAGGTAGAGTATAGCAGAGCCTGGATAGCTCAGTCGGTAGAGCATCAGACTTTTAATCTGAGGGTCCAGGGTTCAAGTCCCTGTTCAGGCGGTTGTTTCCTTTAAAGAAAAAGTACTCTAATTGTATGCTCTTTTTGTGGACCCCTGCATGACGAATAAGATATTCCATTACTAAAATTGCAAAAACGTCTTTCATGGAGTTGTGAAATACACATCTGTCTCACATATTATGTGCCATTTGACTAAACTTAAGTCGTACGTAGATTTACCAATGGTATCATGTAGTCTGAGACGGTGAATATCATTTCACCAATTCAATATTCAAAATATAGCCATGGTTATAGTATCAAATGAACTTTATAAAGCTGATCAACAGCTAATAGCTCATTATTTCATTTCAGAACATCTCTGCACCTCATTATAGCAGATTGGCTCTGTGGCGCAATGGATAGCGCATTGGACTTCTAGGTGAATGTAAAATAGATATTCAAAGGTTGTGGGTTCGAATCCCACCAGAGTCAGTTTTATCCCTGTTATCCTGTTATCCCAAGTACCAACTCATTATTATATTCTCTGTATTTAGTACTAATACCGGCAACCATCTTAACCCCTTGCGTGCTGATGACGAAACCGTTCCGTCATGACTCCGCCCGCGCAAGGCGGAGTCAGCACAGGCGGAAAATACGCCCCGCACGCAAGGGGTTAAAAAACGTAGTGATAGTTGGGACACTTCCTAATGTTGATAATGTCATTTTGTGGGGTGCTGCCTCAGAGCCTGGATAGCTCAGTCGGTAGAGCATCAGACTTTTAATCTGAGGGCCCAGGGTTCAAGTCCCTGTTCAGGCGGCTTGGTTAAAGAAAATGTATATCAATTGCATACTCTTTTCAGGATCCAATGAATGGGAATTCCAATTACAGATGGTTCAAAAAAGTCTTGATCGAGTCCTTACATACCCATCTGTGCTCTACTTTCTTTGACAAGGGTTAAGAAGACTTACCCAAACTGTATCATGTAGTTTGACATGTTGATTATCTTTTATCCAATTCAATGTTCAAAATGTAAGCTAGTGTCGGATTAATTTGATAAAGTTGGTCAACAACTTATAGGTCATCTTTTTATTTGTGAATCTCTGATCACCTTGTTGAATCAGGTCGGATCTCTGGTGCAATGGATTGCGGCTTGGAGTCCTAGGCGAATGTAGCAAAAGCATTCAAACGCTAAGGGTTCGAACACCAACTGGGTCAATTTTATCCCTCCTCTATTTTATAACTAATTGAAACAGTAACCAGCAATCCTGCTTCTCCATCACCAGAAACATTTACCAAAATGGCAGTGAAAGAAAGTCTACTTAAACAGAGACTGTTTGCTTTGAAAATGTTGCATAGTCTATGCCCAAGAGGAAATTCCCAATGATACTGCTGAAAATGTAATTTAGGAGTTAGTAATAGTATTTGGCCCTTTATTAATTTCACAGTGTCATTTTAAACACGTGATTTCTATGTCATCCGAAAATGAGATAGTACAAATTTCCGGAGTTATAATGGATTACGTGTGCTGCTGAAATTTCAAATGCTTAAAATATCAATTCATTATTAAACTCTAGAATATTGATTGCTAATATATGTAATTATATAAATATACAAAGTGTAGGTCAGTGTACGTCCACATTTGTTTAGCTGATTTTAAGGTAGAGTATAGCAGAGCCTGGATAGCTCAGTCGGTAGAGCATCAGACTTTTAATCTGAGGGTCCAGGGTTCAAGTCCCTGTTCAGGTGGTTGTTTCCTTTAAAGAAAAAGTACTCTAATTGTATGCTCTTTTTGTGGACCCCTGCATGACGAATAAGATATTCCATTACTAAAATTGCAAAAACGTCTTTCATGGAGTTGTGAAATACACATCTGTCTCACATATTATGTGCCATTTGACTAAACTTAAGTCGTACGTAGATTTACCAATGGTATCATGTAGTCTGAGACGGTGAATATCATTTCACCAATTCAATATTCAAAATATAGCCATGGTTATAGTATCAAATGAACTTTATAAAGCTGATCAACAGCTAATAGCTCATTATTTCATTTCAGAACATCTCTGCACCTCATTATAGCAGATTGGCTCTGTGGCGCAATGGATAGCGCATTGGACTTCTAGGTGAATGTAAAAAAGATATTCAAAGGTTGTGGGTTCGAATCCCACCAGAGTCAGTTTTATCCCTGTTATCCTGTTATCCCAAGTACCAATTCATTATTGTATTCTCTGTATTTAGTACTAATACCGGCAACCATCTTAACCCCTTGCGTGCTGATAACAGAACGGTTCCGTCATCAGCTACGGGTGAGCTGTGCTGATGACGAAACCGTTCCGTCATGACTCCGCCCGCGCAAGGCGTAGTCAGCACAGGCGGAAAATACGCCCCGCACTCAAGGGGTTAAAAAACGTAGTGATAGTTGGGACACTTCCTAATGTTGATAATGTCATTTTGTGGGGTGCTGCCTCAGAGCCTGGATAGCTCAGTCGGTAGAGCATCAGACTTTTAATCTGAGGGCCCAGGGTTCAAGTCCCTGTTCAGGCGGCTTGGTTAAAGAAAATGTATATCAATTGCATACTCTTTTCAGGATCCAATGAATGGGAATTCCAATTACAGATGGTTCAAAAAAGTCTTGATCGAGTCCTTACATACCCATCTGTGCTCTACTTTCTTTGACAAGGGTTAAGAAGACTTACCCAAACTGTATCATGTAGTTTGACATGTTGATTATCTTTTATCCAATTCAATGTTCAAAATGTAAGCTAGTGTCGGATTAATTTGATAAAGTTGGTCAACAACTTATAGGTCATCTTTTTATTTGTGAATCTCTGATCACCTTGTTGAATCAGGTCGGATCTCTGGTGCAATGGATTGCGGCTTGGAGTCCTAGGCGAATGTAGCAAAAGCATTCAAACGCTAAGGGTTCGAACACCAACTGGGTCAATTTTATCCCTCCTCTATTTTATAACTAATTGAAACAGTAACCAGCAATCCTGCTTCTCCATCACCAGAAACATTTACCAAAATGGCAGTGAAAGAAAGTCTACTTAAACAGAGACTGTTTGCTTTGAAAATGTTGCATAGTCTATGCCCAAGAGGAAATTCCCAATGATACTGCTGAAAATGTAATTTAGGAGTTAGTAATAGTATTTGGCCCTTTATTAATTTCACTGTGTCATTTTAAACACGTGATTTCTATGTCATCCGAAAATGAGATAGTACAAATTTCCGGAGTTATAATGGATTACGTGTGCTGCTGAAATTTCAAATGCTTATAATATCAATTCAGTATTAAACTCTAGAATATTGATTGCTAATATATGTAATTATATAAATATACAAAGTGTAGGTCAGTGTACGTCCACATTTGTTTAGCTGATTTTAAGGTAGAGTATAGCAGAGCCTGGATAGCTCAGTCGGTAGAGCATCAGACTTTTAATCTGAGGGTCCAGGGTTCAAGTCCCTGTTCAGGCGGTTGTTTCCTTTAAAGAAAAAGTACTCTAATTGTATGCTCTTTTTGTGGACCCCTGCATGACGAATAAGATATTCCATTACTAAAATTGCAAAAACGTCTTTCATGGAGTTGTGAAATACACATCTGTCTCACATATTATGTGCCATTTGACTAAACTTAAGTCGTACGTAGATTTACCAATGGTATCATGTAGTCTGAGACGGTGAATATCATTTCACCAATTCAATATTCAAAATATAGCCATGGTTATAGTATCAAATGAACTTTATAAAGCTGATCAACAGCTAATAGCTCATTATTTCATTTCAGAACATCTCTGCACCTCATTATAGCAGATTGGCTCTGTGGCGCAATGGATAGCGCATTGGACTTCTAGGTGAATGTAAAATAGATATTCAAAGGTTGTGGGTTCGAATCCCACCAGAGTCAGTTTTATCCCTGTTATCCTGTTATCCCAAGTACCAACTCATTATTATATTCTCTGTATTTAGTACTAATACCGGCAACCATCTTAACCCCTTGCGTGCTGATGACGAAACCGTTCCGTCATGACTCCGCCCGCGCAAGGCGGAGTCAGCACAGGCGGAAAATACGCCCCGCACGCAAGGGGTTAAAAAACGTAGTGATAGTTGGGACACTTCCTAATGTTGATAATGTCATTTTGTGGGGTGCTGCCTCAGAGCCTGGATAGCTCAGTCGGTAGAGCATCAGACTTTTAATCTGAGGGCCCAGGGTTCAAGTCCCTGTTCAGGCGGCTTGGTTAAAGAAAATGTATATCAATTGCATACTCTTTTCAGGATCCAATGAATGGGAATTCCAATTACAGATGGTTCAAAAAAGTCTTGATCGAGTCCTTACATACCCATCTGTGCTCTACTTTCTTTGACAAGGGTTAAGAAGACTTACCCAAACTGTATCATGTAGTTTGACATGTTGATTATCTTTTATCCAATTCAATGTTCAAAATGTAAGCTAGTGTCGGATTAATTTGATAAAGTTGGTCAACAACTTATAGGTCATCTTTTTATTTGTGAATCTCTGATCACCTTGTTGAATCAGGTCGGATATCTGGTGCAATGGATTGCGGCTTGGAGTCCTAGGCGAATGTAGCAAAAGCATTCAAACGCTAAGGGTTCGAACACCAACTGGGTCAATTTTATCCCTCCTCTATTTTATAACTAATTGAAACAGTAACCAGCAATCCTGCTTCTCCATCACCAGAAACATTTACCAAAATGGCAGTGAAAGAAAGTCTACTTAAACAGAGACTGTTTGCTTTGAAAATGTTGCATAGTCTATGCCCAAGAGGAAATTCCCAATGATACTGCTGAAAATGTAATTTAGGAGTTAGTAATAGTATTTGGCCCTTTATTAATTTCACAGTGTCATTTTAAACACGTGATTTCTATGTCATCCGAAAATGAGATAGTACAAATTTCCGGAGTTATAATGGATTACGTGTGCTGCTGAAATTTCAAATGCTTAAAATATCAATTCATTATTAAACTCTAGAATATTGATTGCTAATATATGTAATTATATAAATATACAAAGTGTAGGTCAGTGTACGTCCACATTTGTTTAGCTGATTTTAAGGTAGAGTATAGCAGAGCCTGGATAGCTCAGTCGGTAGAGCATCAGACTTTTAATCTGAGGGTCCAGGGTTCAAGTCCCTGTTCAGGTGGTTGTTTCCTTTAAAGAAAAAGTACTCTAATTGTATGCTCTTTTTGTGGACCCCTGCATGACGAATAAGATATTCCATTACTAAAATTGCAAAAACGTCTTTCATGGAGTTGTGAAATACACATCTGTCTCACATATTATGTGCCATTTGACTAAACTTAAGTCGTACGTAGATTTACCAATGGTATCATGTAGTCTGAGACGGTGAATATCATTTCACCAATTCAATATTCAAAATATAGCCATGGTTATAGTATCAAATGAACTTTATAAAGCTGATCAACAGCTAATAGCTCATTATTTCATTTCAGAACATCTCTGCACCTCATTATAGCAGATTGGCTCTGTGGCGCAATGGATAGCGCATTGGACTTCTAGGTGAATGTAAAAAAGATATTCAAAGGTTGTGGGTTCGAATCCCACCAGAGTCAGTTTTATCCCTGTTATCCTGTTATCCCAAGTACCAATTCATTATTGTATTCTCTGTATTTAGTACTAATACCGGCAACCATCTTAACCCCTTGCGTGCTGATAACAGAACGGTTCCGTCATCAGCTACGGGTGAGCTGTGCTGATGACGAAACCGTTCCGTCATGACTCCGCCCGCGCAAGGCGTAGTCAGCACAGGCGGAAAATACGCCCCGCACTCAAGGGGTTAAAAAACGTAGTGATAGTTGGGACACTTCCTAATGTTGATAATGTCATTTTGTGGGGTGCTGCCTCAGAGCCTGGATAGCTCAGTCGGTAGAGCATCAGACTTTTAATCTGAGGGCCCAGGGTTCAAGTCCCTGTTCAGGCGGCTTGGTTAAAGAAAATGTATATCAATTGCATACTCTTTTCAGGATCCAATGAATGGGAATTCCAATTACAGATGGTTCAAAAAAGTCTTGATCGAGTCCTTACATACCCATCTGTGCTCTACTTTCTTTGACAAGGGTTAAGAAGACTTACCCAAACTGTATCATGTAGTTTGACATGTTGATTATCTTTTATCCAATTCAATGTTCAAAATGTAAGCTAGTGTCGGATTAATTTGATAAAGTTGGTCAACAACTTATAGGTCATCTTTTTATTTGTGAATCTCTGATCACCTTGTTGAATCAGGTCGGATCTCTGGTGCAATGGATTGCGGCTTGGAGTCCTAGGCGAATGTAGCAAAAGCATTCAAACGCTAAGGGTTCGAACACCAACTGGGTCAATTTTATCCCTCCTCTATTTTATAACTAATTGAAACAGTAACCAGCAATCCTGCTTCTCCATCACCAGAAACATTTACCAAAATGGCAGTGAAAGAAAGTCTACTTAAACAGAGACTGTTTGCTTTGAAAATGTTGCATAGTCTATGCCCAAGAGGAAATTCCCAATGATACTGCTGAAAATGTAATTTAGGAGTTAGTAATAGTATTTGGCCCTTTATTAATTTCACTGTGTCATTTTAAACACGTGATTTCTATGTCATCCGAAAATGAGATAGTACAAATTTCCGGAGTTATAATGGATTACGTGTGCTGCTGAAATTTCAAATGCTTATAATATCAATTCAGTATTAAACTCTAGAATATTGATTGCTAATATATGTAATTATATAAATATACAAAGTGTAGGTCAGTGTACGTCCACATTTGTTTAGCTGATTTTAAGGTAGAGTATAGCAGAGCCTGGATAGCTCAGTCGGTAGAGCATCAGACTTTTAATCTGAGGGTCCAGGGTTCAAGTCCCTGTTCAGGCGGTTGTTTCCTTTAAAGAAAAAGTACTCTAATTGTATGCTCTTTTTGTGGACCCCTGCATGACGAATAAGATATTCCATTACTAAAATTGCAAAAACGTCTTTCATGGAGTTGTGAAATACACATCTGTCTCACATATTATGTGCCATTTGACTAAACTTAAGTCGTACGTAGATTTACCAATGGTATCATGTAGTCTGAGACGGTGAATATCATTTCACCAATTCAATATTCAAAATATAGCCATGGTTATAGTATCAAATGAACTTTATAAAGCTGATCAACAGCTAATAGCTCATTATTTCATTTCAGAACATCTCTGCACCTCATTATAGCAGATTGGCTCTGTGGCGCAATGGATAGCGCATTGGACTTCTAGGTGAATGTAAAATAGATATTCAAAGGTTGTGGGTTCGAATCCCACCAGAGTCAGTTTTATCCCTGTTATCCTGTTATCCCAAGTACCAACTCATTATTATATTCTCTGTATTTAGTACTAATACCGGCAACCATCTTAACCCCTTGCGTGCTGATGACGAAACCGTTCCGTCATGACTCCGCCCGCGCAAGGCGGAGTCAGCACAGGCGGAAAATACGCCCCGCACGCAAGGGGTTAAAAAACGTAGTGATAGTTGGGACACTTCCTAATGTTGATAATGTCATTTTGTGGGGTGCTGCCTCAGAGCCTGGATAGCTCAGTCGGTAGAGCATCAGACTTTTAATCTGAGGGCCCAGGGTTCAAGTCCCTGTTCAGGCGGCTTGGTTAAAGAAAATGTATATCAATTGCATACTCTTTTCAGGATCCAATGAATGGGAATTCCAATTACAGATGGTTCAAAAAAGTCTTGATCGAGTCCTTACATACCCATCTGTGCTCTACTTTCTTTGACAAGGGTTAAGAAGACTTACCCAAACTGTATCATGTAGTTTGACATGTTGATTATCTTTTATCCAATTCAATGTTCAAAATGTAAGCTAGTGTCGGATTAATTTGATAAAGTTGGTCAACAACTTATAGGTCATCTTTTTATTTGTGAATCTCTGATCACCTTGTTGAATCAGGTCGGATATCTGGTGCAATGGATTGCGGCTTGGAGTCCTAGGCGAATGTAGCAAAAGCATTCAAACGCTAAGGGTTCGAACACCAACTGGGTCAATTTTATCCCTCCTCTATTTTATAACTAATTGAAACAGTAACCAGCAATCCTGCTTCTCCATCACCAGAAACATTTACCAAAATGGCAGTGAAAGAAAGTCTACTTAAACAGAGACTGTTTGCTTTGAAAATGTTGCATAGTCTATGCCCAAGAGGAAATTCCCAATGATACTGCTGAAAATGTAATTTAGGAGTTAGTAATAGTATTTGGCCCTTTATTAATTTCACAGTGTCATTTTAAACACGTGATTTCTATGTCATCCGAAAATGAGATAGTACAAATTTCCGGAGTTATAATGGATTACGTGTGCTGCTGAAATTTCAAATGCTTAAAATATCAATTCATTATTAAACTCTAGAATATTGATTGCTAATATATGTAATTATATAAATATACAAAGTGTAGGTCAGTGTACGTCCACATTTGTTTAGCTGATTTTAAGGTAGAGTATAGCAGAGCCTGGATAGCTCAGTCGGTAGAGCATCAGACTTTTAATCTGAGGGTCCAGGGTTCAAGTCCCTGTTCAGGTGGTTGTTTCCTTTAAAGAAAAAGTACTCTAATTGTATGCTCTTTTTGTGGACCCCTGCATGACGAATAAGATATTCCATTACTAAAATTGCAAAAACGTCTTTCATGGAGTTGTGAAATACACATCTGTCTCACATATTATGTGCCATTTGACTAAACTTAAGTCGTACGTAGATTTACCAATGGTATCATGTAGTCTGAGACGGTGAATATCATTTCACCAATTCAATATTCAAAATATAGCCATGGTTATAGTATCAAATGAACTTTATAAAGCTGATCAACAGCTAATAGCTCATTATTTCATTTCAGAACATCTCTGCACCTCATTATAGCAGATTGGCTCTGTGGCGCAATGGATAGCGCATTGGACTTCTAGGTGAATGTAAAAAAGATATTCAAAGGTTGTGGGTTCGAATCCCACCAGAGTCAGTTTTATCCCTGTTATCCTGTTATCCCAAGTACCAATTCATTATTGTATTCTCTGTATTTAGTACTAATACCGGCAACCATCTTAACCCCTTGCGTGCTGATAACAGAACGGTTCCGTCATCAGCTACGGGTGAGCTGTGCTGATGACGAAACCGTTCCGTCATGACTCCGCCCGCGCAAGGCGTAGTCAGCACAGGCGGAAAATACGCCCCGCACTCAAGGGGTTAAAAAACGTAGTGATAGTTGGGACACTTCCTAATGTTGATAATGTCATTTTGTGGGGTGCTGCCTCAGAGCCTGGATAGCTCAGTCGGTAGAGCATCAGACTTTTAATCTGAGGGCCCAGGGTTCAAGTCCCTGTTCAGGCGGCTTGGTTAAAGAAAATGTATATCAATTGCATACTCTTTTCAGGATCCAATGAATGGGAATTCCAATTACAGATGGTTCAAAAAAGTCTTGATCGAGTCCTTACATACCCATCTGTGCTCAACTTTCTTTGACAAGGGTTAAGAAGACTTACCCAAACTGTATCATGTAGTTTGACATGTTGATTATCTTTTATCCAATTCAATGTTCAAAATGTAAGCTAGTGTCCGATTAATTTGATAAAGTTGGTCAACAACTTATAGGTCATCTTTTTATTTGTGAATCTCTGATCACCTTGTTGAATCAGGTCGGATCTCTGGTGCAATGGATTGCGGCTTGGAGTCCTAGGCGCATGTAGCAAAAGCATTCAAACGCTAAGGGTTCGAACACCAACTGGGTCAATTTTATCCCTCCTCTATTTTATAACTAATTGAAACAGTAACCAGCAATCCTGCTTCTCCATCACCAGAAACATTTACCAAAATGGCAGTGAAAGAAAGTCTACTTAAACAGAGACTGTTTGCTTTGAAAATGTTGCATAGTCTATGCCCAAGAGGAAATTCCCAATGATACTGCTGAAAATGTA
This sequence comes from Lissotriton vulgaris, assembly GCF_964263255.1. Taxonomy (NCBI): domain Eukaryota; kingdom Metazoa; phylum Chordata; class Amphibia; order Caudata; family Salamandridae; genus Lissotriton; species Lissotriton vulgaris. The sequence continues at coordinate 229,000,376 of NC_141686.1, read as the reverse complement.
ATTTAGGAGTTAGTAATAGTATTTGGCCCTTTATTAATTTCACTGTGTCATTTTAAACACGTGATTTCTATGTCATCCGAAAATGAGATAGTACAAATTTCCGGAGTTATAATGGATTACGTGTGCTGCTGAAATTTCAAATGCTTATAATATCAATTCAGTATTAAACTCTAGAATATTGATTGCTAATATATGTAATTATATAAATATACAAAGTGTAGGTCAGTGTACGTCCACATTTGTTTAGCTGATTTTAAGGTAGAGTATAGCAGAGCCTGGATAGCTCAGTCGGTAGAGCATCAGACTTTTAATCTGAGGGTCCAGGGTTCAAGTCCCTGTTCAGGCGGTTGTTTCCTTTAAAGAAAAAGTACTCTAATTGTATGCTCTTTTTGTGGACCCCTGCATGACGAATAAGATATTCCATTACTAAAATTGCAAAAACGTCTTTCATGGAGTTGTGAAATACACATCTGTCTCACATATTATGTGCCATTTGACTAAACTTAAGTCGTACGTAGATTTACCAATGGTATCATGTAGTCTGAGACGGTGAATATCATTTCACCAATTCAATATTCAAAATATAGCCATGGTTATAGTATCAAATGAACTTTATAAAGCTGATCAACAGCTAATAGCTCATTATTTCATTTCAGAACATCTCTGCACCTCATTATAGCAGATTGGCTCTGTGGCGCAATGGATAGCGCATTGGACTTCTAGGTGAATGTAAAATAGATATTCAAAGGTTGTGGGTTCGAATCCCACCAGAGTCAGTTTCCCTGTTATCCTGTTATCCCAAGTACCAACTCATTATTATATTCTCTGTATTTAGTACTAATACCGGCAACCATCTTAACCCCTTGCGTGCTGATGACGAAACCGTTCCGTCATGACTCCGCCCGCGCAAGGCGGAGTCAGCACAGGCGGAAAATACGCCCCGCACGCAAGGGGTTAAAAAACGTAGTGATAGTTGGGACACTTCCTAATGTTGATAATGTCATTTTGTGGGGTGCTGCCTCAGAGCCTGGATAGCTCAGTCGGTAGAGCATCAGACTTTTAATCTGAGGGCCCAGGGTTCAAGTCCCTGTTCAGGCAGCTTGGTTAAAGAAAATGTATATCAATTGCATACTCTTTTCAGGATCCAATGAATGGGAATTCCAATTACAGATGGTTCAAAAAAGTCTTGATCGAGTCCTTACATACCCATCTGTGCTCTACTTTCTTTGACAAGGGTTAAGAAGACTTACCCAAACTGTATCATGTAGTTTGACATGTTGATTATCTTTTATCCAATTCAATGTTCAAAATGTAAGCTAGTGTCGGATTAATTTGATAAAGTTGGTCAACAACTTATAGGTCATCTTTTTATTTGTGAATCTCTGATCACCTTGTTGAATCAGGTCGGATCTCTGGTGCAATGGATTGCGGCTTGGAGTCCTAGGCGAATGTAGCAAAAGCATTCAAACGCTAAGGGTTCGAACACCAACTGGGTCAATTTTATCCCTCCTCTATTTTATAACTAATTGAAACAGTAACCAGCAATCCTGCTTCTCCATCACCAGAAACATTTACCAAAATGGCAGTGAAAGAAAGTCTACTTAAACAGAGACTGTTTGCTTTGAAAATGTTGCATAGTCTATGCCCAAGAGGAAATTCCCAATGATACTGCTGAAAATGTAATTTAGGAGTTAGTAATAGTATTTGGCCCTTTATTAATTTCACTGTGTCATTTTAAACACGTGATTTCTATGTCATCCGAAAATGAGATAGTACAAATTTCCGGAGTTATAATGGATTACGTGTGCTGCTGAAATTTCAAATGCTTATAATATCAATTCAGTATTAAACTCTAGAATATTGATTGCTAATATATGTAATTATATAAATATACAAAGTGTAGGTCAGTGTACGTCCACATTTGTTTAGCTGATTTTAAGGTAGAGTATAGCAGAGCCTGGATAGCTCAGTCGGTAGAGCATCAGACTTTTAATCTGAGGGTCCAGGGTTCAAGTCCCTGTTCAGGCGGTTGTTTCCTTTAAAGAAAAAGTACTCTAATTGTATGCTCTTTTTGTGGACCCCTGCATGACGAATAAGATATTCCATTACTAAAATTGCAAAAACGTCTTTCATGGAGTTGTGAAATACACATCTGTCTCACATATTATGTGCCATTTGACTAAACTTAAGTCGTACGTAGATTTACCAATGGTATCATGTAGTCTGAGACGGTGAATATCATTTCACCAATTCAATATTCAAAATATAGCCATGGTTATAGTATCAAATGAACTTTATAAAGCTGATCAACAGCTAATAGCTCATTATTTCATTTCAGAACATCTCTGCACCTCATTATAGCAGATTGGCTCTGTGGCGCAATGGATAGCGCATTGGACTTCTAGGTGAATGTAAAATAGATATTCAAAGGTTGTGGGTTCGAATCCCACCAGAGTCAGTTGTATCCCTGTTATCCTGTTATCCCAAGTACCAACTCATTATTATATTCTCTGTATTTAGTACTAATACCGGCAACCATCTTAACCCCTTGCGTGCTGATGACGAAACCGTTCCGTCATGACTCCGCCCGCGCAAGGCGGAGTCAGCACAGGCGGAAAATACGCCCCGCACGCAAGGGGTTAAAAAACGTAGTGATAGTTGGGACACTTCCTAATGTTGATAATGTCATTTTGTGGGGTGCTGCCTCAGAGCCTGGATAGCTCAGTCGGTAGAGCATCAGACTTTTAATCTGAGGGCCCAGGGTTCAAGTCCCTGTTCAGGCAGCTTGGTTAAAGAAAATGTATATCAATTGCATACTCTTTTCAGGATCCAATGAATGGGAATTCCAATTACAGATGGTTCAAAAAAGTCTTGATCGAGTCCTTACATACCCATCTGTGCTCTACTTTCTTTGACAAGGGTTAAGAAGACTTACCCAAACTGTATCATGTAGTTTGACATGTTGATTATCTTTTATCCAATTCAATGTTCAAAATGTAAGCTAGTGTCGGATTAATTTGATAAAGTTGGTCAACAACTTATAGGTCATCTTTTTATTTGTGAATCTCTGATCACCTTGTTGAATCAGGTCGGATCTCTGGTGCAATGGATTGCGGCTTGGAGTCCTAGGCGAATGTAGCAAAAGCATTCAAACGCTAAGGGTTCGAACACCAACTGGGTCAATTTTATCCCTCCTCTATTTTATAACTAATTGAAACAGTAACCAGCAATCCTGCTTCTCCATCACCAGAAACATTTACCAAAATGGCAGTGAAAGAAAGTCTACTTAAACAGAGACTGTTTGCTTTGAAAATGTTGCATAGTCTATGCCCAAGAGGAAATTCCCAATGATACTGCTGAAAATGTAATTTAGGAGTTAGTAATAGTATTTGGCCCTTTATTAATTTCACTGTGTCATTTTAAACACGTGATTTCTATGTCATCCGAAAATGAGATAGTACAAATTTCCGGAGTTATAATGGATTACGTGTGCTGCTGAAATTTCAAATGCTTATAATATCAATTCAGTATTAAACTCTAGAATATTGATTGCTAATATATGTAATTATATAAATATACAAAGTGTAGGTCAGTGTACGTCCACATTTGTTTAGCTGATTTTAAGGTAGAGTATAGCAGAGCCTGGATAGCTCAGTCGGTAGAGCATCAGACTTTTAATCTGAGGGTCCAGGGTTCAAGTCCCTGTTCAGGCGGTTGTTTCCTTTAAAGAAAAAGTACTCTAATTGTATGCTCTTTTTGTGGACCCCTGCATGACGAATAAGATATTCCATTACTAAAATTGCAAAAACGTCTTTCATGGAGTTGTGAAATACACATCTGTCTCACATATTATGTGCCATTTGACTAAACTTAAGTCGTACGTAGATTTACCAATGGTATCATGTAGTCTGAGACGGTGAATATCATTTCACCAATTCAATATTCAAAATATAGCCATGGTTATAGTATCAAATGAACTTTATAAAGCTGATCAACAGCTAATAGCTCATTATTTCATTTCAGAACATCTCTGCACCTCATTATAGCAGATTGGCTCTGTGGCGCAATGGATAGCGCATTGGACTTCTAGGTGAATGTAAAATAGATATTCAAAGGTTGTGGGTTCGAATCCCACCAGAGTCAGTTGTATCCCTGTTATCCTGTTATCCCAAGTACCAACTCATTATTATATTCTCTGTATTTAGTACTAATACCGGCAACCATCTTAACCCCTTGCGTGCTGATGACGAAACCGTTCCGTCATGACTCCGCCCGCGCAAGGCGGAGTCAGCACAGGCGGAAAATACGCCCCGCACGCAAGGGGTTAAAAAACGTAGTGATAGTTGGGACACTTCCTAATGTTGATAATGTCATTTTGTGGGGTGCTGCCTCAGAGCCTGGATAGCTCAGTCGGTAGAGCATCAGACTTTTAATCTGAGGGCCCAGGGTTCAAGTCCCTGTTCAGGCAGCTTGGTTAAAGAAAATGTATATCAATTGCATACTCTTTTCAGGATCCAATGAATGGGAATTCCAATTACAGATGGTTCAAAAAAGTCTTGATCGAGTCCTTACATACCCATCTGTGCTCTACTTTCTTTGACAAGGGTTAAGAAGACTTACCCAAACTGTATCATGTAGTTTGACATGTTGATTATCTTTTATCCAATTCAATGTTCAAAATGTAAGCTAGTGTCGGATTAATTTGATAAAGTTGGTCAACAACTTATAGGTCATCTTTTTATTTGTGAATCTCTGATCACCTTGTTGAATCAGGTCGGATCTCTGGTGCAATGGATTGCGGCTTGGAGTCCTAGGCGAATGTAGCAAAAGCATTCAAACGCTAAGGGTTCGAACACCAACTGGGTCAATTTTATCCCTCCTCTATTTTATAACTAATTGAAACAGTAACCAGCAATCCTGCTTCTCCATCACCAGAAACATTTACCAAAATGGCAGTGAAAGAAAGTCTACTTAAACAGAGACTGTTTGCTTTGAAAATGTTGCATAGTCTATGCCCAAGAGGAAATTCCCAATGATACTGCTGAAAATGTAATTTAGGAGTTAGTAATAGTATTTGGCCCTTTATTAATTTCACAGTGTCATTTTAAACACGTGATTTCTATGTCATCCGAAAATGAGATAGTACAAATTTCCGGAGTTATAATGGATTACGTGTGCTGCTGAAATTTCAAATGCTTAAAATATCAATTCATTATTAAACTCTAGAATATTGATTGCTAATATATGTAATTATATAAATATACAAAGTGTAGGTCAGTGTACGTCCACATTTGTTTAGCTGATTTTAAGGTAGAGTATAGCAGAGCCTGGATAGCTCAGTCGGTAGAGCATCAGACTTTTAATCTGAGGGTCCAGGGTTCAAGTCCCTGTTCAGGTGGTTGTTTCCTTTAAAGAAAAAGTACTCTAATTGTATGCTCTTTTTGTGGACCCCTGCATGACGAATAAGATATTCCATTACTAAAATTGCAAAAACGTCTTTCATGGAGTTGTGAAATACACATCTGTCTCACATATTATGTGCCATTTGACTAAACTTAAGTCGTACGTAGATTTACCAATGGTATCATGTAGTCTGAGACGGTGAATATCATTTCACCAATTCAATATTCAAAATATAGCCATGGTTATAGTATCAAATGAACTTTATAAAGCTGATCAACAGCTAATAGCTCATTATTTCATTTCAGAACATCTCTGCACCTCATTATAGCAGATTGGCTCTGTGGCGCAATGGATAGCGCATTGGACTTCTAGGTGAATGTAAAATAGATATTCAAAGGTTGTGGGTTCGAATCCCACCAGAGTCAGTTTTATCCCTGTTATCCTGTTATCCCAAGTACCAACTCATTATTATATTCTCTGTATTTAGTACTAATACCGGCAACCATCTTAACCCCTTGCGTGCTGATGACGAAACCGTTCCGTCATGACTCCGCCCGCGCAAGGCGGAGTCAGCACAGGCGGAAAATACGCCCCGCACGCAAGGGGTTAAAAAACGTAGTGATAGTTGGGACACTTCCTAATGTTGATAATGTCATTTTGTGGGGTGCTGCCTCAGAGCCTGGATAGCTCAGTCGGTAGAGCATCAGACTTTTAATCTGAGGGCCCAGGGTTCAAGTCCCTGTTCAGGCGGCTTGGTTAAAGAAAATGTATATCAATTGCATACTCTTTTCAGGATCCAATGAATGGGAATTCCAATTACAGATGGTTCAAAAAAGTCTTGATCGAGTCCTTACATACCCATCTGTGCTCAACTTTCTTTGACAAGGGTTAAGAAGACTTACCCAAACTGTATCATGTAGTTTGACATGTTGATTATCTTTTATCCAATTCAATGTTCAAAATGTAAGCTAGTGTCCGATTAATTTGATAAAGTTGGTCAACAACTTATAGGTCATCTTTTTATTTGTGAATCTCTGATCACCTTGTTGAATCAGGTCGGATCTCTGGTGCAATGGATTGCGGCTTGGAGTCCTAGGCGAATGTAGCAAAAGCATTCAAACGCTAAGGGTTCGAACACCAACTGGGTCAATTTTATCCCTCCTCTATTTTATAACTAATTGAAACAGTAACCAGCAATCCTGCTTCTCCATCACCAGAAACATTTACCAAAATGGCAGTGAAAGAAAGTCTACTTAAACAGAGACTGTTTGCTTTGAAAATGTTGCATAGTCTATGCCCAAGAGGAAATTCCCAATGATACTGCTGAAAATGTAATTTAGGAGTTAGTAATAGTATTTGGCCCTTTATTAATTTCACTGTGTCATTTTAAACACGTGATTTCTATGTCATCCGAAAATGAGATAGTACAAATTTCCGGAGTTATAATGGATTACGTGTGCTGCTGAAATTTCAAATGCTTATAATATCAATTCAGTATTAAACTCTAGAATATTGATTGCTAATATATGTAATTATATAAATATACAAAGTGTAGGTCAGTGTACGTCCACATTTGTTTAGCTGATTTTAAGGTAGAGTATAGCAGAGCCTGGATAGCTCAGTCGGTAGAGCATCAGACTTTTAATCTGAGGGTCCAGGGTTCAAGTCCCTGTTCAGGCGGTTGTTTCCTTTAAAGAAAAAGTACTCTAATTGTATGCTCTTTTTGTGGACCCCTGCATGACGAATAAGATATTCCATTACTAAAATTGCAAAAACGTCTTTCATGGAGTTGTGAAATACACATCTGTCTCACATATTATGTGCCATTTGACTAAACTTAAGTCGTACGTAGATTTACCAATGGTATCATGTAGTCTGAGACGGTGAATATCATTTCACCAATTCAATATTCAAAATATAGCCATGGTTATAGTATCAAATGAACTTTATAAAGCTGATCAACAGCTAATAGCTCATTATTTCATTTCAGAACATCTCTGCACCTCATTATAGCAGATTGGCTCTGTGGCGCAATGGATAGCGCATTGGACTTCTAGGTGAATGTAAAATAGATATTCAAAGGTTGTGGGTTCGAATCCCACCAGAGTCAGTTGTATCCCTGTTATCCTGTTATCCCAAGTACCAACTCATTATTATATTCTCTGTATTTAGTACTAATACCGGCAACCATCTTAACCCCTTGCGTGCTGATGACGAAACCGTTCCGTCATGACTCCGCCCGCGCAAGGCGGAGTCAGCACAGGCGGAAAATACGCCCCGCACGCAAGGGGTTAAAAAACGTAGTGATAGTTGGGACACTTCCTAATGTTGATAATGTCATTTTGTGGGGTGCTGCCTCAGAGCCTGGATAGCTCAGTCGGTAGAGCATCAGACTTTTAATCTGAGGGCCCAGGGTTCAAGTCCCTGTTCAGGCAGCTTGGTTAAAGAAAATGTATATCAATTGCATACTCTTTTCAGGATCCAATGAATGGGAATTCCAATTACAGATGGTTCAAAAAAGTCTTGATCGAGTCCTTACATACCCATCTGTGCTCTACTTTCTTTGACAAGGGTTAAGAAGACTTACCCAAACTGTATCATGTAGTTTGACATGTTGATTATCTTTTATCCAATTCAATGTTCAAAATGTAAGCTAGTGTCGGATTAATTTGATAAAGTTGGTCAACAACTTATAGGTCATCTTTTTATTTGTGAATCTCTGATCACCTTGTTGAATCAGGTCGGATCTCTGGTGCAATGGATTGCGGCTTGGAGTCCTAGGCGAATGTAGCAAAAGCATTCAAACGCTAAGGGTTCGAACACCAACTGGGTCAATTTTATCCCTCCTCTATTTTATAACTAATTGAAACAGTAACCAGCAATCCTGCTTCTCCATCACCAGAAACATTTACCAAAATGGCAGTGAAAGAAAGTCTACTTAAACAGAGACTGTTTGCTTTGAAAATGTTGCATAGTCTATGCCCAAGAGGAAATTCCCAATGATACTGCTGAAAATGTAATTTAGGAGTTAGTAATAGTATTTGGCCCTTTATTAATTTCACAGTGTCATTTTAAACACGTGATTTCTATGTCATCCGAAAATGAGATAGTACAAATTTCCGGAGTTATAATGGATTACGTGTGCTGCTGAAATTTCAAATGCTTAAAATATCAATTCATTATTAAACTCTAGAATATTGATTGCTAATATATGTAATTATATAAATATACAAAGTGTAGGTCAGTGTACGTCCACATTTGTTTAGCTGATTTTAAGGTAGAGTATAGCAGAGCCTGGATAGCTCAGTCGGTAGAGCATCAGACTTTTAATCTGAGGGTCCAGGGTTCAAGTCCCTGTTCAGGTGGTTGTTTCCTTTAAAGAAAAAGTACTCTAATTGTATGCTCTTTTTGTGGACCCCTGCATGACGAATAAGATATTCCATTACTAAAATTGCAAAAACGTCTTTCATGGAGTTGTGAAATACACATCTGTCTCACATATTATGTGCCATTTGACTAAACTTAAGTCGTACGTAGATTTACCAATGGTATCATGTAGTCTGAGACGGTGAATATCATTTCACCAATTCAATATTCAAAATATAGCCATGGTTATAGTATCAAATGAACTTTATAAAGCTGATCAACAGCTAATAGCTCATTATTTCATTTCAGAACATCTCTGCACCTCATTATAGCAGATTGGCTCTGTGGCGCAATGGATAGCGCATTGGACTTCTAGGTGAATGTAAAATAGATATTCAAAGGTTGTGGGTTCGAATCCCACCAGAGTCAGTTTTATCCCTGTTATCCTGTTATCCCAAGTACCAACTCATTATTATATTCTCTGTATTTAGTACTAATACCGGCAACCATCTTAACCCCTTGCGTGCTGATGACGAAACCGTTCCGTCATGACTCCGCCCGCGCAAGGCGGAGTCAGCACAGGCGGAAAATACGCCCCGCACGCAAGGGGTTAAAAAACGTAGTGATAGTTGGGACACTTCCTAATGTTGATAATGTCATTTTGTGGGGTGCTGCCTCAGAGCCTGGATAGCTCAGTCGGTAGAGCATCAGACTTTTAATCTGAGGGCCCAGGGTTCAAGTCCCTGTTCAGGCGGCTTGGTTAAAGAAAATGTATATCAATTGCATACTCTTTTCAGGATCCAATGAATGGGAATTCCAATTACAGATGGTTCAAAAAAGTCTTGATCGAGTCCTTACATACCCATCTGTGCTCAACTTTCTTTGACAAGGGTTAAGAAGACTTACCCAAACTGTATCATGTAGTTTGACATGTTGATTATCTTTTATCCAATTCAATGTTCAAAATGTAAGCTAGTGTCCGATTAATTTGATAAAGTTGGTCAACAACTTATAGGTCATCTTTTTATTTGTGAATCTCTGATCACCTTGTTGAATCAGGTCGGATCTCTGGTGCAATGGATTGCGGCTTGGAGTCCTAGGCGAATGTAGCAAAAGCATTCAAACGCTAAGGGTTCGAACACCAACTGGGTCAATTTTATCCCTCCTCTATTTTATAACTAATTGAAACAGTAACCAGCAATCCTGCTTCTCCATCACCAGAAACATTTACCAAAATGGCAGTGAAAGAAAGTCTACTTAAACAGAGACTGTTTGCTTTGAAAATGTTGCATAGTCTATGCCCAAGAGGAAATTCCCAATGATACTGCTGAAAATGTAATTTAGGAGTTAGTAATAGTATTTGGCCCTTTATTAATTTCACTGTGTCATTTTAAACACGTGATTTCTATGTCATCCGAAAATGAGATAGTACAAATTTCCGGAGTTATAATGGATTACGTGTGCTGCTGAAATTTCAAATGCTTATAATATCAATTCAGTATTAAACTCTAGAATATTGATTGCTAATATATGTAATTATATAAATATACAAAGTGTAGGTCAGTGTACGTCCACATTTGTTTAGCTGATTTTAAGGTAGAGTATAGCAGAGCCTGGATAGCTCAGTCGGTAGAGCATCAGACTTTTAATCTGAGGGTCCAGGGTTCAAGTCCCTGTTCAGGCGGTTGTTTCCTTTAAAGAAAAAGTACTCTAATTGTATGCTCTTTTTGTGGACCCCTGCATGACGAATAAGATATTCCATTACTAAAATTGCAAAAACGTCTTTCATGGAGTTGTGAAATACACATCTGTCTCACATATTATGTGCCATTTGACTAAACTTAAGTCGTACGTAGATTTACCAATGGTATCATGTAGTCTGAGACGGTGAATATCATTTCACCAATTCAATATTCAAAATATAGCCATGGTTATAGTATCAAATGAACTTTATAAAGCTGATCAACAGCTAATAGCTCATTATTTCATTTCAGAACATCTCTGCACCTCATTATAGCAGATTGGCTCTGTGGCGCAATGGATAGCGCATTGGACTTCTAGGTGAATGTAAAATAGATATTCAAAGGTTGTGGGTTCGAATCCCACCAGAGTCAGTTGTATCCCTGTTATCCTGTTATCCCAAGTACCAACTCATTATTATATTCTCTGTATTTAGTACTAATACCGGCAACCATCTTAACCCCTTGCGTGCTGATGACGAAACCGTTCCGTCATGACTCCGCCCGCGCAAGGCGGAGTCAGCACAGGCGGAAAATACGCCCCGCACGCAAGGGGTTAAAAAACGTAGTGATAGTTGGGACACTTCCTAATGTTGATAATGTCATTTTGTGGGGTGCTGCCTCAGAGCCTGGATAGCTCAGTCGGTAGAGCATCAGACTTTTAATCTGAGGGCCCAGGGTTCAAGTCCCTGTTCAGGCAGCTTGGTTAAAGAAAATGTATATCAATTGCATACTCTTTTCAGGATCCAATGAATGGGAATTCCAATTACAGATGGTTCAAAAAAGTCTTGATCGAGTCCTTACATACCCATCTGTGCTCTACTTTCTTTGACAAGGGTTAAGAAGACTTACCCAAACTGTATCATGTAGTTTGACATGTTGATTATCTTTTATCCAATTCAATGTTCAAAATGTAAGCTAGTGTCGGATTAATTTGATAAAGTTGGTCAACAACTTATAGGTCATCTTTTTATTTGTGAATCTCTGATCACCTTGTTGAATCAGGTCGGATCTCTGGTGCAATGGATTGCGGCTTGGAGTCCTAGGCGAATGTAGCAAAAGCATTCAAACGCTAAGGGTTCGAACACCAACTGGGTCAATTTTATCCCTCCTCTATTTTATAACTAATTGAAACAGTAACCAGCAATCCTGCTTCTCCATCACCAGAAACATTTACCAAAATGGCAGTGAAAGAAAGTCTACTTAAACAGAGACTGTTTGCTTTGAAAATGTTGCATAGTCTATGCCCAAGAGGAAATTCCCAATGATACTGCTGAAAATGTAATTTAGGAGTTAGTAATAGTATTTGGCCCTTTATTAATTTCACAGTGTCATTTTAAACACGTGATTTCTATGTCATCCGAAAATGAGATAGTACAAATTTCCGGAGTTATAATGGATTACGTGTGCTGCTGAAATTTCAAATGCTTAAAATATCAATTCATTATTAAACTCTAGAATATTGATTGCTAATATATGTAATTATATAAATATACAAAGTGTAGGTCAGTGTACGTCCACATTTGTTTAGCTGATTTTAAGGTAGAGTATAGCAGAGCCTGGATAGCTCAGTCGGTAGAGCATCAGACTTTTAATCTGAGGGTCCAGGGTTCAAGTCCCTGTTCAGGCGGTTGTTTCCTTTAAAGAAAAAGTACTCTAATTGTATGCTCTTTTTGTGGACCCCTGCATGACGAATAAGATATTCCATTACTAAAATTGCAAAAACGTCTTTCATGGAGTTGTGAAATACACATCTGTCTCACATATTATGTGCCATTTGACTAAACTTAAGTCGTACGTAGATTTACCAATGGTATCATGTAGTCTGAGACGGTGAATATCATTTCACCAATTCAATATTCAAAATATAGCCATGGTTATAGTATCAAATGAACTTTATAAAGCTGATCAACAGCTAATAGCTCATTATTTCATTTCAGAACATCTCTGCACCTCATTATAGCAGATTGGCTCTGTGGCGCAATGGATAGCGCATTGGACTTCTAGGTGAATGTAAAAAAGATATTCAAAGGTTGTGGGTTCGAATCCCACCAGAGTCAGTTTTATCCCTGTTATCCTGTTATCCCAAGTACCAATTCATTATTGTATTCTCTGTATTTAGTACTAATACCGGCAACCATCTTAACCCCTTGCGTGCTGATAACAGAACGGTTCCGTCATCAGCTACGGGTGAGCTGTGCTGATGACGAAACCGTTCCGTCATGACTCCGCCCGCGCAAGGCGTAGTCAGCACAGGCGGAAAATACGCCCCGCACTCAAGGGGTTAAAAAACGTAGTGATAGTTGGGACACTTCCTAATGTTGATAATGTCATTTTGTGGGGTGCTGCCTCAGAGCCTGGATAGCTCAGTCGGTAGAGCATCAGACTTTTAATCTGAGGGCCCAGGGTTCAAGTCCCTGTTCAGGCGGCTTGGTTAAAGAAAATGTATATCAATTGCATACTCTTTTCAGGATCCAATGAATGGGAATTCCAATTACAGATGGTTCAAAAAAGTCTTGATCGAGTCCTTACATACCCATCTGTGCTCTACTTTCTTTGACAAGGGTTAAGAAGACTTACCCAAACTGTATCATGTAGTTTGACATGTTGATTATCTTTTATCCAATTCAATGTTCAAAATGTAAGCTAGTGTCGGATTAATTTGATAAAGTTGGTCAACAACTTATAGGTCATCTTTTTATTTGTGAATCTCTGATCACCTTGTTGAATCAGGTCGGATCTCTGGTGCAATGGATTGCGGCTTGGAGTCCTAGGCGAATGTAGCAAAAGCATTCAAACGCTAAGGGTTCGAACACCAACTGGGTCAATTTTATCCCTCCTCTATTTTATAACTAATTGAAACAGTAACCAGCAATCCTGCTTCTCCATCACCAGAAACATTTACCAAAATGGCAGTGAAAGAAAGTCTACTTAAACAGAGACTGTTTGCTTTGAAAATGTTGCATAGTCTATGCCCAAGAGGAAATTCCCAATGATACTGCTGAAAATGTAATTTAGGAGTTAGTAATAGTATTTGGCCCTTTATTAATTTCACAGTGTCATTTTAAACACGTGATTTCTATGTCATCCGAAAATGAGATAGTACAAATTTCCGGAGTTATAATGGATTACGTGTGCTGCTGAAATTTCAAATGCTTAAAATATCAATTCATTATTAAACTCTAGAATATTGATTGCTAATATATGTAATTATATAAATATACAAAGTGTAGGTCAGTGTACGTCCACATTTGTTTAGCTGATTTTAAGGTAGAGTATAGCAGAGCCTGGATAGCTCAGTCGGTAGAGCATCAGACTTTTAATCTGAGGGTCCAGGGTTCAAGTCCCTGTTCAGGTGGTTGTTTCCTTTAAAGAAAAAGTACTCTAATTGTATGCTCTTTTTGTGGACCCCTGCATGACGAATAAGATATTCCATTACTAAAATTGCAAAAACGTCTTTCATGGAGTTGTGAAATACACATCTGTCTCACATATTATGTGCCATTTGACTAAACTTAAGTCGTACGTAGATTTACCAATGGTATCATGTAGTCTGAGACGGTGAATATCATTTCACCAATTCAATATTCAAAATATAGCCATGGTTATAGTATCAAATGAACTTTATAAAGCTGATCAACAGCTAATAGCTCATTATTTCATTTCAGAACATCTCTGCACCTCATTATAGCAGATTGGCTCTGTGGCGCAATGGATAGCGCATTGGACTTCTAGGTGAATGTAAAAAAGATATTCAAAGGTTGTGGGTTCGAATCCCACCAGAGTCAGTTTTATCCCTGTTATCCTGTTATCCCAAGTACCAACTCATTATTATATTCTCTGTATTTAGTACTAATACCGGCAACCATCTTAACCCCTTGCGTGCTGATGACGAAACCGTTCCGTCATGACTCCGCCCGCGCAAGGCGGAGTCAGCACAGGCGGAAAATACGCCCCGCACGCAAGGGGTTAAAAAACGTAGTGATAGTTGGGACACTTCCTAATGTTGATAATGTCATTTTGTGGGGTGCTGCCTCAGAGCCTGGATAGCTCAGTCGGTAGAGCATCAGACTTTTAATCTGAGGGCCCAGGGTTCAAGTCCCTGTTCAGGCGGCTTGGTTAAAGAAAATGTATATCAATTGCATACTCTTTTCAGGATCCAATGAATGGGAATTCCAATTACAGATGGTTCAAAAAAGTCTTGATCGAGTCCTTACATACCCATCTGTGCTCTACTTTCTTTGACAAGGGTTAAGAAGACTTACCCAAACTGTATCATGTAGTTTGACATGTTGATTATCTTTTATCCAATTCAATGTTCAAAATGTAAGCTAGTGTCGGATTAATTTGATAAAGTTGGTCAACAACTTATAGGTCATCTTTTTATTTGTGAATCTCTGATCACCTTGTTGAATCAGGTCGGATCTCTGGTGCAATGGATTGCGGCTTGGAGTCCTAGGCGAATGTAGCAAAAGCATTCAAACGCTAAGGGTTCGAACACCAACTGGGTCAATTTTATCCCTCCTCTATTTTATAACTAATTGAAACAGTAACCAGCAATCCTGCTTCTCCATCACCAGAAACATTTACCAAAATGGCAGTGAAAGAAAGTCTACTTAAACAGAGACTGTTTGCTTTGAAAATGTTGCATAGTCTATGCCCAAGAGGAAATTCCCAATGATACTGCTGAAAATGTAATTTAGGAGTTAGTAATAGTATTTGGCCCTTTATTAATTTCACAGTGTCATTTTAAACACGTGATTTCTATGTCATCCGAAAATGAGATAGTACAAATTTCCGGAGTTATAATGGATTACGTGTGCTGCTGAAATTTCAAATGCTTAAAATATCAATTCATTATTAAACTCTAGAATATTGATTGCTAATATATGTAATTATATAAATATACAAAGTGTAGGTCAGTGTACGTCCACATTTGTTTAGCTGATTTTAAGGTAGAGTATAGCAGAGCCTGGATAGCTCAGTCGGTAGAGCATCAGACTTTTAATCTGAGGGTCCAGGGTTCAAGTCCCTGTTCAGGCGGTTGTTTCCTTTAAAGAAAAAGTACTCTAATTGTATGCTCTTTTTGTGGACCCCTGCATGACGAATAAGATATTCCATTACTAAAATTGCAAAAACGTCTTTCATGGAGTTGTGAAATACACATCTGTCTCACATATTATGTGCCATTTGACTAAACTTAAGTCGTACGTAGATTTACCAATGGTATCATGTAGTCTGAGACGGTGAATATCATTTCACCAATTCAATATTCAAAATATAGCCATGGTTATAGTATCAAATGAACTTTATAAAGCTGATCAACAGCTAATAGCTCATTATTTCATTTCAGAACATCTCTGCACCTCATTATAGCAGATTGGCTCTGTGGCGCAATGGATAGCGCATTGGACTTCTAGGTGAATGTAAAATAGATATTCAAAGGTTGTGGGTTCGAATCCCACCAGAGTCAGTTTTATCCCTGTTATCCTGTTATCCCAAGTACCAACTCATTATTATATTCTCTGTATTTAGTACTAATACCGGCAACCATCTTAACCCCTTGCGTGCTGATGACGAAACCGTTCCGTCATGACTCCGCCCGCGCAAGGCGGAGTCAGCACAGGCGGAAAATACGCCCCGCACGCAAGGGGTTAAAAAACGTAGTGATAGTTGGGACACTTCCTAATGTTGATAATGTCATTTTGTGGGGTGCTGCCTCAGAGCCTGGATAGCTCAGTCGGTAGAGCATCAGACTTTTAATCTGAGGGCCCAGGGTTCAAGTCCCTGTTCAGGCGGCTTGGTTAAAGAAAATGTATATCAATTGCATACTCTTTTCAGGATCCAATGAATGGGAATTCCAATTACAGATGGTTCAAAAAAGTCTTGATCGAGTCCTTACATACCCATCTGTGCTCTACTTTCTTTGACAAGGGTTAAGAAGACTTACCCAAACTGTATCATGTAGTTTGACATGTTGATTATCTTTTATCCAATTCAATGTTCAAAATGTAAGCTAGTGTCGGATTAATTTGATAAAGTTGGTCAACAACTTATAGGTCATCTTTTTATTTGTGAATCTCTGATCACCTTGTTGAATCAGGTCGGATCTCTGGTGCAATGGATTGCGGCTTGGAGTCCTAGGCGAATGTAGCAAAAGCATTCAAACGCTAAGGGTTCGAACACCAACTGGGTCAATTTTATCCCTCCTCTATTTTATAACTAATTGAAACAGTAACCAGCAATCCTGCTTCTCCATCACCAGAAACATTTACCAAAATGGCAGTGAAAGAAAGTCTACTTAAACAGAGACTGTTTGCTTTGAAAATGTTGCATAGTCTATGCCCAAGAGGAAATTCCCAATGATACTGCTGAAAATGTAATTTAGGAGTTAGTAATAGTATTTGGCCCTTTATTAATTTCACAGTGTCATTTTAAACACGTGATTTCTATGTCATCCGAAAATGAGATAGTACAAATTTCCGGAGTTATAATGGATTACGTGTGCTGCTGAAATTTCAAATGCTTAAAATATCAATTCATTATTAAACTCTAGAATATTGATTGCTAATATATGTAATTATATAAATATACAAAGTGTAGGTCAGTGTACGTCCACATTTGTTTAGCTGATTTTAAGGTAGAGTATAGCAGAGCCTGGATAGCTCAGTCGGTAGAGCATCAGACTTTTAATCTGAGGGTCCAGGGTTCAAGTCCCTGTTCAGGTGGTTGTTTCCTTTAAAGAAAAAGTACTCTAATTGTATGCTCTTTTTGTGGACCCCTGCATGACGAATAAGATATTCCATTACTAAAATTGCAAAAACGTCTTTCATGGAGTTGTGAAATACACATCTGTCTCACATATTATGTGCCATTTGACTAAACTTAAGTCGTACGTAGATTTACCAATGGTATCATGTAGTCTGAGACGGTGAATATCATTTCACCAATTCAATATTCAAAATATAGCCATGGTTATAGTATCAAATGAACTTTATAAAGCTGATCAACAGCTAATAGCTCATTATTTCATTTCAGAACATCTCTGCACCTCATTATAGCAGATTGGCTCTGTGGCGCAATGGATAGCGCATTGGACTTCTAGGTGAATGTAAAAAAGATATTCAAAGGTTGTGGGTTCGAATCCCACCAGAGTCAGTTTTATCCCTGTTATCCTGTTATCCCAAGTACCAACTCATTATTATATTCTCTGTATTTAGTACTAATACCGGCAACCATCTTAACCCCTTGCGTGCTGATGACGAAACCGTTCCGTCATGACTCCGCCCGCGCAAGGCGGAGTCAGCACAGGCGGAAAATACGCCCCGCACGCAAGGGGTTAAAAAACGTAGTGATAGTTGGGACACTTCCTAATGTTGATAATGTCATTTTGTGGGGTGCTGCCTCAGAGCCTGGATAGCTCAGTCGGTAGAGCATCAGACTTTTAATCTGAGGGCCCAGGGTTCAAGTCCCTGTTCAGGCGGCTTGGTTAAAGAAAATGTATATCAATTGCATACTCTTTTCAGGATCCAATGAATGGGAATTCCAATTACAGATGGTTCAAAAAAGTCTTGATCGAGTCCTTACATACCCATCTGTGCTCTACTTTCTTTGACAAGGGTTAAGAAGACTTACCCAAACTGTATCATGTAGTTTGACATGTTGATTATCTTTTATCCAATTCAATGTTCAAAATGTAAGCTAGTGTCGGATTAATTTGATAAAGTTGGTCAACAACTTATAGGTCATCTTTTTATTTGTGAATCTCTGATCACCTTGTTGAATCAGGTCGGATCTCTGGTGCAATGGATTGCGGCTTGGAGTCCTAGGCGAATGTAGCAAAAGCATTCAAACGCTAAGGGTTCGAACACCAACTGGGTCAATTTTATCCCTCCTCTATTTTATAACTAATTGAAACAGTAACCAGCAATCCTGCTTCTCCATCACCAGAAACATTTACCAAAATGGCAGTGAAAGAAAGTCTACTTAAACAGAGACTGTTTGCTTTGAAAATGTTGCATAGTCTATGCCCAAGAGGAAATTCCCAATGATACTGCTGAAAATGTAATTTAGGAGTTAGTAATAGTATTTGGCCCTTTATTAATTTCACAGTGTCATTTTAAACACGTGATTTCTATGTCATCCGAAAATGAGATAGTACAAATTTCCGGAGTTATAATGGATTACGTGTGCTGCTGAAATTTCAAATGCTTAAAATATCAATTCATTATTAAACTCTAGAATATTGATTGCTAATATATGTAATTATATAAATATACAAAGTGTAGGTCAGTGTACGTCCACATTTGTTTAGCTGATTTTAAGGTAGAGTATAGCAGAGCCTGGATAGCTCAGTCGGTAGAGCATCAGACTTTTAATCTGAGGGTCCAGGGTTCAAGTCCCTGTTCAGGCGGTTGTTTCCTTTAAAGAAAAAGTACTCTAATTGTATGCTCTTTTTGTGGACCCCTGCATGACGAATAAGATATTCCATTACTAAAATTGCAAAAACGTCTTTCATGGAGTTGTGAAATACACATCTGTCTCACATATTATGTGCCATTTGACTAAACTTAAGTCGTACGTAGATTTACCAATGGTATCATGTAGTCTGAGACGGTGAATATCATTTCACCAATTCAATATTCAAAATATAGCCATGGTTATAGTATCAAATGAACTTTATAAAGCTGATCAACAGCTAATAGCTCATTATTTCATTTCAGAACATCTCTGCACCTCATTATAGCAGATTGGCTCTGTGGCGCAATGGATAGCGCATTGGACTTCTAGGTGAATGTAAAAAAGATATTCAAAGGTTGTGGGTTCGAATCCCACCAGAGTCAGTTTTATCCCTGTTATCCTGTTATCCCAAGTACCAATTCATTATTGTATTCTCTGTATTTAGTACTAATACCGGCAACCATCTTAACCCCTTGCGTGCTGATAACAGAACGGTTCCGTCATCAGCTACGGGTGAGCTGTGCTGATGACGAAACCGTTCCGTCATGACTCCGCCCGCGCAAGGCGTAGTCAGCACAGGCGGAAAATACGCCCCGCACTCAAGGGGTTAAAAAACGTAGTGATAGTTGGGACACTTCCTAATGTTGATAATGTCATTTTGTGGGGTGCTGCCTCAGAGCCTGGATAGCTCAGTCGGTAGAGCATCAGACTTTTAATCTGAGGGCCCAGGGTTCAAGTCCCTGTTCAGGCGGCTTGGTTAAAGAAAATGTATATCAATTGCATACTCTTTTCAGGATCCAATGAATGGGAATTCCAATTACAGATGGTTCAAAAAAGTCTTGATCGAGTCCTTACATACCCATCTGTGCTCTACTTTCTTTGACAAGGGTTAAGAAGACTTACCCAAACTGTATCATGTAGTTTGACATGTTGATTATCTTTTATCCAATTCAATGTTCAAAATGTAAGCTAGTGTCGGATTAATTTGATAAAGTTGGTCAACAACTTATAGGTCATCTTTTTATTTGTGAATCTCTGATCACCTTGTTGAATCAGGTCGGATCTCTGGTGCAATGGATTGCGGCTTGGAGTCCTAGGCGAATGTAGCAAAAGCATTCAAACGCTAAGGGTTCGAACACCAACTGGGTCAATTTTATCCCTCCTCTATTTTATAACTAATTGAAACAGTAACCAGCAATCCTGCTTCTCCATCACCAGAAACATTTACCAAAATGGCAGTGAAAGAAAGTCTACTTAAACAGAGACTGTTTGCTTTGAAAATGTTGCATAGTCTATGCCCAAGAGGAAATTCCCAATGATACTGCTGAAAATGTAATTTAGGAGTTAGTAATAGTATTTGGCCCTTTATTAATTTCACAGTGTCATTTTAAACACGTGATTTCTATGTCATCCGAAAATGAGATAGTACAAATTTCCGGAGTTATAATGGATTACGTGTGCTGCTGAAATTTCAAATGCTTAAAATATCAATTCATTATTAAACTCTAGAATATTGATTGCTAATATATGTAATTATATAAATATACAAAGTGTAGGTCAGTGTACGTCCACATTTGTTTAGCTGATTTTAAGGTAGAGTATAGCAGAGCCTGGATAGCTCAGTCGGTAGAGCATCAGACTTTTAATCTGAGGGTCCAGGGTTCAAGTCCCTGTTCAGGTGGTTGTTTCCTTTAAAGAAAAAGTACTCTAATTGTATGCTCTTTTTGTGGACCCCTGCATGACGAATAAGATATTCCATTACTAAAATTGCAAAAACGTCTTTCATGGAGTTGTGAAATACACATCTGTCTCACATATTATGTGCCATTTGACTAAACTTAAGTCGTACGTAGATTTACCAATGGTATCATGTAGTCTGAGACGGTGAATATCATTTCACCAATTCAATATTCAAAATATAGCCATGGTTATAGTATCAAATGAACTTTATAAAGCTGATCAACAGCTAATAGCTCATTATTTCATTTCAGAACATCTCTGCACCTCATTATAGCAGATTGGCTCTGTGGCGCAATGGATAGCGCATTGGACTTCTAGGTGAATGTAAAAAAGATATTCAAAGGTTGTGGGTTCGAATCCCACCAGAGTCAGTTTTATCCCTGTTATCCTGTTATCCCAAGTACCAACTCATTATTATATTCTCTGTATTTAGTACTAATACCGGCAACCATCTTAACCCCTTGCGTGCTGATGACGAAACCGTTCCGTCATGACTCCGCCCGCGCAAGGCGGAGTCAGCACAGGCGGAAAATACGCCCCGCACGCAAGGGGTTAAAAAACGTAGTGATAGTTGGGACACTTCCTAATGTTGATAATGTCATTTTGTGGGGTGCTGCCTCAGAGCCTGGATAGCTCAGTCGGTAGAGCATCAGACTTTTAATCTGAGGGCCCAGGGTTCAAGTCCCTGTTCAGGCGGCTTGGTTAAAGAAAATGTATATCAATTGCATACTCTTTTCAGGATCCAATGAATGGGAATTCCAATTACAGATGGTTCAAAAAAGTCTTGATCGAGTCCTTACATACCCATCTGTGCTCTACTTTCTTTGACAAGGGTTAAGAAGACTTACCCAAACTGTATCATGTAGTTTGACATGTTGATTATCTTTTATCCAATTCAATGTTCAAAATGTAAGCTAGTGTCGGATTAATTTGATAAAGTTGGTCAACAACTTATAGGTCATCTTTTTATTTGTGAATCTCTGATCACCTTGTTGAATCAGGTCGGATCTCTGGTGCAATGGATTGCGGCTTGGAGTCCTAGGCGAATGTAGCAAAAGCATTCAAACGCTAAGGGTTCGAACACCAACTGGGTCAATTTTATCCCTCCTCTATTTTATAACTAATTGAAACAGTAACCAGCAATCCTGCTTCTCCATCACCAGAAACATTTACCAAAATGGCAGTGAAAGAAAGTCTACTTAAACAGAGACTGTTTGCTTTGAAAATGTTGCATAGTCTATGCCCAAGAGGAAATTCCCAATGATACTGCTGAAAATGTAATTTAGGAGTTAGTAATAGTATTTGGCCCTTTATTAATTTCACAGTGTCATTTTAAACACGTGATTTCTATGTCATCCGAAAATGAGATAGTACAAATTTCCGGAGTTATAATGGATTACGTGTGCTGCTGAAATTTCAAATGCTTAAAATATCAATTCATTATTAAACTCTAGAATATTGATTGCTAATATATGTAATTATATAAATATACAAAGTGTAGGTCAGTGTACGTCCACATTTGTTTAGCTGATTTTAAGGTAGAGTATAGCAGAGCCTGGATAGCTCAGTCCGTAGAGCATCAGACTTTTAATCTGAGGGTCCAGGGTTCAAGTCCCTGTTCAGGTGGTTGTTTCCTTTAAAGAAAAAGTACTCTAATTGTATGCTCTTTTTGTGGACCCCTGCATGACGAATAAGATATTCCATTACTAAAATTGCAAAAACGTCTTTCATGGAGTTGTGAAATACACATCTGTCTCACATATTATGTGCCATTTGACTAAACTTAAGTCGTACGTAGATTTACCAATGGTATCATGTAGTCTGAGACGGTGAATATCATTTCACCAATTCAATATTCAAAATATAGCCATGGTTATAGTATCAAATGAACTTTATAAAGCTGATCAACAGCTAATAGCTCATTATTTCATTTCAGAACATCTCTGCACCTCATTATAGCAGATTGGCTCTGTGGCGCAATGGATAGCGCATTGGACTTCTAGGTGAATGTAAAATAGATATTCAAAGGTTGTGGGTTCGAATCCCACCAGAGTCAGTTTTATCCCTGTTATCCTGTTATCCCAAGTACCAACTCATTATTATATTCTCTGTATTTAGTACTAATACCGGCAACCATCTTAACCCCTTGCGTGCTGATGACGAAACCGTTCCGTCATGACTCCGCCCGCGCAAGGCGGAGTCAGCACAGGCGGAAAATACGCCCCGCACGCAAGGGGTTAAAAAACGTAGTGATAGTTGGGACACTTCCTAATGTTGATAATGTCATTTTGTGGGGTGCTGCCTCAGAGCCTGGATAGCTCAGTCGGTAGAGCATCAGACTTTTAATCTGAGGGCCCAGGGTTCAAGTCCCTGTTCAGGCGGCTTGGTTAAAGAAAATGTATATCAATTGCATACTCTTTTCAGGATCCAATGAATGGGAATTCCAATTACAGATGGTTCAAAAAAGTCTTGATCGAGTCCTTACATACCCATCTGTGCTCTACTTTCTTTGACAAGGGTTAAGAAGACTTACCCAAACTGTATCATGTAGTTTGACATGTTGATTATCTTTTATCCAATTCAATGTTCAAAATGTAAGCTAGTGTCAGATTAATTTGATAAAGTTGGTCAACAACTTATAGGTCATCTTTTTATTTGTGAATCTCTGATCACCTTGTTGAATCAGGTCGGATCTCTGGTGCAATGGATTGCGGCTTGGAGTCCTAGGCGAATGTAGCAAAAGCATTCAAACGCTAAGGGTTCGAACACCAACTGGGTCAATTTTATCCCTCCTCTATTTTATAACTAATTGAAACAGTAACCAGCAATCCTGCTTCTCCATCACCAGAAACATTTACCAAAATGGCAGTGAAAGAAAGTCTACTTAAACAGAGACTGTTTGCTTTGAAAATGTTGCATAGTCTATGCCCAAGAGGAAATTCCCAATGATACTGCTGAAAATGTAATTTAGGAGTTAGTAATAGTATTTGGCCCTTTATTAATTTCACTGTGTCATTTTAAACACGTGATTTCTATGTCATCCGAAAATGAGATAGTACAAATTTCCGGAGTTATAATGGATTACGTGTGCTGCTGAAATTTCAAATGCTTATAATATCAATTCAGTATTAAACTCTAGAATATTGATTGCTAATATATGTAATTATATAAATATACAAAGTGTAGGTCAGTGTACGTCCACATTTGTTTAGCTGATTTTAAGGTAGAGTATAGCAGAGCCTGGATAGCTCAGTCGGTAGAGCATCAGACTTTTAATCTGAGGGTCCAGGGTTCAAGTCCCTGTTCAGGCGGTTGTTTCCTTTAAAGAAAAAGTACTCTAATTGTATGCTCTTTTTGTGGACCCCTGCATGACGAATAAGATATTCCATTACTAAAATTGCAAAAACGTCTTTCATGGAGTTGTGAAATACACATCTGTCTCACATATTATGTGCCATTTGACTAAACTTAAGTCGTACGTAGATTTACCAATGGTATCATGTAGTCTGAGACGGTGAATATCATTTCACCAATTCAATATTCAAAATATAGCCATGGTTATAGTATCAAATGAACTTTATAAAGCTGATCAACAGCTAATAGCTCATTATTTCATTTCAGAACATCTCTGCACCTCATTATAGCAGATTGGCTCTGTGGCGCAATGGATAGCGCATTGGACTTCTAGGTGAATGTAAAATAGATATTCAAAGGTTGTGGGTTCGAATCCCACCAGAGTCAGTTTTATCCCTGTTATCCTGTTATCCCAAGTACCAACTCATTATTATATTCTCTGTATTTAGTACTAATACCGGCAACCATCTTAACCCCTTGCGTGCTGATGACGAAACCGTTCCGTCATGACTCCGCCCGCGCAAGGCGGAGTCAGCACAGGCGGAAAATACGCCCCGCACGCAAGGGGTTAAAAAACGTAGTGATAGTTGGGACACTTCCTAATGTTGATAATGTCATTTTGTGGGGTGCTGCCTCAGAGCCTGGATAGCTCAGTCGGTAGAGCATCAGACTTTTAATCTGAGGGCCCAGGGTTCAAGTCCCTGTTCAGGCGGCTTGGTTAAAGAAAATGTATATCAATTGCATACTCTTTTCAGGATCCAATGAATGGGAATTCCAATTACAGATGGTTCAAAAAAGTCTTGATCGAGTCCTTACATACCCATCTGTGCTCTACTTTCTTTGACAAGGGTTAAGAAGACTTACCCAAACTGTATCATGTAGTTTGACATGTTGATTATCTTTTATCCAATTCAATGTTCAAAATGTAAGCTAGTGTCGGATTAATTTGATAAAGTTGGTCAACAACTTATAGGTCATCTTTTTATTTGTGAATCTCTGATCACCTTGTTGAATCAGGTCGGATCTCTGGTGCAATGGATTGCGGCTTGGAGTCCTAGGCGAATGTAGCAAAAGCATTCAAACGCTAAGGGTTCGAACACCAACTGGGTCAATTTTATCCCTCCTCTATTTTATAACTAATTGAAACAGTAACCAGCAATCCTGCTTCTCCATCACCAGAAACATTTACCAAAATGGCAGTGAAAGAAAGTCTACTTAAACAGAGACTGTTTGCTTTGAAAATGTTGCATAGTCTATGCCCAAGAGGAAATTCCCAATGATACTGCTGAAAATGTAATTTAGGAGTTAGTAATAGTATTTGGCCCTTTATTAATTTCACAGTGTCATTTTAAACACGTGATTTCTATGTCATCCGAAAATGAGATAGTACAAATTTCCGGAGTTATAATGGATTACGTGTGCTGCTGAAATTTCAAATGCTTAAAATATCAATTCATTATTAAACTCTAGAATATTGATTGCTAATATATGTAATTATATAAATATACAAAGTGTAGGTCAGTGTACGTCCACATTTGTTTAGCTGATTTTAAGGTAGAGTATAGCAGAGCCTGGATAGCTCAGTCGGTAGAGCATCAGACTTTTAATCTGAGGGTCCAGGGTTCAAGTCCCTGTTCAGGTGGTTGTTTCCTTTAAAGAAAAAGTACTCTAATTGTATGCTCTTTTTGTGGACCCCTGCATGACGAATAAGATATTCCATTACTAAAATTGCAAAAACGTCTTTCATGGAGTTGTGAAATACACATCTGTCTCACATATTATGTGCCATTTGACTAAACTTAAGTCGTACGTAGATTTACCAATGGTATCATGTAGTCTGAGACGGTGAATATCATTTCACCAATTCAATATTCAAAATATAGCCATGGTTATAGTATCAAATGAACTTTATAAAGCTGATCAACAGCTAATAGCTCATTATTTCATTTCAGAACATCTCTGCACCTCATTATAGCAGATTGGCTCTGTGGCGCAATGGATAGCGCATTGGACTTCTAGGTGAATGTAAAAAAGATATTCAAAGGTTGTGGGTTCGAATCCCACCAGAGTCAGTTTTATCCCTGTTATCCTGTTATCCCAAGTACCAATTCATTATTGTATTCTCTGTATTTAGTACTAATACCGGCAACCATCTTAACCCCTTGCGTGCTGATGACAGAACGGTTCCGTCATCAGCTACGGGTGAGCTGTGCTGATGACGAAACCGTTCCGTCATGACTCCGCCCGCGCAAGGCGTAGTCAGCACAGGCGGAAAATACGCCCCGCACTCAAGGGGTTAAAAAACGTAGTGATAGTTGGGACACTTCCTAATGTTGATAATGTCATTTTGTGGGGTGCTGCCTCAGAGCCTGGATAGCTCAGTCGGTAGAGCATCAGACTTTTAATCTGAGGGCCCAGGGTTCAAGTCCCTGTTCAGGCGGCTTGGTTAAAGAAAATGTATATCAATTGCATACTCTTTTCAGGATCCAAAGAATGGGAATTCCAATTACAGATGGTTCAAAAAAGTCTTGATCGAGTCCTTACATACCCATCTGTGCTCTACTTTCTTTGACAAGGGTTAAGAAGACTTACCCAAACTGTATCATGTAGTTTGACATGTTGATTATCTTTTATCCAATTCAATGTTCAAAATGTAAGCTAGTGTCGGATTAATTTGATAAAGTTGGTCAACAACTTATAGGTCATCTTTTTATTTGTGAATCTCTGATCACCTTGTTGAATCAGGTCGGATCTCTGGTGCAATGGATTGCGGCTTGGAGTCCTAGGCGAATGTAGCAAAAGCATTCAAACGCTAAGGGTTCGAACACCAACTGGGTCAATTTTATCCCTCCTCTATTTTATAACTAATTGAAACAGTAACCAGCAATCCTGCTTCTCCATCACCAGAAACATTTACCAAAATGGCAGTGAAAGAAAGTCTACTTAAACAGAGACTGTTTGCTTTGAAAATGTTGCATAGTCTATGCCCAAGAGGAAATTCCCAATGATACTGCTGAAAATGTAATTTAGGAGTTAGTAATAGTATTTGGCCCTTTATTAATTTCACAGTGTCATTTTAAACACGTGATTTCTATGTCATCCGAAAATGAGATAGTACAAATTTCCGGAGTTATAATGGATTACGTGTGCTGCTGAAATTTCAAATGCTTATAATATCAATTCAGTATTAAACTCTAGAATATTGATTGCTAATATATGTAATTATATAAATATACAAAGTGTAGGTCAGTGTACGTCCACATTTGTTTAGCTGATTTAAAGGTAGAGTATAGCAGAGCCTGGATAGCTCAGTCGGTAGAGCATCAGACTTTTAATCTGAGGGTCCAGGGTTCAAGTCCCTGTTCAGGCGGTTGTTTCCTTTAAAGAAAAAGTACTCTAATTGTATGCTCTTTTTGTGGACCCCTGCATGACGAATAAGATATTCCATTACTAAAATTGCAAAAACGTCTTTCATGGAGTTGTGAAATACACATCTGTCTCACATATTATGTGCCATTTGACTAAACTTAAGTCGTACGTAGATTTACCAATGGTATCATGTAGTCTGAGACGGTGAATATCATTTCACCAATTCAATATTCAAAATATAGCCATGGTTATAGTATCAAATGAACTTTATAAAGCTGATCAACAGCTAATAGCTCATTATTTCATTTCAGAACATCTCTGCACCTCATTATAGCAGATTGGCTCTGTGGCGCAATGGATAGCGCATTGGACTTCTAGGTGAATGTAAAATAGATATTCAAAGGTTGTGGGTTCGAATCCCACCAGAGTCAGTTTTATCCCTGTTATCCTGTTATCCCAAGTACCAACTCATTATTATATTCTCTGTATTTAGTACTAATACCGGCAACCATCTTAACCCCTTGCGTGCTGATGACAGAACGTTTCCGTCATCAGCTACGGGTGAGCTGTGCTGATGACGAAACCGTTCCGTCATGACTCCGCCCGCGCAAGGCGGAGTCAGCACAGGCGGAAAACACGCCCCGCACGCAAGGGGTTAAAAAACGTAGTGATAGTTGGGACACTTCCTAATGTTGATAATGTCATTTTGTGGGGTGCTGCCTCAGAGCCTGGATAGCTCAGTCGGTAGAGCATCAGACTTTTAATCTGAGGGCCCAGGGTTCAAGTCCCTGTTCAGGCGGCTTGGTTAAAGAAAATGTATATCAATTGCATACTCTTTTCAGGATCCAATGAATGGGAATTCCAATTACAGATGGTTCAAAAAAGTCTTGATCGAGTCCTTACATACCCATCTGTGCTCTACTTTCTTTGACAAGGGTTAAGAAGACTTACCCAAACTGTATCATGTAGTTTGACATGTTGATTATCTTTTATCCAATTCAATGTTCAAAATGTAAGCTAGTGTCGGATTAATTTGATAAAGTTGGTCAACAACTTATAGGTCATCTTTTTATTTGTGAATCTCTGATCACCTTGTTGAATCAGGTCGGATCTCTGGTGCAATGGATTGCGGCTTGGAGTCCTAGGCGAATGTAGCAAAAGCATTCAAACGCTAAGGGTTCGAACACCAACTGGGTCAATTTTATCCCTCCTCTATTTTATAACTAATTGAAACAGTAACCAGCAATCCTGCTTCTCCATCACCAGAAACATTTACCAAAATGGCAGTGAAAGAAAGTCTACTTAAACAGAGACTGTTTGCTTTGAAAATGTTGCATAGTCTATGCCCAAGAGGAAATTCCCAATGATACTGCTGAAAATGTAATTTAGGAGTTAGTAATAGTATTTGGCCCTTTATTAATTTCACTGTGTCATTTTAAACACGTGATTTCTATGTCATCCGAAAATGAGATAGTACAAATTTCCGGAGTTATAATGGATTACGTGTGCTGCTGAAATTTCAAATGCTTATAATATCAATTCAGTATTAAACTCTAGAATATTGATTGCTAATATATGTAATTATATAAATATACAAAGTGTAGGTCAGTGTACGTCCACATTTGTTTAGCTGATTTTAAGGTAGAGTATAGCAGAGCCTGGATAGCTCAGTCGGTAGAGCATCAGACTTTTAATCTGAGGGTCCAGGGTTCAAGTCCCTGTTCAGGCGGTTGTTTCCTTTAAAGAAAAAGTACTCTAATTGTATGCTCTTTTTGTGGACCCCTGCATGACGAATAAGATATTCCATTACTAAAATTGCAAAAACGCCTTTCATGGAGTTGTGAAATACACATCTGTCTCACATATTATGTGCCATTTGACTAAACTTAAGTCGTACGTAGATTTACCAATGGTATCATGTAGTCTGAGACGGTGAATATCATTTCACCAATTCAATATTCAAAATATAGCCATGGTTATAGTATCAAATGAACTTTATAAAGCTGATCAACAGCTAATAGCTCATTATTTCATTTCAGAACATCTCTGCACCTCATTATAGCAGATTGGCTCTGTGGCGCAATGGATAGCGCATTGGACTTCTAGGTGAATGTAAAAAAGATATTCAAAGGTTGTGGGTTCGAATCCCACCAGAGTCAGTTTTATCCCTGTTATCCTGTTATCCCAAGTACCAATTCATTATTATATTCTCTGTATTTAGTACTAATACCGGCAACCATCTTAACCCCTTGCGTGCTGATGACAGAACGGTTCCGTCATCAGCTACGGGTGAGCTGTGCTGATGACGAAACCGTTCCGTCATGACTCCGCCCGCGCAAGGCGTAGTCAGCACAGGCGGAAATACGCCCCGCACTCAAGGGGTTAAAAAACGTAGTGATAGTTGGGACACTTCCTAATGTTGATAATGTCATTTTGTGGGGTGCTGCCTCAGAGCCTGGATAGCTCAGTCGGTAGAGCATCAGACTTTTAATCTGAGGGCCCAGGGTTCAAGTCCCTGTTCAGGCGGCTTGGTTAAAGAAAATGTATATCAATTGCATACTCTTTTCAGGATCCAATGAATGGGAATTCCAATTACAGATGGTTCAAAAAAGTCTTGATCGAGTCCTTACATACCCATCTGTGCTCTACTTTCTTTGACAAGGGTTAAGAAGACTTACCCAAACTGTATCATGTAGTTTGACATGTTGATTATCTTTTATCCAATTCAATGTTCAAAATGTAAGCTAGTGTCGGATTAATTTGATAAAGTTGGTCAACAACTTATAGGTCATCTTTTTATTTGTGAATCTCTGATCACCTTGTTGAATCAGGTCGGATCTCTGGTGCAATGGATTGCGGCTTGGAGTCCTAGGCGAATGTAGCAAAAGCATTCAAACGCTAAGGGTTCGAACACCAACTGGGTCAATTTTATCCCTCCTCTATTTTATAACTAATTGAAACAGTAACCAGCAATCCTGCTTCTCCATCACCAGAAACATTTACCAAAATGGCAGTGAAAGAAAGTCTACTTAAACAGAGACTGTTTGCTTTGAAAATGTTGCATAGTCTATGCCCAAGAGGAAATTCCCAATGATACTGCTGAAAATGTAATTTAGGAGTTAGTAATAGTATTTGGCCCTTTATTAATTTCACTGTGTCATTTTAAACACGTGATTTCTATGTCATCCGAAAATGAGATAGTACAAATTTCCGGAGTTATAATGGATTACGTGTGCTGCTGAAATTTCAAATGCTTATAATATCAATTCAGTATTAAACTCTAGAATATTGATTGCTAATATATGTAATTATATAAATATACAAAGTGTAGGTCAGTGTACGTCCACATTTGTTTAGCTGATTTTAAGGTAGAGTATAGCAGAGCCTGGATAGCTCAGTCGGTAGAGCATCAGACTTTTAATCTGAGGGTCCAGGGTTCAAGTCCCTGTTCAGGCGGTTGTTTCCTTTAAAGAAAAAGTACTCTAATTGTATGCTCTTTTTGTGGACCCCTGCATGACGAATAAGATATTCCATTACTAAAATTGCAAAAACGTCTTTCATGGAGTTGTGAAATACACATCTGTCTCACATATTATGTGCCATTTGACTAAACTTAAGTCGTACGTAGATTTACCAATGGTATCATGTAGTCTGAGACGGTGAATATCATTTCACCAATTCAATATTCAAAATATAGCCATGGTTATAGTATCAAATGAACTTTATAAAGCTGATCAACAGCTAATAGCTCATTATTTCATTTCAGAACATCTCTGCACCTCATTATAGCAGATTGGCTCTGTGGCGCAATGGATAGCGCATTGGACTTCTAGGTGAATGTAAAATAGATATTCAAAGGTTGTGGGTTCGAATCCCACCAGAGTCAGTTTTATCCCTGTTATCCTGTTATCCCAAGTACCAACTCATTATTATATTCTCTGTATTTAGTACTAATACCGGCAACCATCTTAACCCCTTGCGTGCTGATGACAGAACGTTTCCGTCATCAGCTACGGGTGAGCTGTGCTGATGACGAAACCGTTCCGTCATGACTCCGCCCGCGCAAGGCGGAGTCAGCACAGGCGGAAAACACGCCCCGCACGCAAGGGGTTAAAAAACGTAGTGATAGTTGGGACACTTCCTAATGTTGATAATGTCATTTTGTGGGGTGCTGCCTCAGAGCCTGGATAGCTCAGTCGGTAGAGCATCAGACTTTTAATCTGAGGGCCCAGGGTTCAAGTCCCTGTTCAGGCGGCTTGGTTAAAGAAAATGTATATCAATTGCATACTCTTTTCAGGATCCAATGAATGGGAATTCCAATTACAGATGGTTCAAAAAAGTCTTGATCGAGTCCTTACATACCCATCTGTGCTCTACTTTCTTTGACAAGGGTTAAGAAGACTTACCCAAACTGTATCATGTAGTTTGACATGTTGATTATCTTTTATCCAATTCAATGTTCAAAATGTAAGCTAGTGTCGGATTAATTTGATAAAGTTGGTCAACAACTTATAGGTCATCTTTTTATTTGTGAATCTCTGATCACCTTGTTGAATCAGGTCGGATCTCTGGTGCAATGGATTGCGGCTTGGAGTCCTAGGCGAATGTAGCAAAAGCATTCAAACGCTAAGGGTTCGAACACCAACTGGGTCAATTTTATCCCTCCTCTATTTTATAACTAATTGAAACAGTAACCAGCAATCCTGCTTCTCCATCACCAGAAACATTTACCAAAATGGCAGTGAAAGAAAGTCTACTTAAACAGAGACTGTTTGCTTTGAAAATGTTGCATAGTCTATGCCCAAGAGGAAATTCCCAATGATACTGCTGAAAATGTAATTTAGGAGTTAGTAATAGTATTTGGCCCTTTATTAATTTCACTGTGTCATTTTAAACACGTGATTTCTATGTCATCCGAAAATGAGATAGTACAAATTTCCGGAGTTATAATGGATTACGTGTGCTGCTGAAATTTCAAATGCTTATAATATCAATTCAGTATTAAACTCTAGAATATTGATTGCTAATATATGTAATTATATAAATATACAAAGTGTAGGTCAGTGTACGTCCACATTTGTTTAGCTGATTTTAAGGTAGAGTATAGCAGAGCCTGGATAGCTCAGTCGGTAGAGCATCAGACTTTTAATCTGAGGGTCCAGGGTTCAAGTCCCTGTTCAGGCGGTTGTTTCCTTTAAAGAAAAAGTACTCTAATTGTATGCTCTTTTTGTGGACCCCTGCATGACGAATAAGATATTCCATTACTAAAATTGCAAAAACGTCTTTCATGGAGTTGTGAAATACACATCTGTCTCACATATTATGTGCCATTTGACTAAACTTAAGTCGTACGTAGATTTACCAATGGTATCATGTAGTCTGAGACGGTGAATATCATTTCACCAATTCAATATTCAAAATATAGCCATGGTTATAGCATCAAATGAACTTTATAAAGCTGATCAACAGCTAATAGCTCATTATTTCATTTCAGAACATCTCTGCACCTCATTATAGCAGATTGGCTCTTTGGCGCAATGGATAGCGCATTGGACTTCTAGGTGAATGTAAAATAGATATTCAAAGGTTGTGGGTTCGAATCCCACCAGAGTCAGTTTTATCCCTGTTATCCTGTTATCCCAAGTACCAACTCATTATTATATTCTCTGTATTTAGTACTAATACCGGCAACCATCTTAACCCCTTGCGTGCTGATGACAGAACGTTTCCGTCATCAGCTACGGGTGAGCTGTGCTGATGACGAAACCGTTCCGTCATGACTCCGCCCGCGCAAGGCGGAGTCAGCACAGGCGGAAAATACGCCCCGCACGCAAGGGGTTAAAAAACGTAGTGATAGTTGGGACACTTCCTAATGTTGATAATGTCATTTTGTGGGGTGCTGCCTCAGAGCCTGGATAGCTCAGTCGGTAGAGCATCAGACTTTTAATCTGAGGGCCCAGGGTTCAAGTCCCTGTTCAGGCGGCTTGGTTAAAGAAAATGTATATCAATTGCATACTCTTTTCAGGATCCAATGAATGGGAATTCCAATTACAGATGGTTCAAAAAAGTCTTGATCGAGTCCTTACATACCCATCTGTGCTCTACTTTCTTTGACAAGGGTTAAGAAGACTTACCCAAACTGTATCATGTAGTTTGACATGTTGATTATCTTTTATCCAATTCAATGTTCAAAATGTAAGCTAGTGTCAGATTAATTTGATAAAGTTGGTCAACAACTTATAGGTCATCTTTTTATTTGTGAATCTCTGATCACCTTGTTGAATCAGGTCGGATCTCTGGTGCAATGGATTGCGGCTTGGAGTCCTAGGCGAATGTAGCAAAAGCATTCAAACGCTAAGGGTTCGAACACCAACTGGGTCAATTTTATCCCTCCTCTATTTTATAACTAATTGAAACAGTAACCAGCAATCCTGCTTCTCCATCACCAGAAACATTTACCAAAATGGCAGTGAAAGAAAGTCTACTTAAACAGAGACTGTTTGCTTTGAAAATGTTGCATAGTCTATGCCCAAGAGGAAATTCCCAATGATACTGCTGAAAATGTAATTTAGGAGTTAGTAATAGTATTTGGCCCTTTATTAATTTCACAGTGTCATTTTAAACACGTGATTTCTATGTCATCCGAAAATGAGATAGTACAAATTTCCGGAGTTATAATGGATTACGTGTGCTGCTGAAATTTCAAATGCTTAAAATATCAATTCATTATTAAACTCTAGAATATTGATTGCTAATATATGTAATTATATAAATATACAAAGTGTAGGTCAGTGTACGTCCACATTTGTTTAGCTGATTTTAAGGTAGAGTATAGCAGAGCCTGGATAGCTCAGTCGGTAGAGCATCAGACTTTTAATCTGAGGGTCCAGGGTTCAAGTCCCTGTTCAGGCGGTTGTTTCCTTTAAAGAAAAAGTACTCTAATTGTATGCTCTTTTTGTGGACCCCTGCATGACGAATAAGATATTCCATTACTAAAATTGCAAAAATGTCTTTCATGGAGTTGTGAAATACACATCTGTCTCACATATTATGTGCCATTTGACTAAACTTAAGTCGTACGTAGATTTACCAATGGTATCATGTAGTCTGAGACGGTGAATATCATTTCACCAATTCAATATTCAAAATATAGCCATGGTTATAGTATCAAATGAACTTTATAAAGCTGATCAACAGCTAATAGCTCATTATTTCATTTCAGAACATCTCTGCACCTCATTATAGCAGATTGGCTCTGTGGCGCAATGGATAGCGCATTGGACTTCTAGGTGAATGTAAAAAAGATATTCAAAGGTTGTGGGTTCGAATCCCACCAGAGTCAGTTTTATCGCTGTTATCCTGTTATCCCAAGTACCAATTCATTATTATATTCTCTGTATTTAGTACTAATACCGGCAACCATCTTAACCCCTTGCGTGCTGATGACAGAATGGTTCCGTCATCAGCTACGGGTGAGCTGTGCTGATGACGAAACCGTTCCGTCATGACTCCGCCCGCGCAAGGCGTAGTCAGCACAGGCGGAAATACGCCCCGCACTCAAGGGGTTAAAAAACGTAGTGATAGTTGGGACACTTCCTAATGTTGATAATGTCATTTTGTGTATAGCTGCCTCAGAGCCTGGATAGCTCAGTCGGTAGAGCATCAGACTTTTAATCCGAGGGTCCAGGGTTCAAGTCCCTGTTCAGGCGGCTTGGTTAAAAAAAATGTATATCAATTGCATACTCTTTTCAGGATCCAATGAATGGGAAGTCCAATTACAGATGGTTCAAAAAAGTCTTGATCGAGTCCTTACATACCCATCTGTGCTCTACTTTCTTTGACAAGGGTTAAGAAGACTTACCCAAACTGTATCATGTAGTTTGACATGTTGATTATCTTTTATCCAATTCAATGTTCAAAATGTAAGCTAGTGTCGGATTAATTTGATAAAGTTGGTCAACAACTTATAGGTCATCTTTTTATTTGTGAATCTCTGATCACCTTGTTGAATCAGGTCGGATCTCTGGTGCAATGGATTGCGGCTTGGAGTCCTAGGCGAATGTAGCAAAAGCATTCAAACGCTAAGGGTTCGAACACCAACTGGGTCAATTTTATCCCTCCTCTATTTTATAACTAATTGAAACAGTAACCAGCAATCCTGCTTCTCCATCACCAGAAACATTTACCAAAATGGCAGTGAAAGAAAGTCTACTTAAACAGAGACTGTTTGCTTTGAAAATGTTGCATAGTCTATGCCCAAGAGGAAATTCCCAATGATACTGCTGAAAATGTAATTTAGGAGTTAGTAATAGTATTTGGCCCTTTATTAATTTCACTGTGTCATTTTAAACACGTGATTTCTATGTCATCCGAAAATGAGATAGTACAAATTTCCGGAGTTATAATGGATTACGTGTGCTGCTGAAATTTCAAATGCTTATAATATCAATTCAGTATTAAACTCTAGAATATTGATTGCTAATATATGTAATTATATAAATATACAAAGTGTAGGTCAGTGTACGTCCACATTTGTTTAGCTGATTTTAAGGTAGAGTATAGCGGAGCCTGGATAGCTCAGTCGGTAGAGCATCAGACTTTTAATCTGAGGGTCCAGGGTTCAAGTCCCTGTTCAGGCGGTTGTTTCCTTTAAAGAAAAAGTACTCTAATTGTATGCTCTTTTTGTGGACCCCTGCATGACGAATAAGATATTCCATTACTAAAATTGCAAAAACGTCTTTCATGGAGTTGTGAAATACACATCTGTCTCACATATTATGTGCCATTTGACTAAACTTAAGTCGTACGTAGATTTACCAATGGTATCATGTAGTCTGAGACGGTGAATATCATTTCACCAATTCAATATTCAAAATATAGCCATGGTTATAGTATCAAATGAACTTTATAAAGCTGATCAACAGCTAATAGCTCATTATTTCATTTCAGAACATCTCTGCACCTCATTATAGCAGATTGGCTCTGTGGCGCAATGGATAGCGCATTGGACTTCTAGGTGAATGTAAAAAAGATATTCAAAGGTTGTGGGTTCGAATCCCACCAGAGTCAGTTTTATCCCTGTTATCCTGTTATCCCAAGTACCAATTCATTATTATATTCTCTGTATTTAGTACTAATACCGGCAACCATCTTAACCCCTTGCGTGCTGATGACAGAACGGTTCCGTCATCAGCTACGGGTGAGCTGTGCTGATGACGAAACCGTTCCGTCATGACTCCGCCCGCGCAAGGCGTAGTCAGCACAGGCGGAAATACGCCCCGCACTCAAGGGGTTAAAAAACGTAGTGATAGTTGGGACACTTCCTAATGTTGATAATGTCATTTTGTGGGGTGCTGCCTCAGAGCCTGGATAGCTCAGTCGGTAGAGCATCAGACTTTTAATCTGAGGGCCCAGGGTTCAAGTCCCTGTTCAGGCGGCTTGGTTAAAGAAAATGTATATCAATTGCATACTCTTTTCAGGATCCAATGAATGGGAATTCCAATTACAGATGGTTCAAAAAAGTCTTGATCGAGTCCTTACATACCCATCTGTGCTCTACTTTCTTTGACAAGGGTTAAGAAGACTTACCCAAACTGTATCATGTAGTTTGACATGTTGATTATCTTTTATCCAATTCAATGTTCAAAATGTAAGCTAGTGTCGGATTAATTTGATAAAGTTGGTCAACAACTTATAGGTCATCTTTTTATTTGTGAATCTCTGATCACCTTGTTGAATCAGGTCGGATCTCTGGTGCAATGGATTGCGGCTTGGAGTCCTAGGCGAATGTAGCAAAAGCATTCAAACGCTAAGGGTTCGAACACCAACTGGGTCAATTTTATCCCTCCTCTATTTTATAACTAATTGAAACAGTAACCAGCAATCCTGCTTCTCCATCACCAGAAACATTTACCAAAATGGCAGTGAAAGAAAGTCTACTTAAACAGAGACTGTTTGCTTTGAAAATGTTGCATAGTCTATGCCCAAGAGGAAATTCCCAATGATACTGCTGAAAATGTAATTTAGGAGTTAGTAATAGTATTTGGCCCTTTATTAATTTCACTGTGTCATTTTAAACACGTGATTTCTATGTCATCCGAAAATGAGATAGTACAAATTTCCGGAGTTATAATGGATTACGTGTGCTGCTGAAATTTCAAATGCTTATAATATCAATTCAGTATTAAACTCTAGAATATTGATTGCTAATATATGTAATTATATAAATATACAAAGTGTAGGTCAGTGTACGTCCACATTTGTTTAGCTGATTTTAAGGTAGAGTATAGCAGAGCCTGGATAGCTCAGTCGGTAGAGCATCAGACTTTTAATCTGAGGGTCCAGGGTTCAAGTCCCTGTTCAGGCGGTTGTTTCCTTTAAAGAAAAAGTACTCTAATTGTATGCTCTTTTTGTGGACCCCTGCATGACGAATAAGATATTCCATTACTAAAATTGCAAAAACGTCTTTCATGGAGTTGTGAAATACACATCTGTCTCACATATTATGTGCCATTTGACTAAACTTAAGTCATACGTAGATTTACCAATGGTATCATGTAGTCTGAGACGGTGAATATCATTTCACCAATTCAATATTCAAAATATAGCCATGGTTATAGTATCAAATGAACTTTATAAAGCTGATCAACAGCTAATAGCTCATTATTTCATTTCAGAACATCTCTGCACCTCATTATAGCAGATTGGCTCTGTGGCGCAATGGATAGCGCATTGGACTTCTAGGTGAATGTAAAATAGATATTCAAAGGTTGTGGGTTCGAATCCCACCAGAGTCAGTTTTATCCCTGTTATCCTGTTATCCCAAGTACCAACTCATTATTATATTCTCTGTATTTAGTACTAATACCGGCAACCATCTTAACCCCTTGCGTGCTGATGACAGAACGTTTCCGTCATCAGCTACGGGTGAGCTGTGCTGATGACGAAACCGTTCCGTCATGACTCCGCCCGCGCAAGGCGGAGTCAGCACAGGCGGAAAATACGCCCCGCACGCAAGGGGTTAAAAAACGTAGTGATAGTTGGGACACTTCCTAATGTTGATAATGTCATTTTGTGGGGTGCTGCCTCAGAGCCTGGATAGCTCAGTCGGTAGAGCATCAGACTTTTAATCTGAGGGCCCAGGGTTCAAGTCCCTGTTCAGGCGGCTTGGTTAAAGAAAATGTATATCAATTGCATACTCTTTTCAGGATCCAATGAATGGGAATTCCAATTACAGATGGTTCAAAAAAGTCTTGATCGAGTCCTTACATACCCATCTGTGCTCTACTTTCTTTGACAAGGGTTAAGAAGACTTACCCAAACTGTATCATGTAGTTTGACATGTTGATTATCTTTTATCCAATTCAATGTTCAAAATGTAAGCTAGTGTCCGATTAATTTGATAAAGTTGGTCAACAACTTATAGGTCATCTTTTTATTTGTGAATCTCTGATCACCTTGTTGAATCAGGTCGGATCTCTGGTGCAATGGATTGCGGCTTGGAGTCCTAGGCGAATGTAGCAAAAGCATTCAAACGCTAAGGGTTCGAACACCAACTGGGTCAATTTTATCCCTCCTCTATTTTATAACTAATTGAAACAGTAACCAGCAATCCTGCTTCTCCATCACCAGAAACATTTACCAAAATGGCAGTGAAAGAAAGTCTACTTAAACAGAGACTGTTTGCTTTGAAAATGTTGCATAGTCTATGCCCAAGAGGAAATTCCCAATGATACTGCTGAAAATGTAATTTAGGAGTTAGTAATAGTATTTGGCCCTTTATTAATTTCACAGTGTCATTTTAAACACGTGATTTCTATGTCATCCGAAAATGAGATAGTACAAATTTCCGGAGTTATAATGGATTACGTGTGCTGCTGAAATTTCAAATGCTTAAAATATCAATTCATTATTAAACTCTAGAATATTGATTGCTAATATATGTACTTATATAAATATACAAAGTGTAGGTCAGTGTACGTCCACATTTGTTTAGCTGATTTTAAGGTAGAGTATAGCAGAGCCTGGATAGCTCAGTCGGTAGAGCATCAGACTTTTAATCTGAGGGTCCACGGTTCAAGTCCCTGTTCAGGCGGTTGTTTCCTTTAAAGAAAAAGTACTCTAATTGTATGCTCTTTTTGTGGACCCCTGCATGACGAATAAGATATTCCATTACTAAAATTGCAAAAACGTCTTTCATGGAGTTGTGAAATACACATCTGTCTCACATATTATGTGCCATTTGACTAAACTTAAGTCGTACGTAGATTTACCAATGGTATCATGTAGTCTGAGACGGTGAATATCATTTCACCAATTCAATATTCAAAATATAGCCATGGTTATAGTATCAAATGAACTTTATAAAGCTGATCAACAGCTAATAGCTCATTATTTCATTTCAGAACATCTCTGCACCTCATTATAGCAGATTGGCTCTGTGGCGCAATGGATAGCGTATTGGACTTCTAGGTGAATGTAAAAAAGATATTCAAAGGTTGTGGGTTCGAATCCCACCAGAGTCAGTTTTATCCCTGTTATCCTGTTATCCCAAGTACCAATTCATTATTATATTCTCTGTATTTAGTACTAATACCGGCAACCATCTTAACCCCTTGCGTGCTGATGACAGAACGTTTCCGTCATCAGCTACGGGTGAGCTGTGCTGATGACGAAACCGTTCCGTCATGACTCCGCCCGCGCAAGGCGGAGTCAGCACAGGCGGAAAATACGCCCCGCACGCAAGGGGTTAAAAAACGTAGTGATAGTTGGGACACTTCCTAATGTTGATAATGTCATTTTGTGTATTGCTGCCTCAGAGCCTGGATAGCTCAGTCGGTAGAGCATCAGACTTTTAATCCGAGGGTCCAGGGTTCAAGTCCCTGTTCAGGCGGCTTGGTTAAAAAAAATGTATATCAATTGCATACTCTTTTCAGGATCCAATGAATGGGAAGTCCAATTACAGATGGTTCAAAAAAGTCTTGATCGAGTCCTTACATACCCATCTGTGCTCTACTTTCTTTGACAAGGGTTAAGAAGACTTACCCAAACTGTATCATGTAGTTTGACATGTTGATTATCTTTTATCCAATTCAATGTTCAAAATGTAAGCTAGTGTCGGATTAATTTGATAAAGTTGGTCAACAACTTATAGGTCATCTTTTTATTTGTGAATCTCTGATCACCTTGTTGAATCAGGTCGGATCTCTGGTGCAATGGATTGCGGCTTGGAGTCCTAGGCGAATGTAGCAAAAGCATTCAAACGCTAAGGGTTCGAACACCAACTGGGTCAATTTTATCCCTCCTCTATTTTATAACTAATTGAAACAGTAACCAGCAATCCTGCTTCTCCATCACCAGAAACATTTACCAAAATGGCAGTGAAAGAAAGTCTACTTAAACAGAGACTGTTTGCTTTGAAAATGTTGCATAGTCTATGCCCAAGAGGAAATTCCCAATGATACTGCTGAAAATGTAATTTAGGAGTTAGTAATAGTATTTGGCCCTTTATTAATTTCACAGTGTCATTTTAAACACGTGATTTCTATGTCATCCGAAAATGAGATAGTACAAATTTCCGGAGTTATAATGGATTACGTGTGCTGCTGAAATTTCAAATGCTTATAATATCAATTCAGTATTAAACTCTAGAATATTGATTGCTAATATATGTAATTATATAAATATACAAAGTGTAGGTCAGTGTACGTCCACATTTGTTTAGCTGATTTTAAGGTAGAGTATAGCAGAGCCTGGATAGCTCAGTTGGTAGAGCATCAGACTTTTAATCTGAGGGTCCAGGGTTCAAGTCCCTGTTCAGGCGGTTGTTTCCTTTAAAGAAAAAGTACTCTAATTGTATGCTCTTTTTGTGGACCCCTGCATGACGAATAAGATATTCCATTACTAAAATTGCAAAAACGTCTTTCATGGAGTTGTGAAATACACATCTGTCTCACATATTATGTGCCATTTGACTAAACTTAAGTCGTACGTAGATTTACCAATGGTATCATGTAGTCTGAGACGGTGAATATCATTTCACCAATTCAATATTCAAAATATAGCCATGGTTATAGCATCAAATGAACTTTATAAAGCTGATCAACAGCTAATAGCTCATTATTTCATTTCAGAACATCTCTGCACCTCATTATAGCAGATTGGCTCTTTGGCGCAATGGATAGCGCATTGGACTTCTAGGTGAATGTAAAATAGATATTCAAAGGTTGTGGGTTCGAATCCCACCAGAGTCAGTTTTATCCCTGTTATCCTGTTATCCCAAGTACCAATTCATTATTATATTCTCTGTATTTAGTACTAATACCGGCAACCATCTTAACCCCTTGCGTGCTGATGACAGAACGGTTCCATCATCAGCTACGGGTGAGCTGTGCTGATGACGAAACCGTTCCGTCATGACTCCGCCCGCGCAAGGCGTAGTCAGCACAGGCGGAAATACGCCCCGCACTCAAGGGGTTAAAAAACGTAGTGATAGTTGGGACACTTCCTAATGTTGATAATGTCATTTTGTGGGGTGCTGCCTCAGAGCCTGGATAGCTCAGTCGGTAGAGCATCAGACTTTTAATCTGAGGGCCCAGGGTTCAAGTCCCTGTTCAGGCGGCTTGGTTAAAGAAAATGTATATCAATTGCATACTCTTTTCAGGATCCAATGAATGGGAATTCCAATTACAGATGGTTCAAAAAAGTCTTGATCGAGTCCTTACATACCCATCTGTGCTCTACTTTCTTTGACAAGGGTTAAGAAGACTTACCCAAACTGTATCATGTAGTTTGACATGTTGATTATCTTTTATCCAATTCAATGTTCAAAATGTAAGCTAGTGTCGGATTAATTTGATAAAGTTGGTCAACAACTTATAGGTCATCTTTTTATTTGTGAATCTCTGATCACCTTGTTGAATCAGGTCGGATCTCTGGTGCAATGGATTGCGGCTTGGAGTCCTAGGCGAATGTAGCAAAAGCATTCAAACGCTAAGGGTTTGAACACCAACTGGGTCAATTTTATCCCTCCTCTATTTTATAACTAATTGAAACAGTAACCAGCAATCCTGCTTCTCCATCACCAGAAACATTTACCAAAATGGCAGTGAAAGAAAGTCTACTTAAACAGAGACTGTTTGCTTTGAAAATGTTGCATAGTCTATGCCCAAGAGGAAATTCCCAATGATACTGCTGAAAATGTAATTTAGGAGTTAGTAATAGTATTTGGCCCTTTATTAATTTCACTGTGTCATTTTAAACTTGTGATTTCTATGTCATCCGAAAATGAGATAGTACAAATTTCCGGAGTTATAATGGATTACGTGTGCTGCTGAAATTTCAAATGCTTATAATATCAATTCAGTATTAAACTCTAGAATATTGATTGCTAATATATGTAATTATATAAATATACAAAGTGTAGGTCAGTGTACGTCCACATTTGTTTAGCTGATTTTAAGGTAGAGTATAGCAGAGCCTGGATAGCTCAGTCGGTAGAGCATCAGACTTTTAATCTGAGGGTCCAGGGTTCAAGTCCCTGTTCAGGCGGTTGTTTCCTTTAAAGAAAAAGTACTCTAATTGTATGCTCTTTTTGTGGACCCCTGCATGACGAATAAGATATTCCATTACTAAAATTGCAAAAACGTCTTTCATGGAGTTGTGAAATACACATCTGTCTCACATATTATGTGCCATTTGACTAAACTTAAGTCGTACGTAGATTTACCAATGGTATCATGTAGTCTGAGACGGTGAATATCATTTCACCAATTCAATATTCAAAATATAGCCATGGTTATAGTATCAAATGAACTTTATAAAGCTGATCAACAGCTAATAGCTCATTATTTCATTTCAGAACATCTCTGCACCTCATTATAGCAGATTGGCTCTGTGGCGCAATGGATAGCGCATTGGACTTCTAGGTGAATGTAAAATAGATATTCAAAGGTTGTGGGTTCGAATCCCACCAGAGTCAGTTTTATCCCTGTTATCCTGTTATCCCAAGTACCAACTCATTATTATATTCTCTGTATTTAGTACTAATACCGGCAACCATCTTAACCCCTTGCGTGCTGATGACAGAACGTTTCCGTCATCAGCTACGGGTGAGCTGTGCTGATGACGAAACCGTTCCGTCATGACTCCGCCCGCGCAAGGCGGAGTCAGCACAGGCGGAAAACACGCCCCGCACGCAAGGGGTTAAAAAACGTAGTGATAGTTGGGACACTTCCTAATGTTGATAATGTCATTTTGTGGGGTGCTGCCTCAGAGCCTGGATAGCTCAGTCGGTAGAGCATCAGACTTTTAATCTGAGGGCCCAGGGTTCAAGTCCCTGTTCAGGCGGCTTGGTTAAAGAAAATGTATATCAATTGCATACTCTTTTCAGGATCCAATGAATGGGAATTCCAATTACAGATGGTTCAAAAAAGTCTTGATCGAGTCCTTACATACCCATCTGTGCTCTACTTTCTTTGACAAGGGTTAAGAAGACTTACCCAAACTGTATCATGTAGTTTGACATGTTGATTATCTTTTATCCAATTCAATGTTCAAAATGTAAGCTAGTGTCGGATTAATTTGATAAAGTTGGTCAACAACTTATAGGTCATCTTTTTATTTGTGAATCTCTGATCACCTTGTTGAATCAGGTCGGATCTCTGGTGCAATGGATTGTGGCTTGGAGTCCTAGGCGAATGTAGCAAAAGCATTCAAACGCTAAGGGTTCGAACACCAACTGGGTCAATTTTATCCCTCCTCTATTTTATAACTAATTGAAACAGTAACCAGCAATCCTGCTTCTCCATCACCAGAAACATTTACCAAAATGGCAGTGAAAGAAAGTCTACTTAAACAGAGA
The DNA here is from genome assembly GCF_964263255.1 of Lissotriton vulgaris. NCBI lineage: Eukaryota > Metazoa > Chordata > Amphibia > Caudata > Salamandridae > Lissotriton > Lissotriton vulgaris. The sequence goes on along the minus strand of NC_141686.1, from coordinate 228,956,084 downwards.
CTGTTTGCTTTGAAAATGTTGCATAGTCTATGCCCAAGAGGAAATTCCCAATGATACTGCTGAAAATGTAATTTAGGAGTTAGTAATAGTATTTGGCCCTTTATTAATTTCACTGTGTCATTTTAAACACGTGATTTCTATGTCATCCGAAAATGAGATAGTACAAATTTCCGGAGTTATAATGGATTACGTGTGCTGCTGAAATTTCAAATGCTTATAATATCAATTCAGTATTAAACTCTAGAATATTGATTGCTAATATATGTAATTATATAAATATACAAAGTGTAGGTCAGTGTACGTCCACATTTGTTTAGCTGATTTTAAGGTAGAGTATAGCAGAGCCTGGATAGCTCAGTCGGTAGAGCATCAGACTTTTAATCTGAGGGTCCAGGGTTCAAGTCCCTGTTCAGGCGGTTGTTTCCTTTAAAGAAAAAGTACTCTAATTGTATGCTCTTTTTGTGGACCCCTGCATGACGAATAAGATATTCCATTACTAAAATTGCAAAAACGTCTTTCATGGAGTTGTGAAATACACATCTGTCTCACATATTATGTGCCATTTGACTAAACTTAAGTCGTACGTAGATTTACCAATGGTATCATGTAGTCTGAGACGGTGAATATCATTTCACCAATTCAATATTCAAAATATAGCCATGGTTATAGCATCAAATGAACTTTATAAAGCTGATCAACAGCTAATAGCTCATTATTTCATTTCAGAACATCTCTGCACCTCATTATAGCAGATTGGCTCTTTGGCGCAATGGATAGCGCATTGGACTTCTAGGTGAATGTAAAATAGATATTCAAAGGTTGTGGGTTCGAATCCCACCAGAGTCAGTTTTATCCCTGTTATCCTGTTATCCCAAGTACCAACTCATTATTATATTCTCTGTATTTAGTACTAATACCGGCAACCATCTTAACCCCTTGCGTGCTGATGACAGAACGTTTCCGTCATCAGCTACGGGTGAGCTGTGCTGATGACGAAACCGTTCCGTCATGACTCCGCCCGCGCAAGGCGGAGTCAGCACAGGCGGAAAATACGCCCCGCACGCAAGGGGTTAAAAAACGTAGTGATAGTTGGGACACTTCCTAATGTTGATAATGTCATTTTGTGGGGTGCTGCCTCAGAGCCTGGATAGCTCAGTCGGTAGAGCATCAGACTTTTAATCTGAGGGCCCAGGGTTCAAGTCCCTGTTCAGGCGGCTTGGTTAAAGAAAATGTATATCAATTGCATACTCTTTTCAGGATCCAATGAATGGGAATTCCAATTACAGATGGTTCAAAAAAGTCTTGATCGAGTCCTTACATACCCATCTGTGCTCTACTTTCTTTGACAAGGGTTAAGAAGACTTACCCAAACTGTATCATGTAGTTTGACATGTTGATTATCTTTTATCCAATTCAATGTTCAAAATGTAAGCTAGTGTCCGATTAATTTGATAAAGTTGGTCAACAACTTATAGGTCATCTTTTTATTTGTGAATCTCTGATCACCTTGTTGAATCAGGTCGGATCTCTGGTGCAATGGATTGCGGCTTGGAGTCCTAGGCGAATGTAGCAAAAGCATTCAAACGCTAAGGGTTCGAACACCAACTGGGTCAATTTTATCCCTCCTCTATTTTATAACTAATTGAAACAGTAACCAGCAATCCTGCTTCTCCATCACCAGAAACATTTACCAAAATGGCAGTGAAAGAAAGTCTACTTAAACAGAGACTGTTTGCTTTGAAAATGTTGCATAGTCTATGCCCAAGAGGAAATTCCCAATGATACTGCTGAAAATGTAATTTAGGAGTTAGTAATAGTATTTGGCCCTTTATTAATTTCACAGTGTCATTTTAAACACGTGATTTCTATGTCATCCGAAAATGAGATAGTACAAATTTCCGGAGTTATAATGGATTACGTGTGCTGCTGAAATTTCAAATGCTTAAAATATCAATTCATTATTAAACTCTAGAATATTGATTGCTAATATATGTACTTATATAAATATACAAAGTGTAGGTCAGTGTACGTCCACATTTGTTTAGCTGATTTTAAGGTAGAGTATAGCAGAGCCTGGATAGCTCAGTCGGTAGAGCATCAGACTTTTAATCTGAGGGTCCACGGTTCAAGTCCCTGTTCAGGCGGTTGTTTCCTTTAAAGAAAAAGTACTCTAATTGTATGCTCTTTTTGTGGACCCCTGCATGACGAATAAGATATTCCATTACTAAAATTGCAAAAACGTCTTTCATGGAGTTGTGAAATACACATCTGTCTCACATATTATGTGCCATTTGACTAAACTTAAGTCGTACGTAGATTTACCAATGGTATCATGTAGTCTGAGACGGTGAATATCATTTCACCAATTCAATATTCAAAATATAGCCATGGTTATAGTATCAAATGAACTTTATAAAGCTGATCAACAGCTAATAGCTCATTATTTCATTTCAGAACATCTCTGCACCTCATTATAGCAGATTGGCTCTGTGGCGCAATGGATAGCGTATTGGACTTCTAGGTGAATGTAAAAAAGATATTCAAAGGTTGTGGGTTCGAATCCCACCAGAGTCAGTTTTATCCCTGTTATCCTGTTATCCCAAGTACCAATTCATTATTATATTCTCTGTATTTAGTACTAATACCGGCAACCATCTTAACCCCTTGCGTGCTGATGACAGAACGTTTCCGTCATCAGCTACGGGTGAGCTGTGCTGATGACGAAACCGTTCCGTCATGACTCCGCCCGCGCAAGGCGGAGTCAGCACAGGCGGAAAATACGCCCCGCACGCAAGGGGTTAAAAAACGTAGTGATAGTTGGGACACTTCCTAATGTTGATAATGTCATTTTGTGTATTGCTGCCTCAGAGCCTGGATAGCTCAGTCGGTAGAGCATCAGACTTTTAATCCGAGGGTCCAGGGTTCAAGTCCCTGTTCAGGCGGCTTGGTTAAAAAAAATGTATATCAATTGCATACTCTTTTCAGGATCCAATGAATGGGAAGTCCAATTACAGATGGTTCAAAAAAGTCTTGATCGAGTCCTTACATACCCATCTGTGCTCTACTTTCTTTGACAAGGGTTAAGAAGACTTACCCAAACTGTATCATGTAGTTTGACATGTTGATTATCTTTTATCCAATTCAATGTTCAAAATGTAAGCTAGTGTCGGATTAATTTGATAAAGTTGGTCAACAACTTATAGGTCATCTTTTTATTTGTGAATCTCTGATCACCTTGTTGAATCAGGTCGGATCTCTGGTGCAATGGATTGCGGCTTGGAGTCCTAGGCGAATGTAGCAAAAGCATTCAAACGCTAAGGGTTCGAACACCAACTGGGTCAATTTTATCCCTCCTCTATTTTATAACTAATTGAAACAGTAACCAGCAATCCTGCTTCTCCATCACCAGAAACATTTACCAAAATGGCAGTGAAAGAAAGTCTACTTAAACAGAGACTGTTTGCTTTGAAAATGTTGCATAGTCTATGCCCAAGAGGAAATTCCCAATGATACTGCTGAAAATGTAATTTAGGAGTTAGTAATAGTATTTGGCCCTTTATTAATTTCACAGTGTCATTTTAAACACGTGATTTCTATGTCATCCGAAAATGAGATAGTACAAATTTCCGGAGTTATAATGGATTACGTGTGCTGCTGAAATTTCAAATGCTTATAATATCAATTCAGTATTAAACTCTAGAATATTGATTGCTAATATATGTAATTATATAAATATACAAAGTGTAGGTCAGTGTACGTCCACATTTGTTTAGCTGATTTTAAGGTAGAGTATAGCAGAGCCTGGATAGCTCAGTCGGTAGAGCATCAGACTTTTAATCTGAGGGTCCAGGGTTCAAGTCCCTGTTCAGGCGGTTGTTTCCTTTAAAGAAAAAGTACTCTAATTGTATGCTCTTTTTGTGGACCCCTGCATGACGAATAAGATATTCCATTACTAAAATTGCAAAAACGTCTTTCATGGAGTTGTGAAATACACATCTGTCTCACATATTATGTGCCATTTGACTAAACTTAAGTCGTACGTAGATTTACCAATGGTATCATGTAGTCTGAGACGGTGAATATCATTTCACCAATTCAATATTCAAAATATAGCCATGGTTATAGCATCAAATGAACTTTATAAAGCTGATCAACAGCTAATAGCTCATTATTTCATTTCAGAACATCTCTGCACCTCATTATAGCAGATTGGCTCTTTGGCGCAATGGATAGCGCATTGGACTTCTAGGTGAATGTAAAATAGATATTCAAAGGTTGTGGGTTCGAATCCCACCAGAGTCAGTTTTATCCCTGTTATCCTGTTATCCCAAGTACCAATTCATTATTATATTCTCTGTATTTAGTACTAATACCGGCAACCATCTTAACCCCTTGCGTGCTGATGACAGAACGGTTCCATCATCAGCTACGGGTGAGCTGTGCTGATGACGAAACCGTTCCGTCATGACTCCGCCCGCGCAAGGCGTAGTCAGCACAGGCGGAAATACGCCCCGCACTCAAGGGGTTAAAAAACGTAGTGATAGTTGGGACACTTCCTAATGTTGATAATGTCATTTTGTGGGGTGCTGCCTCAGAGCCTGGATAGCTCAGTCGGTAGAGCATCAGACTTTTAATCTGAGGGCCCAGGGTTCAAGTCCCTGTTCAGGCGGCTTGGTTAAAGAAAATGTATATCAATTGCATACTCTTTTCAGGATCCAATGAATGGGAATTCCAATTACAGATGGTTCAAAAAAGTCTTGATCGAGTCCTTACATACCCATCTGTGCTCTACTTTCTTTGACAAGGGTTAAGAAGACTTACCCAAACTGTATCATGTAGTTTGACATGTTGATTATATTTTATCCAATTCAATGTTCAAAATGTAAGCTAGTGTCGGATTAATTTGATAAAGTTGGTCAACAACTTATAGGTCATCTTTTTATTTGTGAATCTCTGATCACCTTGTTGAATCAGGTCGGATCTCTGGTGCAATGGATTGCGGCTTGGAGTCCTAGGCGAATGTAGCAAAAGCATTCAAACGCTAAGGGTTTGAACACCAACTGGGTCAATTTTATCCCTCCTCTATTTTATAACTAATTGAAACAGTAACCAGCAATCCTGCTTCTCCATCACCAGAAACATTTACCAAAATGGCAGTGAAAGAAAGTCTACTTAAACAAAGACTGTTTGCTTTGAAAATGTTGCATAGTCTATGCCCAAGAGGAAATTCCCAATGATACTGCTGAAAATGTAATTTAGGAGTTAGTAATAGTATTTGGCCCTTTATTAATTTCACTGTGTCATTTTAAACTTGTGATTTCTATGTCATCCGAAAATGAGATAGTACAAATTTCCGGAGTTATAATGGATTACGTGTGCTGCTGAAATTTCAAATGCTTATAATATCAATTCAGTATTAAACTCTAGAATATTGATTGCTAATATATGTAATTATATAAATATACAAAGTGTAGGTCAGTGTACGTCCACATTTGTTTAGCTGATTTTAAGGTAGAGTATAGCAGAGCCTGGATAGCTCAGTCGGTAGAGCATCAGACTTTTAATCTGAGGGTCCAGGGTTCAAGTCCCTGTTCAGGCGGTTGTTTCCTTTAAAGAAAAAGTACTCTAATTGTATGCTCTTTTTGTGGACCCCTGCATGACGAATAAGATATTCCATTACTAAAATTGCAAAAACGTCTTTCATGGAGTTGTGAAATACACATCTGTCTCACATATTATGTGCCATTTGACTAAACTTAAGTCGTACGTAGATTTACCAATGGTATCATGTAGTCTGAGACGGTGAATATCATTTCACCAATTCAATATTCAAAATATAGCCATGGTTATAGTATCAAATGAACTTTATAAAGCTGATCAACAGCTAATAGCTCATTATTTCATTTCAGAACATCTCTGCACCTCATTATAGCAGATTGGCTCTGTGGCGCAATGGATAGCGCATTGGACTTCTAGGTGAATGTAAAAAAGATATTCAAAGGTTGTGGGTTCGAATCCCACCAGAGTCAGTTTTATCCCTGTTATCCTGTTATCCCAAGTACCAATTCATTATTATATTCTCTGTATTTAGTACTAATACCGGCAACCATCTTAACCCCTTGCGTGCTGATGACAGAATGGTTCCGTCATCAGCTACGGGTGAGCTGTGCTGATGACGAAACCGTTCCGTCATGACTCCGCCCGCGCAAGGCGTAGTCAGCACAGGCGGAAATACGCCCCGCACTCAAGGGGTTAAAAAACGTAGTGATAGTTGGGACACTTCCTAATGTTGATAATGTCATTTTGTGTATAGCTGCCTCAGAGCCTGGATAGCTCAGTCGGTAGAGCATCAGACTTTTAATCCGAGGGTCCAGGGTTCAAGTCCCTGTTCAGGCGGCTTGGTTAAAAAAAATGTATATCAATTGCATACTCTTTTCAGGATCCAATGAATGGGAAGTCCAATTACAGATGGTTCAAAAAAGTCTTGATCGAGTCCTTACATACCCATCTGTGCTCTACTTTCTTTGACAAGGGTTAAGAAGACTTACCCAAACTGTATCATGTAGTTTGACATGTTGATTATCTTTTATCCAATTCAATGTTCAAAATGTAAGCTAGTGTCGGATTAATTTGATAAAGTTGGTCAACAACTTATAGGTCATCTTTTTATTTGTGAATCTCTGATCACCTTGTTGAATCAGGTCGGATCTCTGGTGCAATGGATTGCGGCTTGGAGTCCTAGGCGAATGTAGCAAAAGCATTCAAACGCTAAGGGTTCGAACACCAACTGGGTCAATTTTATCCCTCCTCTATTTTATAACTAATTGAAACAGTAACCAGCAATCCTGCTTCTCCATCACCAGAAACATTTACCAAAATGGCAGTGAAAGAAAGTCTACTTAAACAGAGACTGTTTGCTTTGAAAATGTTGCATAGTCTATGCCCAAGAGGAAATTCCCAATGATACTGCTGAAAATGTAATTTAGGAGTTAGTAATAGTATTTGGCCCTTTATTAATTTCACTGTGTCATTTTAAACACGTGATTTCTATGTCATCCGAAAATGAGATAGTACAAATTTCCGGAGTTATAATGGATTACGTGTGCTGCTGAAATTTCAAATGCTTATAATATCAATTCAGTATTAAACTCTAGAATATTGATTGCTAATATATGTAATTATATAAATATACAAAGTGTAGGTCAGTGTACGTCCACATTTGTTTAGCTGATTTTAAGGTAGAGTATAGCAGAGCCTGGATAGCTCAGTCGGTAGAGCATCAGACTTTTAATCTGAGGGTCCAGGGTCCAAGTCCCTGTTCAGGCGGTTGTTTCCTTTAAAGAAAAAGTACTCTAATTGTATGCTCTTTTTGTGGACCCCTGCATGACGAATAAGATATTCCATTACTAAAATTGCAAAAACGTCTTTCATGGAGTTGTGAAATACACATCTGTCTCACATATTATGTGCCATTTGACTAAACTTAAGTCGTACGTAGATTTACCAATGGTATCATGTAGTCTGAGACGGTGAATATCATTTCACCAATTCAATATTCAAAATATAGCCATGGTTATAGTATCAAATGAACTTTATAAAGCTGATCAACAGCTAATAGCTCATTATTTCATTTCAGAACATCTCTGCACCTCATTATAGCAGATTGGCTCTGTGGCGCAATGGATAGCGCATTGGACTTCTAGGTGAATGTAAAAAAGATATTCAAAGGTTGTGGGTTCGAATCCCACCAGAGTCAGTTTTATCCCTGTTATCCTGTTATCCCAAGTACCAATTCATTATTATATTCTCTGTATTTAGTACTAATACCGGCAACCATCTTAACCCCTTGCGTGCTGATGACAGAACGGTTCCGTCATCAGCTACGGGTGAGCTGTGCTGATGACGAAACCGTTCCGTCATGACTCCGCCCGCGCAAGGCGTAGTCAGCACAGGCGGAAATACGCCCCGCACTCAAGGGGTTAAAAAACGTAGTGATAGTTGGGACACTTCCTAATGTTGATAATGTCATTTTGTGGGGTGCTGCCTCAGAGCCTGGATAGCTCAGTCGGTAGAGCATCAGACTTTTAATCTGAGGGCCCAGGGTTCAAGTCCCTGTTCAGGCGGCTTGGTTAAAGAAAATGTATATCAATTGCATACTCTTTTCAGGATCCAATGAATGGGAATTCCAATTACAGATGGTTCAAAAAAGTCTTGATCGAGTCCTTACATACCCATCTGTGCTCTACTTTCTTTGACAAGGGTTAAGAAGACTTACCCAAACTGTATCATGTAGTTTGACATGTTGATTATCTTTTATCCAATTCAATGTTCAAAATGTAAGCTAGTGTCGGATTAATTTGATAAAGTTGGTCAACAACTTATAGGTCATCTTTTTATTTGTGAATCTCTGATCACCTTGTTGAATCAGGTCGGATCTCTGGTGCAATGGATTGCGGCTTGGAGTCCTAGGCGAATGTAGCAAAAGCATTCAAACGCTAAGGGTTCGAACACCAACTGGGTCAATTTTATCCCTCCTCTATTTTATAACTAATTGAAACAGTAACCAGCAATCCTGCTTCTCCATCACCAGAAACATTTACCAAAATGGCAGTGAAAGAAAGTCTACTTAAACAGAGACTGTTTGCTTTGAAAATGTTGCATAGTCTATGCCCAAGAGGAAATTCCCAATGATACTGCTGAAAATGTAATTTAGGAGTTAGTAATAGTATTTGGCCCTTTATTAATTTCACTGTGTCATTTTAAACACGTGATTTCTATGTCATCCGAAAATGAGATAGTACAAATTTCCGGAGTTATAATGGATTACGTGTGCTGCTGAAATTTCAAATGCTTATAATATCAATTCAGTATTAAACTCTAGAATATTGATTGCTAATATATGTAATTATATAAATATACAAAGTGTAGGTCAGTGTACGTCCACATTTGTTTAGCTGATTTTAAGGTAGAGTATAGCAGAGCCTGGATAGCTCAGTCGGTAGAGCATCAGACTTTTAATCTGAGGGTCCAGGGTTCAAGTCCCTGTTCAGGCGGTTGTTTCCTTTAAAGAAAAAGTACTCTAATTGTATGCTCTTTTTGTGGACCCCTGCATGACGAATAAGATATTCCATTACTAAAATTGCAAAAACGTCTTTCATGGAGTTGTGAAATACACATCTGTCTCACATATTATGTGCCATTTGACTAAACTTAAGTCATACGTAGATTTACCAATGGTATCATGTAGTCTGAGACGGTGAATATCATTTCACCAATTCAATATTCAAAATATAGCCATGGTTATAGTATCAAATGAACTTTATAAAGCTGATCAACAGCTAATAGCTCATTATTTCATTTCAGAACATCTCTGCACCTCATTATAGCAGATTGGCTCTGTGGCGCAATGGATAGCGCATTGGACTTCTAGGTGAATGTAAAATAGATATTCAAAGGTTGTGGGTTCGAATCCCACCAGAGTCAGTTTTATCCCTGTTATCCTGTTATCCCAAGTACCAACTCATTATTATATTCTCTGTATTTAGTACTAATACCGGCAACCATCTTAACCCCTTGCGTGCTGATGACAGAACGTTTCCGTCATCAGCTACGGGTGAGCTGTGCTGATGACGAAACCGTTCCGTCATGACTCCGCCCGCGCAAGGCGGAGTCAGCACAGGCGGAAAACACGCCCCGCACGCAAGGGGTTAAAAAACGTAGTGATAGTTGGGACACTTCCTAATGTTGATAATGTCATTTTGTGGGGTGCTGCCTCAGAGCCTGGATAGCTCAGTCGGTAGAGCATCAGACTTTTAATCTGAGGGCCCAGGGTTCAAGTCCCTGTTCAGGCGGCTTGGTTAAAGAAAATGTATATCAATTGCATACTCTTTTCAGGATCCAATGAATGGGAATTCCAATTACAGATGGTTCAAAAAAGTCTTGATCGAGTCCTTACATACCCATCTGTGCTCTACTTTCTTTGACAAGGGTTAAGAAGACTTACCCAAACTGTATCATGTAGTTTGACATGTTGATTATCTTTTATCCAATTCAATGTTCAAAATGTAAGCTAGTGTCGGATTAATTTGATAAAGTTGGTCAACAACTTATAGGTCATCTTTTTATTTGTGAATCTCTGATCACCTTGTTGAATCAGGTCGGATCTCTGGTGCAATGGATTGTGGCTTGGAGTCCTAGGCGAATGTAGCAAAAGCATTCAAACGCTAAGGGTTCGAACACCAACTGGGTCAATTTTATCCCTCCTCTATTTTATAACTAATTGAAACAGTAACCAGCAATCCTGCTTCTCCATCACCAGAAACATTTACCAAAATGGCAGTGAAAGAAAGTCTACTTAAACAGAGACTGTTTGCTTTGAAAATGTTGCATAGTCTATGCCCAAGAGGAAATTCCCAATGATACTGCTGAAAATGTAATTTAGGAGTTAGTAATAGTATTTGGCCCTTTATTAATTTCACTGTGTCATTTTAAACACGTGATTTCTATGTCATCCGAAAATGAGATAGTACAAATTTCCGGAGTTATAATGGATTACGTGTGCTGCTGAAATTTCAAATGCTTATAATATCAATTCAGTATTAAACTCTAGAATATTGATTGCTAATATATGTAATTATATAAATATACAAAGTGTAGGTCAGTGTACGTCCACATTTGTTTAGCTGATTTTAAGGTAGAGTATAGCAGAGCCTGGATAGCTCAGTCGGTAGAGCATCAGACTTTTAATCTGAGGGTCCAGGGTTCAAGTCCCTGTTCAGGCGGTTGTTTCCTTTAAAGAAAAAGTACTCTAATTGTATGCTCTTTTTGTGGACCCCTGCATGACGAATAAGATATTCCATTACTAAAATTGCAAAAACGTCTTTCATGGAGTTGTGAAATACACATCTGTCTCACATATTATGTGCCATTTGACTAAACTTAAGTCGTACGTAGATTTACCAATGGTATCATGTAGTCTGAGACGGTGAATATCATTTCACCAATTCAATATTCAAAATATAGCCATGGTTATAGCATCAAATGAACTTTATAAAGCTGATCAACAGCTAATAGCTCATTATTTCATTTCAGAACATCTCTGCACCTCATTATAGCAGATTGGCTCTTTGGCGCAATGGATAGCGCATTGGACTTCTAGGTGAATGTAAAATAGATATTCAAAGGTTGTGGGTTCGAATCCCACCAGAGTCAGTTTTATCCCTGTTATCCTGTTATCCCAAGTACCAACTCATTATTATATTCTCTGTATTTAGTACTAATACCGGCAACCATCTTAACCCCTTGCGTGCTGATGACAGAACGTTTCCGTCATCAGCTACGGGTGAGCTGTGCTGATGACGAAACCGTTCCGTCATGACTCCGCCCGCGCAAGGCGGAGTCAGCACAGGCGGAAAATACGCCCCGCACGCAAGGGGTTAAAAAACGTAGTGATAGTTGGGACACTTCCTAATGTTGATAATGTCATTTTGTGGGGTGCTGCCTCAGAGCCTGGATAGCTCAGTCGGTAGAGCATCAGACTTTTAATCTGAGGGCCCAGGGTTCAAGTCCCTGTTCAGGCGGCTTGGTTAAAGAAAATGTATATCAATTGCATACTCTTTTCAGGATCCAATGAATGGGAATTCCAATTACAGATGGTTCAAAAAAGTCTTGATCGAGTCCTTACATACCCATCTGTGCTCTACTTTCTTTGACAAGGGTTAAGAAGACTTACCCAAACTGTATCATGTAGTTTGACATGTTGATTATCTTTTATCCAATTCAATGTTCAAAATGTAAGCTAGTGTCCGATTAATTTGATAAAGTTGGTCAACAACTTATAGGTCATCTTTTTATTTGTGAATCTCTGATCACCTTGTTGAATCAGGTCGGATCTCTGGTGCAATGGATTGCGGCTTGGAGTCCTAGGCGAATGTAGCAAAAGCATTCAAACGCTAAGGGTTCGAACACCAACTGGGTCAATTTTATCCCTCCTCTATTTTATAACTAATTGAAACAGTAACCAGCAATCCTGCTTCTCCATCACCAGAAACATTTACCAAAATGGCAGTGAAAGAAAGTCTACTTAAACAGAGACTGTTTGCTTTGAAAATGTTGCATAGTCTATGCCCAAGAGGAAATTCCCAATGATACTGCTGAAAATGTAATTTAGGAGTTAGTAATAGTATTTGGCCCTTTATTAATTTCACAGTGTCATTTTAAACACGTGATTTCTATGTCATCCGAAAATGAGATAGTACAAATTTCCCGAGTTATAATGGATTACGTGTGCTGCTGAAATTTCAAATGCTTAAAATATCAATTCATTATTAAACTCTAGAATATTGATTGCTAATATATGTACTTATATAAATATACAAAGTGTAGGTCAGTGTACGTCCACATTTGTTTAGCTGATTTTAAGGTAGAGTATAGCAGAGCCTGGATAGCTCAGTCGGTAGAGCATCAGACTTTTAATCTGAGGGTCCACGGTTCAAGTCCCTGTTCAGGCGGTTGTTTCCTTTAAAGAAAAAGTACTCTAATTGTATGCTCTTTTTGTGGACCCCTGCATGACGAATAAGATATTCCATTACTAAAATTGCAAAAACGTCTTTCATGGAGTTGTGAAATACACATCTGTCTCACATATTATGTGCCATTTGACTAAACTTAAGTCGTACGTAGATTTACCAATGGTATCATGTAGTCTGAGACGGTGAATATCATTTCACCAATTCAATATTCAAAATATAGCCATGGTTATAGTATCAAATGAACTTTATAAAGCTGATCAACAGCTAATAGCTCATTATTTCATTTCAGAACATCTCTGCACCTCATTATAGCAGATTGGCTCTGTGGCGCAATGGATAGCGTATTGGACTTCTAGGTGAATGTAAAAAAGATATTCAAAGGTTGTGGGTTCGAATCCCACCAGAGTCAGTTTTATCCCTGTTATCCTGTTATCCCAAGTACCAATTCATTATTATATTCTCTGTATTTAGTACTAATACCGGCAACCATCTTAACCCCTTGCGTGCTGATGACAGAACGTTTCCGTCATCAGCTACGGGTGAGCTGTGCTGATGACGAAACCGTTCCGTCATGACTCCGCCCGCGCAAGGCGGAGTCAGCACAGGCGGAAAATACGCCCCGCACGCAAGGGGTTAAAAAACGTAGTGATAGTTGGGACACTTCCTAATGTTGATAATGTCATTTTGTGTATTGCTGCCTCAGAGCCTGGATAGCTCAGTCGGTAGAGCATCAGACTTTTAATCCGAGGGTCCAGGGTTCAAGTCCCTGTTCAGGCGGCTTGGTTAAAAAAAATGTATATCAATTGCATACTCTTTTCAGGATCCAATGAATGGGAAGTCCAATTACAGATGGTTCAAAAAAGTCTTGATCGAGTCCTTACATACCCATCTGTGCTCTACTTTCTTTGACAAGGGTTAAGAAGACTTACCCAAACTGTATCATGTAGTTTGACATGTTGATTATCTTTTATCCAATTCAATGTTCAAAATGTAAGCTAGTGTCGGATTAATTTGATAAAGTTGGTCAACAACTTATAGGTCATCTTTTTATTTGTGAATCTCTGATCACCTTGTTGAATCAGGTCGGATCTCTGGTGCAATGGATTGCGGCTTGGAGTCCTAGGCGAATGTAGCAAAAGCATTCAAACGCTAAGGGTTCGAACACCAACTGGGTCAATTTTATCCCTCCTCTATTTTATAACTAATTGAAACAGTAACCAGCAATCCTGCTTCTCCATCACCAGAAACATTTACCAAAATGGCAGTGAAAGAAAGTCTACTTAAACAGAGACTGTTTGCTTTGAAAATGTTGCATAGTCTATGCCCAAGAGGAAATTCCCAATGATACTGCTGAAAATGTAATTTAGGAGTTAGTAATAGTATTTGGCCCTTTATTAATTTCACAGTGTCATTTTAAACACGTGATTTCTATGTCATATGAAAATGAGATAGTACAAATTTCCGGAGTTATAATGGATTACGTGTGCTGCTGAAATTTCAAATGCTTAAAATATCAATTCATTATTAAACTCTAGAATATTGATTGCTAATATATGTAATTATATAAATATACAAAGTGTAGGTCAGTGTACGTCCACATTTGTTTAGCTGATTTTAAGGTAGAGTATAGCAGAGCCTGGATAGCTCAGTCGGTAGAGCATCAGACTTTTAATCTGAGGGTCCAGGGTTCAAGTCCCTGTTCAGGTGGTTGTTTCCTTTAAAGAAAAAGTACTCTAATTGTATGCTCTTTTTGTGGACCCCTGCATGACGAATAAGATATTCCATTACTAAAATTGCAAAAACGTCTTTCATGGAGTTGTGAAATACACATCTGTCTCACATATTATGTGCCATTTGACTAAACTTAAGTCGTACGTAGATTTACCAATGGTATCATGTAGTCTGAGACGGTGAATATCATTTCACCAATTCAATATTCAAAATATAGCCATGGTTATAGTATCAAATGAACTTTATAAAGCTGATCAACAGCTAATAGCTCATTATTTCATTTCAGAACATCTCTGCACCTCATTATAGCAGATTGGCTCTGTGGCGCAATGGATAGCGCATTGGACTTCTAGGTGAATGTAAAAAAGATATTCAAAGGTTGTGGGTTCGAATCCCACCAGAGTCAGTTTTATCCCTGTTATCCTGTTATCCCAAGTACCAACTCATTATTATATTCTCTGTATTTAGTACTAATACCGGCAACCATCTTAACCCCTTGCGTGCTGATGACGAAACCGTTCCGTCATGACTCCGCCCGCGCAAGGCGGAGTCAGCACAGGCGGAAAATACGCCCCGCACGCAAGGGGTTAAAAAACGTAGTGATAGTTGGGACACTTCCTAATGTTGATAATGTCATTTTGTGTATTGCTGCCTCAGAGCCTGGATAGCTCAGTCGGTAGAGCATCAGACTTTTAATCCGAGGGTCCAGGGTTCAAGTCCCTGTTCAGGCGGCTTGGTTAAAAAAAATGTATATCAATTGCATACTCTTTTCAGGATCCAATGAATGGGAAGTCCAATTACAGATGGTTCAAAAAAGTCTTGATCGAGTCCTTACATACCCATCTGTGCTCTACTTTCTTTGACAAGGGTTAAGAAGACTTACCCAAACTGTATCATGTAGTTTGACGACATGTTGATTATCTTTTATCCAATTCAATGTTCAAAATGTAAGCTAGTGTCCGATTAATTTGATAAAGTTGGTCAACCACTTATAGGTCATCTTTTTATTTGTGAATCTCTGATCACCTTGTTGAATCAGGTCGGATCTCTGGTGCAATGGATTGCGGCTTGGAGTCCTAGGCGAATGTAGCAAAAGCATTCAAACGCTAAGGGATCGAACACCAACTGGGTCAATTTTATCCCTCCTCTATTTTATAACTAATTGAAACAGTAACCAGCAATCCTGCTTCTCCATCACCAGAAACATTTACCAAAATGGCAGTGAAAGAAAGTCTACTTAAACAGAGACTGTTTGCTTTGAAAATGTTGCATAGTCTATGCCCAAGAGGAAATTCCCAATGATACTGCTGAAAATGTAATTTAGGAGTTAGTAATAGTATTTGGCCCTTTATTAATTTCACAGTGTCATTTTAAACACGTGATTTCTATGTCATCCGAAAATGAGATAGTACAAATTTCCGGAGTTATAATGGATTACGTGTGCTGCTGAAATTTCAAATGCTTATAATATCAATTCATTATTAAACTCTAGAATATTGATTGCTAATATGTAATTATATAAATATACAAAGTGTAGGTCAGTGTACGTCCACATTTGTTTAGCTGATTTTAAGGTAGAGTATAGCAGAGCCTGGATAGCTCAGTCGGTAGAGCATCAGACTTTTAATCTGAGGGTCCAGGGTTCAAGTCCCTGTTCAGGCGGTTGTTTCCTTTAAAGAAAAAGTACTCTAATTGTATGCTCTTTTTGTGGACCCCTGCATGACGAATAAGATATTCCATTACTAAAATTGCAAAAACGTCTTTCATGGAGTTGTGAAATACACATCTGTCTCACATATTATGTGCCATTTGACTAAACTTAAGTCGTACGTAGATTTACCAATGGTATCATGTAGTCTGAGACGGTGAATATCATTTCACCAATTCAATATTCAAAATATAGCCATGGTTATAGTATCAAATGAACTTTATAAAGCTGATCAACAGCTAATAGCTCATTATTTCATTTCAGATCATCTCTGCACCTCATTATAGCAGATTGGCTCTGTGGCGCAATGGATAGCGCATTGGACTTCTAGGTGAATGTAAAAAAGATATTCAAAGGTTGTGGGTTCGAATCCCACCAGAGTCAGTTTTATCCCTGTTATCCTGTTATCCCAAGTACCAATTCATTATTATATTCTCTGTATTTAGTACTAATACCGGCAACCATCTTAACCCCTTGCGTGCTGATGACAGAACGGTTCCGTCATCAGCTACGGGTGAGCTGTGCTGATGACGAAACCGTTCCGTCATGACTCCGCCCGCGCAAGGCGGAGTCAGCACAGGCGGAAAATACGCCCCGCACGCAAGGGGTTAAAAAACGTAGTGATAGTTGGGACACTTCCTAATGTTGATAATGCCATTTTGTGGGGTGCTGCCTCAGAGCCTGGATAGCTCAGTCGGTAGAGCATCAGACTTTTAATCTGAGGGCCCAGGGTTCAAGTCCCTGTTCAGGCGGCTTGGTTAAAGAAAATGTATATCAAATGCATACTCTTTTCAGGATCCAATGAATGGGAATTCCAATTACAGATGGTTCAAAAAAGTCTTGATCGAGTCCTTACATACCCATCTGTGCTCTACTTTCTTTGACAAGGGTTAAGAAGACTTACCCAAACTGTATCATGTAGTTTGACATGTTGATTATCTTTTATCCAATTCAATGTTCAAAATGTAAGCTAGTGTCAGATTAATTTGATAAAGTTGGTCAACCACTTATAGGTCATCTTTTTATTTGTGAATCTCTGATCACCTTGTTGAATCAGGTCGGATCTCTGGTGCAATGGATTGCGGCTTGGAGTCCTAGGCGAATGTAGCAAAAGCATTCAAACGCTAAGGGATCGAACACCAACTGGGTCAATTTTATCCCTCCTCTATTTTATAACTAATTGAAACAGTAACCAGCAATCCTGCTTCTCCATCACCAGAAACATTTACCAAAATGGCAGTGAAAGAAAGTCTACTTAAACAGAGACTGTTTGCTTTGAAAATGTTGCATAGTCTATGCCCAAGAGGAAATTCCCAATGATACTGCTGAAAATGTAATTTAGGAGTTAGTAATAGTATTTGGCCCCTTATTAATTTCACTGTGTCATTTTAAACACGTGATTTCTATGTCATCCGAAAATGAGATAGTACAAATTTCCGGAGTTATAATGGATTACGTGTGCTGCTGAAATTTCAAATGCTTATAATATCAATTCATTATTAAACTCTAGAATATTGATTGCTAATATGTAATTATATAAATATACAAAGTGTAGGTCAGTGTACGTCCACATTTGTTTAGCTGATTTTAAGGTAGAGTATAGCAGAGCCTGGATAGCTCAGTCGGTAGAGCATCAGACTTTTAATCTGAGGGTCCAGGGTTCAAGTCCCTGTTCAGGCGGTTGTTTCCTTTAAAGAAAAAGTACTCTAATTGTATGCTCTTTTTGTGGACCCCTGCATGACGAATAAGATATTCCATTACTAAAATTGCAAAAACGTCTTTCATGGAGTTGTGAAATACACATCTGTCTCACATATTATGTGCCATTTGACTAAACTTAAGTCGTACGTAGATTTACCAATGGTATCATGTAGTCTGAGACGGTGAATATCATTTCACCAATTCAATATTCAAAATATAGCCATGGTTATAGTATCAAATGAACTTTATAAAGCTGATCAACAGCTAATAGCTCATTATTTCATTTCAGATCATCTCTGCACCTCATTATAGCAGATTGGCTCTGTGGCGCAATGGATAGCGCATTGGACTTCTAGGTGAATGTAAAAAAGATATTCAAAGGTTGTGGGTTCGAATCCCACCAGAGTCAGTTTTATCCCTGTTATCCTGTTATCCCAAGTACCAATTCATTATTATATTCTCTGTATTTAGTACTAATACCGGCAACCATCTTAACCCCTTGCGTGCTGATGACAGAACGGTTCCGTCATCAGCTACGGGTGAGCTGTGCTGATGACGAAACCGTTCCGTCATGACTCCGCCCGCGCAAGGCGGAGTCAGCACAGGCGGAAAATACGCCCCACACGCAAGGGGTTAAAAAACGTAGTGATAGTTGGGACACTTCCTAATGTTGATAATGTCATT
Organism: Lissotriton vulgaris; assembly: GCF_964263255.1. Taxonomy (NCBI): domain Eukaryota; kingdom Metazoa; phylum Chordata; class Amphibia; order Caudata; family Salamandridae; genus Lissotriton; species Lissotriton vulgaris. The sequence goes on along the minus strand of NC_141686.1, from coordinate 228,937,730 downwards.
TTGTGGGGTGCTGCCTCAGAGCCTGGATAGCTCAGTCGGTAGAGCATCAGACTTTTAATCTGAGGGCCCAGGGTTCAAGTCCCTGTTCAGGCGGCTTGGTTAAAGAAAATGTATATCAATTGCATACTCTTTTCAGGATCCAATGAATGGGAATTCCAATTACAGATGGTTCAAAAAAGTCTTGATCGAGTCCTTACATACCCATCTGTGCTCTACTTTCTTTGACAAGGGTTAAGAAGACTTACCCAAACTGTATCATGTAGTTTGACATGTTGATTATCTTTTATCCAATTCAATGTTCAAAATGTAAGCTAGTGTCAGATTAATTTGATAAAGTTGGTCAACCACTTATAGGTCATCTTTTTATTTGTGAATCTCTGATCACCTTGTTGAATCAGGTCGGATCTCTGGTGCAATGGATTGCGGCTTGGAGTCCTAGGCGAATGTAGCAAAAGCATTCAAACGCTAAGGGATCGAACACCAACTGGGTCAATTTTATCCCTCCTCTATTTTATAACTAATTGAAACAGTAACCAGCAATCCTGCTTCTCCATCACCAGAAACATTTACCAAAATGGCAGTGAAAGAAAGTCTACTTAAACAGAGACTGTTTGCTTTGAAAATGTTGCATAGTCTATGCCCAAGAGGAAATTCCCAATGATACTGCTGAAAATGTAATTTAGGAGTTAGTAATAGTATTTGGCCCTTTATTAATTTCACAGTGTCATTTTAAACACGTGATTTCTATGTCATCCGAAAATGAGATAGTACAAATTTCCGGAGTTATAATGGATTACGTGTGCTGCTGAAATTTCAAATGCTTATAATATCAATTCATTATTAAACTCTAGAATATTGATTGCTAATATGTAATTATATAAATATACAAAGTGTAGGTCAGTGTACGTCCACATTTGTTTAGCTGATTTTAAGGTAGAGTATAGCAGAGCCTGGATAGCTCAGTCGGTAGAGCATCAGACTTTTAATCTGAGGGTCCAGGGTTCAAGTCCCTGTTCAGGCGGTTGTTTCCTTTAAAGAAAAAGTACTCTAATTGTATGCTCTTTTTGTGGACCCCTGCATGACGAATAAGATATTCCATTACTAAAATTGCAAAAACGTCTTTCATGGAGTTGTGAAATACACATCTGTCTCACATATTATGTGCCATTTGACTAAACTTAAGTCGTACGTAGATTTACCAATGGTATCATGTAGTCTGAGACGGTGAATATCATTTCACCAATTCAATATTCAAAATATAGCCATGGTTATAGTATCAAATGAACTTTATAAAGCTGATCAACAGCTAATAGCTCATTATTTCATTTCAGATCATCTCTGCACCTCATTATAGCAGATTGGCTCTGTGGCGCAATGGATAGCGCATTGGACTTCTAGGTGAATGTAAAAAAGATATTCAAAGGTTGTGGGTTCGAATCCCACCAGAGTCAGTTTTATCCCTGTTATCCTGTTATCCCAAGTACCAATTCATTATTATATTCTCTGTATTTAGTACTAATACCGGCAACCATCTTAACCCCTTGCGTGCTGATGACAGAACGGTTCCGTCATCAGCTACGGGTGAGCTGTGCTGATGACGAAACCGTTCCGTCATGACTCCGCCCGCGCAAGGCGGAGTCAGCACAGGCGGAAAATACGCCCCGCACGCAAGGGGTTAAAAAACGTAGTGATAGTTGGGACACTTCCTAATGTTGATAATGCCATTTTGTGGGGTGCTGCCTCAGAGCCTGGATAGCTCAGTCGGTAGAGCATCAGACTTTTAATCTGAGGGCCCAGGGTTCAAGTCCCTGTTCAGGCGGCTTGGTTAAAGAAAATGTATATCAAATGCATACTCTTTTCAGGATCCAATGAATGGGAATTCCAATTACAGATGGTTCAAAAAAGTCTTGATCGAGTCCTTACATACCCATCTGTGCTCTACTTTCTTTGACAAGGGTTAAGAAGACTTACCCAAACTGTATCATGTAGTTTGACATGTTGATTATCTTTTATCCAATTCAATGTTCAAAATGTAAGCTAGTGTCAGATTAATTTGATAAAGTTGGTCAACCACTTATAGGTCATCTTTTTATTTGTGAATCTCTGATCACCTTGTTGAATCAGGTCGGATCTCTGGTGCAATGGATTGCGGCTTGGAGTCCTAGGCGAATGTAGCAAAAGCATTCAAACGCTAAGGGATCGAACACCAACTGGGTCAATTTTATCCCTCCTCTATTTTATAACTAATTGAAACAGTAACCAGCAATCCTGCTTCTCCATCACCAGAAACATTTACCAAAATGGCAGTGAAAGAAAGTCTACTTAAACAGAGACTGTTTGCTTTGAAAATGTTGCATAGTCTATGCCCAAGAGGAAATTCCCAATGATACTGCTGAAAATGTAATTTAGGAGTTAGTAATAGTATTTGGCCCTTTATTAATTTCACTGTGTCATTTTAAACACGTGATTTCTATGTCATCCGAAAATGAGATAGTACAAATTTCCGGAGTTATAATGGATTACGTGTGCTGCTGAAATTTCAAATGCTTATAATATCAATTCATTATTAAACTCTAGAATATTGATTGCTAATATGTAATTATATAAATATACAAAGTGTAGGTCAGTGTACGTCCACATTTGTTTAGCTGATTTTAAGGTAGAGTATAGCAGAGCCTGGATAGCTCAGTCGGTAGAGCATCAGACTTTTAATCTGAGGGTCCAGGGTTCAAGTCCCTGTTCAGGCGGTTGTTTCCTTTAAAGAAAAAGTACTCTAATTGTATGCTCTTTTTGTGGACCCCTGCATGACGAATAAGATATTCCATTACTAAAATTGCAAAAACGTCTTTCATGGAGTTGTGAAATACACATCTGTCTCACATATTATGTGCCATTTGACTAAACTTAAGTCGTACGTAGATTTACCAATGGTATCATGTAGTCTGAGACGGTGAATATCATTTCACCAATTCAATATTCAAAATATAGCCATGGTTATAGTATCAAATGAACTTTATAAAGCTGATCAACAGCTAATAGCTCATTATTTCATTTCAGATCATCTCTGCACCTCATTATAGCAGATTGGCTCTGTGGCGCAATGGATAGCGCATTGGACTTCTAGGTGAATGTAAAAAAGATATTCAAAGGTTGTGGGTTCGAATCCCACCAGAGTCAGTTTTATCCCTGTTATCCTGTTATCCCAAGTACCAATTCATTATTATATTCTCTGTATTTAGTACTAATACCGGCAACCATCTTAACCCCTTGCGTGCTGATGACAGAACGGTTCCGTCATCAGCTACGGGTGAGCTGTGCTGATGACGAAACCGTTCCGTCATGACTCCGCCCGCGCAAGGCGGAGTCAGCACAGGCGGAAAATACGCCCCGCACGCAAGGGGTTAAAAAACGTAGTGATAGTTGGGACACTTCCTAATGTTGATAATGCCATTTTGTGGGGTGCTGCCTCAGAGCCTGGATAGCTCAGTCGGTAGAGCATCAGACTTTTAATCTGAGGGCCCAGGGTTCAAGTCCCTGTTCAGGCGGCTTGGTTAAAGAAAATGTATATCAAATGCATACTCTTTTCAGGATCCAATGAATGGGAATTCCAATTACAGATGGTTCAAAAAAGTCTTGATCGAGTCCTTACATACCCATCTGTGCTCTACTTTCTTTGACAAGGGTTAAGAAGACTTACCCAAACTGTATCATGTAGTTTGACATGTTGATTATCTTTTATCCAATTCAATGTTCAAAATGTAAGCTAGTGTCAGATTAATTTGATAAAGTTTGTCAACCACTTATAGGTCATCTTTTTATTTGTGAATCTCTGATCACCTTGTTGAATCAGGTCGGATCTCTGGTGCAATGGATTGCGGCTTGGAGTCCTAGGCGAATGTAGCAAAAGCATTCAAACGCTAAGGGATCGAACACCAACTGGGTCAATTTTATCCCTCCTCTATTTTATAACTAATTGAAACAGTAACCAGCAATCCTGCTTCTCCATCACCAGAAACATTTACCAAAATGGCAGTGAAAGAAAGTCTACTTAAACAGAGACTGTTTGCTTTGAAAATGTTGCATAGTCTATGCCCAAGAGGAAATTCCCAATGATACTGCTGAAAATGTAATTTAGGAGTTAGTAATAGTATTTGGCCCTTTATTAATTTCACAGTGTCATTTTAAACACGTGATTTCTATGTCATCCGAAAATGAGATAGTACAAATTTCCGGAGTTATAATGGATTACGTGTGCTGCTGAAATTTCAAATGCTTATAATATCAATTCATTATTAAACTCTAGAATATTGATTGCTAATATGTAATTATATAAATATACAAAGTGTAGGTCAGTGTACGTCCACATTTGTTTAGCTGATTTTAAGGTAGAGTATAGCAGAGCCTGGATAGCTCAGTCGGTAGAGCATCAGACTTTTAATCTGAGGGTCCAGGGTTCAAGTCCCTGTTCAGGCGGTTGTTTCCTTTAAAGAAAAAGTACTCTAATTGTATGCTCTTTTTGTGGACCCCTGCATGACGAATAAGATATTCCATTACTAAAATTGCAAAAACGTCTTTCATGGAGTTGTGAAATACACATCTGTCTCACATATTATGTGCCATTTGACTAAACTTAAGTCGTACGTAGATTTACCAATGGTATCATGTAGTCTGAGACGGTGAATATCATTTCACCAATTCAATATTCAAAATATAGCCATGGTTATAGTATCAAATGAACTTTATAAAGCTGATCAACAGCTAATTGCTCATTATTTCATTTCAGATCATCTCTGCACCTCATTATAGCAGATTGGCTCTGTGGCGCAATGGATAGCGCATTGGACTTCTAGGTGAATGTAAAAAAGTTATTCAAAGGTTGTGGGTTCGAATCCCAGCAGAGTCAGTTTTATCCCTGTTATCCTGTTATCCCAAGTACCAATTCATTATTATATTCTCTGTATTTAGTACTAATACCGGCAACCATCTTAACCCCTTGCGTGCTGATGACAGAACGGTTCCGTCATCAGCTACGGGTGAGCTGTGCTGATGACGAAACCGTTCCGTCATGACTCCGCCCGCGCAAGGCGGAGTCAGCACAGGCGGAAAATACGCCCCGCACGCAAGGGGTTAAAAAACGTAGTGATAGTTGGGACACTTCCTAATGTTGATAATGCCATTTTGTGGGGTGCTGCCTCAGAGCCTGGATAGCTCAGTCGGTAGAGCATCAGACTTTTAATCTGAGGGCCCAGGGTTCAAGTCCCTGTTCAGGCGGCTTGGTTAAAGAAAATGTATATCAATTGCATACTCTTTTCAGGATCCAATGAATGGGAATTCCAATTACAGATGGTTCAAAAAAGTCTTGATCGAGTCCTTACATACCCATCTGTGCTCTACTTTCTTTGACAAGGGTTAAGAAGACTTACCCAAACTGTATCATGTAGTTTGACATGTTGATTATCTTTTATCCAATTCAATGTTCAAAATGTAAGCTAGTGTCCGATTAATTTGATAAAGTTGGTCAACAACTTATAGGTCATCTTTTTATTTGTGAATCTCTGATCACCTTGTTGAATCAGGTCGGATCTCTGGTGCAATGGATTGCGGCTTGGAGTCCTAGGCGAATGTAGCAAAAGCATTCAAACGCTAAGGGTTCGAACACCAACTGGGTCAATTTTATCCCTCCTCTATTTTATAACTAATTGAAACAGTAACCAGCAATCCTGCTTCTCCATCACCAGAAACATTTACCAAAATGGCAGTGAAAGAAAGTCTACTTAAACAGAGACTGTTTGCTTTGAAAATGTTGCATAGTCTATGCCCAAGAGGAAATTCCCAATGATACTGCTGAAAATGTAATTTAGGAGTTAGTAATAGTATTTGGCCCTTTATTAATTTCACAGTGTCATTTTAAACACGTGATTTCTATGTCATCCGAAAATGAGATAGTACAAATTTCCGGAGTTATAATGGATTACGTGTGCTGCTGAAATTTCAAATGCTTATAATATCAATTCATTATTAAACTCTAGAATATTGATTGCTAATATGTAATTATATAAATATACAAAGTGTAGGTCAGTGTACGTCCACATTTGTTTAGCTGATTTTAAGGTAGAGTATAGCAGAGCCTGGATAGCTCAGTCGGTAGAGCATCAGACTTTTAATCTGAGGGTCCAGGGTTCAAGTCCCTGTTCAGGCGGTTGTTTCCTTTAAAGAAAAAGTACTCTAATTGTATGCTCTTTTTGTGGACCCCTGCATGACGAATAAGATATTCCATTACTAAAATTGCAAAAACGTCTTTCATGGAGTTGTGAAATACACATCTGTCTCACATATTATGTGCCATTTGACTAAACTTAAGTCGTACGTAGATTTACCAATGGTATCATGTAGTCTGAGACGGTGAATATCATTTCACCAATTCAATATTCAAAATATAGCCATGGTTATAGTATCAAATGAACTTTATAAAGCTGATCAACAGCTAATAGCTCATTATTTCATTTCAGATCATCTCTGCACCTCATTATAGCAGATTGGCTCTGTGGCGCAATGGATAGCGCATTGGACTTCTAGGTGAATGTAAAAAAGATATTCAAAGGTTGTGGGTTCGAATCCCACCAGAGTCAGTTTTATCCCTGTTATCCTGTTATCCCAAGTACCAATTCATTATTATATTCTCTGTATTTAGTACTAATACCGGCAACCATCTTAACCCCTTGCGTGCTGATGACAGAACGGTTCCGTCATCAGCTACGGGTGAGCTGTGCTGATGACGAAACCGTTCCGTCATGACTCCGCCCGCGCAAGGCGGAGTCAGCACAGGCGGAAAATACGCCCCGCACGCAAGGGGTTAAAAAACGTAGTGATAGTTGGGACACTTCCTAATGTTGATAATGCCATTTTGTGGGGTGCTGCCTCAGAGCCTGGATAGCTCAGTCGGTAGAGCATCAGACTTTTAATCTGAGGGCCCAGGGTTCAAGTCCCTGTTCAGGCGGCTTGGTTAAAGAAAATGTATATCAATTGCATACTCTTTTCAGGATCCAATGAATGGGAATTCCAATTACAGATGGTTCAAAAAAGTCTTGATCGAGTCCTTACATACCCATCTGTGCTCTACTTTCTTTGACAAGGGTTAAGAAGACTTACCCAAACTGTATCATGTAGTTTGACATGTTGATTATCTTTTATCCAATTCAATGTTCAAAATGTAAGCTAGTGTCCGATTAATTTGATAAAGTTGGTCAACCACTTATAGGTCATCTTTTTATTTGTGAATCTCTGATCACCTTGTTGAATCAGGTCGGATCTCTGGTGCAATGGATTGCGGCTTGGAGTCCTAGGCGAATGTAGCAAAAGCATTCAAACGCTAAGGGTTCGAACACCAACTGGGTCAATTTTATCCCTCCTCTATTTTATAACTAATTGAAACAGTAACCAGCAATCCTGCTTCTCCATCACCAGAAACATTTACCAAAATGGCAGTGAAAGAAAGTCTACTTAAACAGAGACTGTTTGCTTTGAAAATGTTGCATAGTCTATGCCCAAGAGGAAATTCCCAATGATACTGCTGAAAATGTAATTTAGGAGTTAGTAATAGTATTTGGCCCTTTATTAATTTCACTGTGTCATTTTAAACACGTGATTTCTATGTCATCCGAAAATGAGATAGTACAAATTTCCGGAGTTATAATGGATTACGTGTGCTGCTGAAATTTCAAATGCTTATAATATCAATTCATTATTAAACTCTAGAATATTGATTGCTAATATGTAATTATATAAATATACAAAGTGTAGGTCAGTGTACGTCCACATTTGTTTAGCTGATTTTAAGGTAGAGTATAGCAGAGCCTGGATAGCTCAGTCGGTAGAGCATCAGACTTTTAATCTGAGGGTCCAGGGTTCAAGTCCCTGTTCAGGCGGTTGTTTCCTTTAAAGAAAAAGTACTCTAATTGTATGCTCTTTTTGTGGACCCCTGCATGACGAATAAGATATTCCATTACTAAAATTGCAAAAACGTCTTTCATGGAGTTGTGAAATACACATCTGTCTCACATATTATGTGCCATTTGACTAAACTTAAGTCGTACGTAGATTTACCAATGGTATCATGTAGTCTGAGACGGTGAATATCATTTCACCAATTCAATATTCAAAATATAGCCATGGTTATAGTATCAAATGAACTTTATAAAGCTGATCAACAGCTAATTGCTCATTATTTCATTTCAGATCATCTCTGCACCTCATTATAGCAGATTGGCTCTGTGGCGCAATGGATAGCGCATTGGACTTCTAGGTGAATGTAAAAAAGTTATTCAAAGGTTGTGGGTTCGAATCCCAGCAGAGTCAGTTTTATCCCTGTTATCCTGTTATCCCAAGTACCAATTCATTATTATATTCTCTGTATTTAGTACTAATACCGGCAACCATCTTAACCCCTTGCGTGCTGATGACAGAACGGTTCCGTCATCAGCTACGGGTGAGCTGTGCTGATGACGAAACCGTTCCGTCATGACTCCGCCCGCGCAAGGCGGAGTCAGCACAGGCGGAAAATACGCCCCGCACGCAAGGGGTTAAAAAACGTAGTGATAGTTGGGACACTTCCTAATGTTGATAATGCCATTTTGTGGGGTGCTGCCTCAGAGCCTGGATAGCTCAGTCGGTAGAGCATCAGACTTTTAATCTGAGGGCCCAGGGTTCAAGTCCCTGTTCAGGCGGCTTGGTTAAAGAAAATGTATATCAAATGCATTCTCTTTTCAGGATCCAATGAATGGGAATTCCAATTACAGATGGTTCAAAAAAGTCTTGATCGAGTCCTTACATACCCATCTGTGCTCTACTTTCTTTGACAAGGGTTAAGAAGACTTACCCAAACTGTATCATGTAGTTTGACATGTTGATTATCTTTTATCCAATTCAATGTTCAAAATGTAAGCTAGTGTCAGATTAATTTGATAAAGTTGGTCAACCACTTATAGGTCATCTTTTTATTTGTGAATCTCTGATCACCTTGTTGAATCAGGTCGGATCTCTGGTGCAATGGATTGCGGCTTGGAGTCCTAGGCGAATGTAGCAAAAGCATTCAAACGCTAAGGGATCGAACACCAACTGGGTCAATTTTATCCCTCCTCTATTTTATAACTAATTGAAACAGTAACCAGCAATCCTGCTTCTCCATCACCAGAAACATTTACCAAAATGGCAGTGAAAGAAAGTCTACTTAAACAGAGACTGTTTGCTTTGAAAATGTTGCATAGTCTATGCCCAAGAGGAAATTCCCAATGATACTGCTGAAAATGTAATTTAGGAGTTAGTAATAGTATTTGGCCCTTTATTAATTTCACAGTGTCATTTTAAACACGTGATTTCTATGTCATCCGAAAATGAGATAGTACAAATTTCCGGAGTTATAATGGATTACGTGTGCTGCTGAAATTTCAAATGCTTATAATATCAATTCATTATTAAACTCTAGAATATTGATTGCTAATATGTAATTATATAAATATACAAAGTGTAGGTCAGTGTACGTCCACATTTGTTTAGCTGATTTTAAGGTAGAGTATAGCAGAGCCTGGATAGCTCAGTCGGTAGAGCATCAGACTTTTAATCTGAGGGTCCAGGGTTCAAGTCCCTGTTCAGGCGGTTGTTTCCTTTAAAGAAAAAGTACTCTAATTGTATGCTCTTTTTGTGGACCCCTGCATGACGAATAAGATATTCCATTACTAAAATTGCAAAAACGTCTTTCATGGAGTTGTGAAATACACATCTGTCTCACATATTATGTGCCATTTGACTAAACTTAAGTCGTACGTAGATTTACCAATGGTATCATGTAGTCTGAGACGGTGAATATCATTTCACCAATTCAATATTCAAAATATAGCCATGGTTATAGTATCAAATGAACTTTATAAAGCTGATCAACAGCTAATTGCTCATTATTTCATTTCAGATCATCTCTGCACCTCATTATAGCAGATTGGCTCTGTGGCGCAATGGATAGCGCATTGGACTTCTAGGTGAATGTAAAAAAGTTATTCAAAGGTTGTGGGTTCGAATCCCAGCAGAGTCAGTTTTATCCCTGTTATCCTGTTATCCCAAGTACCAATTCATTATTATATTCTCTGTATTTAGTACTAATACCGGCAACCATCTTAACCCCTTGCGTGCTGATGACAGAACGGTTCCGTCATCAGCTACGGGTGAGCTGTGCTGATGACGAAACCGTTCCGTCATGACTCCGCCCGCGCAAGGCGGAGTCAGCACAGGCGGAAAATACGCCCCGCACGCAAGGGGTTAAAAAACGTAGTGATAGTTGGGACACTTCCTAATGTTGATAATGCCATTTTGTGGGGTGCTGCCTCAGAGCCTGGATAGCTCAGTCGGTAGAGCATCAGACTTTTAATCTGAGGGCCCAGGGTTCAAGTCCCTGTTCAGGCGGCTTGGTTAAAGAAAATGTATATCAATTGCATACTCTTTTCAGGATCCAATGAATGGGAATTCCAATTACAGATGGTTCAAAAAAGTCTTGATCGAGTCCTTACATACCCATCTGTGCTCTACTTTCTTTGACAAGGGTTAAGAAGACTTACCCAAACTGTATCATGTAGTTTGACATGTTGATTATCTTTTATCCAATTCAATGTTCAAAATGTAAGCTAGTGTCCGATTAATTTGATAAAGTTGGTCAACAACTTATAGGTCATCTTTTTATTTGTGAATCTCTGATCACCTTGTTGAATCAGGTCGGATCTCTGGTGCAATGGATTGCGGCTTGGAGTCCTAGGCGAATGTAGCAAAAGCATTCAAACGCTAAGGGTTCGAACACCAACTGGGTCAATTTTATCCCTCCTCTATTTTATAACTAATTGAAACAGTAACCAGCAATCCTGCTTCTCCATCACCAGAAACATTTACCAAAATGGCAGTGAAAGAAAGTCTACTTAAACAGAGACTGTTTGCTTTGAAAATGTTGCATAGTCTATGCCCAAGAGGAAATTCCCAATGATACTGCTGAAAATGTAATTTAGGAGTTAGTAATAGTATTTGGCCCTTTATTAATTTCACAGTGTCATTTTAAACACGTGATTTCTATGTCATCCGAAAATGAGATAGTACAAATTTCCGGAGTTATAATGGATTACGTGTGCTGCTGAAATTTCAAATGCTTATAATATCAATTCATTATTAAACTCTAGAATATTGATTGCTAATATGTAATTATATAAATATACAAAGTGTAGGTCAGTGTACGTCCACATTTGTTTAGCTGATTTTAAGGTAGAGTATAGCAGAGCCTGGATAGCTCAGTCGGTAGAGCATCAGACTTTTAATCTGAGGGTCCAGGGTTCAAGTCCCTGTTCAGGCGGTTGTTTCCTTTAAAGAAAAAGTACTCTAATTGTATGCTCTTTTTGTGGACCCCTGCATGACGAATAAGATATTCCATTACTAAAATTGCAAAAACGTCTTTCATGGAGTTGTGAAATACACATCTGTCTCACATATTATGTGCCATTTGACTAAACTTAAGTCGTACGTAGATTTACCAATGGTATCATGTAGTCTGAGACGGTGAATATCATTTCACCAATTCAATATTCAAAATATAGCCATGGTTATAGTATCAAATGAACTTTATAAAGCTGATCAACAGCTAATAGCTCATTATTTCATTTCAGATCATCTCTGCACCTCATTATAGCAGATTGGCTCTGTGGCGCAATGGATAGCGCATTGGACTTCTAGGTGAATGTAAAAAAGATATTCAAAGGTTGTGGGTTCGAATCCCACCAGAGTCAGTTTTATCCCTGTTATCCTGTTATCCCAAGTACCAATTCATTATTATATTCTCTGTATTTAGTACTAATACCGGCAACCATCTTAACCCCTTGCGTGCTGATGACAGAACGGTTCCGTCATCAGCTACGGGTGAGCTGTGCTGATGACGAAACCGTTCCGTCATGACTCCGCCCGCGCAAGGCGGAGTCAGCACAGGCGGAAAATACGCCCCGCACGCAAGGGGTTAAAAAACGTAGTGATAGTTGGGACACTTCCTAATGTTGATAATGCCATTTTGTGGGGTGCTGCCTCAGAGCCTGGATAGCTCAGTCGGTAGAGCATCAGACTTTTAATCTGAGGGCCCAGGGTTCAAGTCCCTGTTCAGGCGGCTTGGTTAAAGAAAATGTATATCAATTGCATACTCTTTTCAGGATCCAATGAATGGGAATTCCAATTACAGATGGTTCAAAAAAGTCTTGATCGAGTCCTTACATACCCATCTGTGCTCTACTTTCTTTGACAAGGGTTAAGAAGACTTACCCAAACTGTATCATGTAGTTTGACATGTTGATTATCTTTTATCCAATTCAATGTTCAAAATGTAAGCTAGTGTCCGATTAATTTGATAAAGTTGGTCAACCACTTATAGGTCATCTTTTTATTTGTGAATCTCTGATCACCTTGTTGAATCAGGTCGGATCTCTGGTGCAATGGATTGCGGCTTGGAGTCCTAGGCGAATGTAGCAAAAGCATTCAAACGCTAAGGGTTCGAACACCAACTGGGTCAATTTTATCCCTCCTCTATTTTATAACTAATTGAAACAGTAACCAGCAATCCTGCTTCTCCATCACCAGAAACATTTACCAAAATGGCAGTGAAAGAAAGTCTACTTAAACAGAGACTGTTTGCTTTGAAAATGTTGCATAGTCTATGCCCAAGAGGAAATTCCCAATGATACTGCTGAAAATGTAATTTAGGAGTTAGTAATAGTATTTGGCCCTTTATTAATTTCACTGTGTCATTTTAAACACGTGATTTCTATGTCATCCGAAAATGAGATAGTACAAATTTCCGGAGTTATAATGGATTACGTGTGCTGCTGAAATTTCAAATGCTTATAATATCAATTCATTATTAAACTCTAGAATATTGATTGCTAATATGTAATTATATAAATATACAAAGTGTAGGTCAGTGTACGTCCACATTTGTTTAGCTGATTTTAAGGTAGAGTATAGCAGAGCCTGGATAGCTCAGTCGGTAGAGCATCAGACTTTTAATCTGAGGGTCCAGGGTTCAAGTCCCTGTTCAGGCGGTTGTTTCCTTTAAAGAAAAAGTACTCTAATTGTATGCTCTTTTTGTGGACCCCTGCATGACGAATAAGATATTCCATTACTAAAATTGCAAAAACGTCTTTCATGGAGTTGTGAAATACACATCTGTCTCACATATTATGTGCCATTTGACTAAACTTAAGTCGTACGTAGATTTACCAATGGTATCATGTAGTCTGAGACGGTGAATATCATTTCACCAATTCAATATTCAAAATATAGCCATGGTTATAGTATCAAATGAACTTTATAAAGCTGATCAACAGCTAATTGCTCATTATTTCATTTCAGATCATCTCTGCACCTCATTATAGCAGATTGGCTCTGTGGCGCAATGGATAGCGCATTGGACTTCTAGGTGAATGTAAAAAAGTTATTCAAAGGTTGTGGGTTCGAATCCCAGCAGAGTCAGTTTTATCCCTGTTATCCTGTTATCCCAAGTACCAATTCATTATTATATTCTCTGTATTTAGTACTAATACCGGCAACCATCTTAACCCCTTGCGTGCTGATGACAGAACGGTTCCGTCATCAGCTACGGGTGAGCTGTGCTGATGACGAAACCGTTCCGTCATGACTCCGCCCGCGCAAGGCGGAGTCAGCACAGGCGGAAAATACGCCCCGCACGCAAGGGGTTAAAAAACGTAGTGATAGTTGGGACACTTCCTAATGTTGATAATGCCATTTTGTGGGGTGCTGCCTCAGAGCCTGGATAGCTCAGTCGGTAGAGCATCAGACTTTTAATCTGAGGGCCCAGGGTTCAAGTCCCTGTTCAGGCGGCTTGGTTAAAGAAAATGTATATCAAATGCATTCTCTTTTCAGGATCCAATGAATGGGAATTCCAATTACAGATGGTTCAAAAAAGTCTTGATCGAGTCCTTACATACCCATCTGTGCTCTACTTTCTTTGACAAGGGTTAAGAAGACTTACCCAAACTGTATCATGTAGTTTGACATGTTGATTATCTTTTATCCAATTCAATGTTCAAAATGTAAGCTAGTGTCAGATTAATTTGATAAAGTTGGTCAACCACTTATAGGTCATCTTTTTATTTGTGAATCTCTGATCACCTTGTTGAATCAGGTCGGATCTCTGGTGCAATGGATTGCGGCTTGGAGTCCTAGGCGAATGTAGCAAAAGCATTCAAACGCTAAGGGATCGAACACCAACTGGGTCAATTTTATCCCTCCTCTATTTTATAACTAATTGAAACAGTAACCAGCAATCCTGCTTCTCCATCACCAGAAACATTTACCAAAATGGCAGTGAAAGAAAGTCTACTTAAACAGAGACTGTTTGCTTTGAAAATGTTGCATAGTCTATGCCCAAGAGGAAATTCCCAATGATACTGCTGAAAATGTAATTTAGGAGTTAGTAATAGTATTTGGCCCTTTATTAATTTCACAGTGTCATTTTAAACACGTGATTTCTATGTCATCCGAAAATGAGATAGTACAAATTTCCGGAGTTATAATGGATTACGTGTGCTGCTGAAATTTCAAATGCTTATAATATCAATTCATTATTAAACTCTAGAATATTGATTGCTAATATGTAATTATATAAATATACAAAGTGTAGGTCAGTGTACGTCCACATTTGTTTAGCTGATTTTAAGGTAGAGTATAGCAGAGCCTGGATAGCTCAGTCGGTAGAGCATCAGACTTTTAATCTGAGGGTCCAGGGTTCAAGTCCCTGTTCAGGCGGTTGTTTCCTTTAAAGAAAAAGTACTCTAATTGTATGCTCTTTTTGTGGACCCCTGCATGACGAATAAGATATTCCATTACTAAAATTGCAAAAACGTCTTTCATGGAGTTGTGAAATACACATCTGTCTCACATATTATGTGCCATTTGACTAAACTTAAGTCGTACGTAGATTTACCAATGGTATCATGTAGTCTGAGACGGTGAATATCATTTCACCAATTCAATATTCAAAATATAGCCATGGTTATAGTATCAAATGAACTTTATAAAGCTGATCAACAGCTAATAGCTCATTATTTCATTTCAGATCATCTCTGCACCTCATTATAGCAGATTGGCTCTGTGGCGCAATGGATAGCGCATTGGACTTCTAGGTGAATGTAAAAAAGATATTCAAAGGTTGTGGGTTCGAATCCCACCAGAGTCAGTTTTATCCCTGTTATCCTGTTATCCCAAGTACCAATTCATTATTATATTCTCTGTATTTAGTACTAATACCGGCAACCATCTTAACCCCTTGCGTGCTGATGACAGAACGGTTCCGTCATCAGCTACGGGTGAGCTGTGCTGATGACGAAACCGTTCCGTCATGACTTCGCCCGCGCAAGGCGGAGTCAGCACAGGCGGAAAATACGCCCCGCACGCAAGGGGTTAAAAAACGTAGTGATAGTTGGGACACTTCCTAATGTTGATAATGCCATTTTGTGGGGTGCTGCCTCAGAGCCTGGATAGCTCAGTCGGTAGAGCATCAGACTTTTAATCTGAGGGCCCAGGGTTCAAGTCCCTGTTCAGGCGGCTTGGTTAAAGAAAATGTATATCAAATGCATTCTCTTTTCAGGATCCAATGAATGGGAATTCCAATTACAGATGGTTCAAAAAAGTCTTGATCGAGTCCTTACATACCCATCTGTGCTCTACTTTCTTTGACAAGGGTTAAGAAGACTTACCCAAACTGTATCATGTAGTTTGACATGTTGATTATCTTTTATCCAATTCAATGTTCAAAATGTAAGCTAGTGTCAGATTAATTTGATAAAGTTGGTCAACCACTTATAGGTCATCTTTTTATTTGTGAATCTCTGATCACCTTGTTGAATCAGGTCGGATCTCTGGTGCAATGGATTGCGGCTTGGAGTCCTAGGCGAATGTAGCAAAAGCATTCAAACGCTAAGGGATCGAACACCAACTGGGTCAATTTTATCCCTCCTCTATTTTATAACTAATTGAAACAGTAACCAGCAATCCTGCTTCTCCATCACCAGAAACATTTACCAAAATGGCAGTGAAAGAAAGTCTACTTAAACAGAGACTGTTTGCTTTGAAAATGTTGCATAGTCTATGCCCAAGAGGAAATTCCCAATGATACTGCTGAAAATGTAATTTAGGAGTTAGTAATAGTATTTGGCCCTTTATTAATTTCACTGTGTCATTTTAAACACGTGATTTCTATGTCATCCGAAAATGAGATAGTACAAATTTCCGGAGTTATAATGGATTACGTGTGCTGCTGAAATTTCAAATGCTTATAATATCAATTCATTATTAAACTCTAGAATATTGATTGCTAATATGTAATTATATAAATATACAAAGTGTAGGTCAGTGTACGTCCACATTTGTTTAGCTGATTTTAAGGTAGAGTATAGCAGAGCCTGGATAGCTCAGTCGGTAGAGCATCAGACTTTTAATCTGAGGGTCCAGGGTTCAAGTCCCTGTTCAGGCGGTTGTTTCCTTTAAAGAAAAAGTACTCTAATTGTATGCTCTTTTTGTGGACCCCTGCATGACGAATAAGATATTCCATTACTAAAATTGCAAAAACGTCTTTCATGGAGTTGTGAAATACACATCTGTCTCACATATTATGTGCCATTTGACTAAACTTAAGTCGTACGTAGATTTACCAATGGTATCATGTAGTCTGAGACGGTGAATATCATTTCACCAATTCAATATTCAAAATATAGCCATGGTTATAGTATCAAATGAACTTTATAAAGCTGATCAACAGCTAATAGCTCATTATTTCATTTCAGATCATCTCTGCACCTCATTATAGCAGATTGGCTCTGTGGCGCAATGGATAGCGCATTGGACTTCTAGGTGAATGTAAAAAAGATATTCAAAGGTTGTGGGTTCGAATCCCACCAGAGTCAGTTTTATCCCTGTTATCCTGTTATCCCAAGTACCAATTCATTATTATATTCTCTGTATTTAGTACTAATACCGGCAACCATCTTAACCCCTTGCGTGCTGATGACAGAACGGTTCCGTCATCAGCTACGGGTGAGCTGTGCTGATGACGAAACCGTTCCGTCATGACTTCGCCCGCGCAAGGCGGAGTCAGCACAGGCGGAAAATACGCCCCGCACGCAAGGGGTTAAAAAACGTAGTGATAGTTGGGACACTTCCTAATGTTGATAATGCCATTTTGTGGGGTGCTGCCTCAGAGCCTGGATAGCTCAGTCGGTAGAGCATCAGACTTTTAATCTGAGGGCCCAGGGTTCAAGTCCCTGTTCAGGCGGCTTGGTTAAAGAAAATGTATATCAAATGCATTCTCTTTTCAGGATCCAATGAATGGGAATTCCAATTACAGATGGTTCAAAAAAGTCTTGATCGAGTCCTTACATACCCATCTGTGCTCTACTTTCTTTGACAAGGGTTAAGAAGACTTACCCAAACTGTATCATGTAGTTTGACATGTTGATTATCTTTTATCCAATTCAATGTTCAAAATGTAAGCTAGTGTCAGATTAATTTGATAAAGTTGGTCAACCACTTATAGGTCATCTTTTTATTTGTGAATCTCTGATCACCTTGTTGAATCAGGTCGGATCTCTGGTGCAATGGATTGCGGCTTGGAGTCCTAGGCGAATGTAGCAAAAGCATTCAAACGCTAAGGGATCGAACACCAACTGGGTCAATTTTATCCCTCCTCTATTTTATAACTAATTGAAACAGTAACCAGCAATCCTGCTTCTCCATCACCAGAAACATTTACCAAAATGGCAGTGAAAGAAAGTCTACTTAAACAGAGACTGTTTGCTTTGAAAATGTTGCATAGTCTATGCCCAAGAGGAAATTCCCAATGATACTGCTGAAAATGTAATTTAGGAGTTAGTAATAGTATTTGGCCCTTTATTAATTTCACTGTGTCATTTTAAACACGTGATTTCTATGTCATCCGAAAATGAGATAGTACAAATTTCCGGAGTTATAATGGATTACGTGTGCTGCTGAAATTTCAAATGCTTATAATATCAATTCATTATTAAACTCTAGAATATTGATTGCTAATATGTAATTATATAAATATACAAAGTGTAGGTCAGTGTACGTCCACATTTGTTTAGCTGATTTTAAGGTAGAGTATAGCAGAGCCTGGATAGCTCAGTCGGTAGAGCATCAGACTTTTAATCTGAGGGTCCAGGGTTCAAGTCCCTGTTCAGGCGGTTGTTTCCTTTAAAGAAAAAGTACTCTAATTGTATGCTCTTTTTGTGGACCCCTGCATGACGAATAAGATATTCCATTACTAAAATTGCAAAAACGTCTTTCATGGAGTTGTGAAATACACATCTGTCTCACATATTATGTGCCATTTGACTAAACTTAAGTCGTACGTAGATTTACCAATGGTATCATGTAGTCTGAGACGGTGAATATCATTTCACCAATTCAATATTCAAAATATAGCCATGGTTATAGTATCAAATGAACTTTATAAAGCTGATCAACAGCTAATAGCTCATTATTTCATTTCAGATCATCTCTGCACCTCATTATAGCAGATTGGCTCTGTGGCGCAATGGATAGCGCATTGGACTTCTAGGTGAATGTAAAAAAGATATTCAAAGGTTGTGGGTTCGAATCCCACCAGAGTCAGTTTTATCCCTGTTATCCTGTTATCCCAAGTACCAATTCATTATTATATTCTCTGTATTTAGTACTAATACCGGCAACCATCTTAACCCCTTGCGTGCTGATGACAGAACGGTTCCGTCATCAGCTACGGGTGAGCTGTGCTGATGACGAAACCGTTCCGTCATGACTCCGCCCGCGCAAGGCGGAGTCAGCACAGGCGGAAAATACGCCCCGCACGCAAGGGGTTAAAAAACGTAGTGATAGTTGGGACACTTCCTAATGTTGATAATGTCATTTTGTGGGGTGCTGCCTCAGAGCCTGGATAGCTCAGTCGGTAGAGCATCAGACTTTTAATCTGAGGGCCCAGGGTTCAAGTCCCTGTTCAGGCGGCTTGGTTAAAGAAAATGTATATCAATTGCATACTCTTTTCAGGATCCAATGAATGGGAATTCCAATTACAGATGGTTCAAAAAAGTCTTGATCGAGTCCTTACATACCCATCTGTGCTCTACTTTCTTTGACAAGGGTTAAGAAGACTTACCCAAACTGTATCATGTAGTTTGACATGTTGATTATCTTTTATCCAATTCAATGTTCAAAATGTAAGCTAGTGTCCGATTAATTTGATAAAGTTGGTCAACAACTTATAGGTCATCTTTTTATTTGTGAATCTCTGATCACCTTGTTGAATCAGGTCAGATCTCTGGTGCAATGGATTGCGGCTTGGAGTCCTAGGCGAATGTAGCAAAAGCATTCAAACGCTAAGGGTTCGAACACCAACTGGGTCAATTTTATCCCTCCTCTATTTTATAACTAATTGAAACAGTAACCAGCAATCCTGCTTCTCCATCACCAGAAACATTTACCAAAATGGCAGTGAAAGAAAGTCTACTTAAACAGAGACTGTTTGCTTTGAAAATGTTGCATAGTCTATGCCCAAGAGGAAATTCCCAATGATACTGCTGAAAATGTAATTTAGGAGTTAGTAATAGTATTTGGCCCTTTATTAATTTCACAGTGTCATTTTAAACACGTGATTTCTATGTCATCCGAAAATGAGATAGTACAAATTTCCGGAGTTATAATGGATTACGTGTGCTGCTGAAATTTCAAATGCTTATAATATCAATTCATTATTAAACTCTAGAATATTGATTGCTAATATGTAATTATATAAATATACAAAGTGTAGGTCAGTGTACGTCCACATTTGTTTAGCTGATTTTAAGGTAGAGTATAGCAGAGCCTGGATAGCTCAGTCGGTAGAGCATCAGACTTTTAATCTGAGGGTCCAGGGTTCAAGTCCCTGTTCAGGCGGTTGTTTCCTTTAAAGAAAAAGTACTCTAATTGTATGCTCTTTTTGTGGACCCCTGCATGACGAATAAGATATTCCATTACTAAAATTGCAAAAACGTCTTTCATGGAGTTGTGAAATACACATCTGTCTCACATATTATGTGCCATTTGACTAAACTTAAGTCGTACGTAGATTTACCAATGGTATCATGTAGTCTGAGACGGTGAATATCATTTCACCAATTCAATATTCAAAATATAGCCATGGTTATAGTATCAAATGAACTTTATAAAGCTGATCAACAGCTAATAGCTCATTATTTCATTTCAGATCATCTCTGCACCTCATTATAGCAGATTGGCTCTGTGGCGCAATGGATAGCGCATTGGACTTCTAGGTGAATGTAAAAAAGATATTCAAAGGTTGTGGGTTCGAATCCCACCAGAGTCAGTTTTATCCCTGTTATCCTGTTATCCCAAGTACCAATTCATTATTATATTCTCTGTATTTAGTACTAATACCGGCAACCATCTTAACCCCTTGCGTGCTGATGACAGAACGGTTCCGTCATCAGCTACGGGTGAGCTGTGCTGATGACGAAACCGTTCCGTCATGACTCCGCCCGCGCAAGGCGGAGTCAGCACAGGCGGAAAATACGCCCCGCACGCAAGGGGTTAAAAAACGTAGTGATAGTTGGGACACTTCCTAATGTTGATAATGCCATTTTGTGGGGTGCTGCCTCAGAGCCTGGATAGCTCAGTCGGTAGAGCATCAGACTTTTAATCTGAGGGCCCAGGGTTCAAGTCCCTGTTCAGGCGGCTTGGTTAAAGAAAATGTATATCAAATGCATTCTCTTTTCAGGATCCAATGAATGGGAATTCCAATTACAGATGGTTCAAAAAAGTCTTGATCGAGTCCTTACATACCCATCTGTGCTCTACTTTCTTTGACAAGGGTTAAGAAGACTTACCCAAACTGTATCATGTAGTTTGACATGTTGATTATCTTTTATCCAATTCAATGTTCAAAATGTAAGCTAGTGTCAGATTAATTTGATAAAGTTGGTCAACCACTTATAGGTCATCTTTTTATTTGTGAATCTCTGATCACCTTGTTGAATCAGGTCGGATCTCTGGTGCAATGGATTGCGGCTTGGAGTCCTAGGCGAATGTAGCAAAAGCATTCAAACGCTAAGGGATCGAACACCAACTGGGTCAATTTTATCCCTCCTCTATTTTATAACTAATTGAAACAGTAACCAGCAATCCTGCTTCTCCATCACCAGAAACATTTACCAAAATGGCAGTGAAAGAAAGTCTACTTAAACAGAGACTGTTTGCTTTGAAAATGTTGCATAGTCTATGCCCAAGAGGAAATTCCCAATGATACTGCTGAAAATGTAATTTAGGAGTTAGTAATAGTATTTGGCCCTTTATTAATTTCACAGTGTCATTTTAAACACGTGATTTCTATGTCATCCGAAAATGAGATAGTACAAATTTCCGGAGTTATAATGGATTACGTGTGCTGCTGAAATTTCAAATGCTTATAATATCAATTCATTATTAAACTCTAGAATATTGATTGCTAATATGTAATTATATAAATATACAAAGTGTAGGTCAGTGTACGTCCACATTTGTTTAGCTGATTTTAAGGTAGAGTATAGCAGAGCCTGGATAGCTCAGTCGGTAGAGCATCAGACTTTTAATCTGAGGGTCCAGGGTTCAAGTCCCTGTTCAGGCGGTTGTTTCCTTTAAAGAAAAAGTACTCTAATTGTATGCTCTTTTTGTGGACCCCTGCATGACGAATAAGATATTCCATTACTAAAATTGCAAAAACGTCTTTCATGGAGTTGTGAAATACACATCTGTCTCACATATTATGTGCCATTTGACTAAACTTAAGTCGTACGTAGATTTACCAATGGTATCATGTAGTCTGAGACGGTGAATATCATTTCACCAATTCAATATTCAAAATATAGCCATGGTTATAGTATCAAATGAACTTTATAAAGCTGATCAACAGCTAATAGCTCATTATTTCATTTCAGATCATCTCTGCACCTCATTATAGCAGATTGGCTCTGTGGCGCAATGGATAGCGCATTGGACTTCTAGGTGAATGTAAAAAAGATATTCAAAGGTTGTGGGTTCGAATCCCACCAGAGTCAGTTTTATCCCTGTTATCCTGTTATCCCAAGTACCAATTCATTATTATATTCTCTGTATTTAGTACTAATACCGGCAACCATCTTAACCCCTTGCGTGCTGATGACAGAACGGTTCCGTCATCAGCTACGGGTGAGCTGTGCTGATGACGAAACCGTTCCGTCATGACTTCGCCCGCGCAAGGCGGAGTCAGCACAGGCGGAAAATACGCCCCGCACGCAAGGGGTTAAAAAACGTAGTGATAGTTGGGACACTTCCTAATGTTGATAATGCCATTTTGTGGGGTGCTGCCTCAGAGCCTGGATAGCTCAGTCGGTAGAGCATCAGACTTTTAATCTGAGGGCCCAGGGTTCAAGTCCCTGTTCAGGCGGCTTGGTTAAAGAAAATGTATATCAAATGCATTCTCTTTTCAGGATCCAATGAATGGGAATTCCAATTACAGATGGTTCAAAAAAGTCTTGATCGAGTCCTTACATACCCATCTGTGCTCTACTTTCTTTGACAAGGGTTAAGAAGACTTACCCAAACTGTATCATGTAGTTTGACATGTTGATTATCTTTTATCCAATTCAATGTTCAAAATGTAAGCTAGTGTCAGATTAATTTGATAAAGTTGGTCAACCACTTATAGGTCATCTTTTTATTTGTGAATCTCTGATCACCTTGTTGAATCAGGTCGGATCTCTGGTGCAATGGATTGCGGCTTGGAGTCCTAGGCGAATGTAGCAAAAGCATTCAAACGCTAAGGGATCGAACACCAACTGGGTCAATTTTATCCCTCCTCTATTTTATAACTAATTGAAACAGTAACCAGCAATCCTGCTTCTCCATCACCAGAAACATTTACCAAAATGGCAGTGAAAGAAAGTCTACTTAAACAGAGACTGTTTGCTTTGAAAATGTTGCATAGTCTATGCCCAAGAGGAAATTCCCAATGATACTGCTGAAAATGTAATTTAGGAGTTAGTAATAGTATTTGGCCCTTTATTAATTTCACTGTGTCATTTTAAACACGTGATTTCTATGTCATCCGAAAATGAGATAGTACAAATTTCCGGAGTTATAATGGATTACGTGTGCTGCTGAAATTTCAAATGCTTATAATATCAATTCATTATTAAACTCTAGAATATTGATTGCTAATATGTAATTATATAAATATACAAAGTGTAGGTCAGTGTACGTCCACATTTGTTTAGCTGATTTTAAGGTAGAGTATAGCAGAGCCTGGATAGCTCAGTCGGTAGAGCATCAGACTTTTAATCTGAGGGTCCAGGGTTCAAGTCCCTGTTCAGGCGGTTGTTTCCTTTAAAGAAAAAGTACTCTAATTGTATGCTCTTTTTGTGGACCCCTGCATGACGAATAAGATATTCCATTACTAAAATTGCAAAAACGTCTTTCATGGAGTTGTGAAATACACATCTGTCTCACATATTATGTGCCATTTGACTAAACTTAAGTCGTACGTAGATTTACCAATGGTATCATGTAGTCTGAGACGGTGAATATCATTTCACCAATTCAATATTCAAAATATAGCCATGGTTATAGTATCAAATGAACTTTATAAAGCTGATCAACAGCTAATAGCTCATTATTTCATTTCAGATCATCTCTGCACCTCATTATAGCAGATTGGCTCTGTGGCGCAATGGATAGCGCATTGGACTTCTAGGTGAATGTAAAAAAGATATTCAAAGGTTGTGGGTTCGAATCCCACCAGAGTCAGTTTTATCCCTGTTATCCTGTTATCCCAAGTACCAATTCATTATTATATTCTCTGTATTTAGTACTAATACCGGCAACCATCTTAACCCCTTGCGTGCTGATGACAGAACGGTTCCGTCATCAGCTACGGGTGAGCTGTGCTGATGACGAAACCGTTCCGTCATGACTTCGCCCGCGCAAGGCGGAGTCAGCACAGGCGGAAAATACGCCCCGCACGCAAGGGGTTAAAAAACGTAGTGATAGTTGGGACACTTCCTAATGTTGATAATGCCATTTTGTGGGGTGCTGCCTCAGAGCCTGGATAGCTCAGTCGGTAGAGCATCAGACTTTTAATCTGAGGGCCCAGGGTTCAAGTCCCTGTTCAGGCGGCTTGGTTAAAGAAAATGTATATCAAATGCATTCTCTTTTCAGGATCCAATGAATGGGAATTCCAATTACAGATGGTTCAAAAAAGTCTTGATCGAGTCCTTACATACCCATCTGTGCTCTACTTTCTTTGACAAGGGTTAAGAAGACTTACCCAAACTGTATCATGTAGTTTGACATGTTGATTATCTTTTATCCAATTCAATGTTCAAAATGTAAGCTAGTGTCAGATTAATTTGATAAAGTTGGTCAACCACTTATAGGTCATCTTTTTATTTGTGAATCTCTGATCACCTTGTTGAATCAGGTCGGATCTCTGGTGCAATGGATTGCGGCTTGGAGTCCTAGGCGAATGTAGCAAAAGCATTCAAACGCTAAGGGATCGAACACCAACTGGGTCAATTTTATCCCTCCTCTATTTTATAACTAATTGAAACAGTAACCAGCAATCCTGCTTCTCCATCACCAGAAACATTTACCAAAATGGCAGTGAAAGAAAGTCTACTTAAACAGAGACTGTTTGCTTTGAAAATGTTGCATAGTCTATGCCCAAGAGGAAATTCCCAATGATACTGCTGAAAATGTAATTTAGGAGTTAGTAATAGTATTTGGCCCTTTATTAATTTCACTGTGTCATTTTAAACACGTGATTTCTATGTCATCCGAAAATGAGATAGTACAAATTTCCGGAGTTATAATGGATTACGTGTGCTGCTGAAATTTCAAATGCTTATAATATCAATTCATTATTAAACTCTAGAATATTGATTGCTAATATGTAATTATATAAATATACAAAGTGTAGGTCAGTGTACGTCCACATTTGTTTAGCTGATTTTAAGGTAGAGTATAGCAGAGCCTGGATAGCTCAGTCGGTAGAGCATCAGACTTTTAATCTGAGGGTCCAGGGTTCAAGTCCCTGTTCAGGCGGTTGTTTCCTTTAAAGAAAAAGTACTCTAATTGTATGCTCTTTTTGTGGACCCCTGCATGACGAATAAGATATTCCATTACTAAAATTGCAAAAACGTCTTTCATGGAGTTGTGAAATACACATCTGTCTCACATATTATGTGCCATTTGACTAAACTTAAGTCGTACGTAGATTTACCAATGGTATCATGTAGTCTGAGACGGTGAATATCATTTCACCAATTCAATATTCAAAATATAGCCATGGTTATAGTATCAAATGAACTTTATAAAGCTGATCAACAGCTAATAGCTCATTATTTCATTTCAGATCATCTCTGCACCTCATTATAGCAGATTGGCTCTGTGGCGCAATGGATAGCGCATTGGACTTCTAGGTGAATGTAAAAAAGATATTCAAAGGTTGTGGGTTCGAATCCCACCAGAGTCAGTTTTATCCCTGTTATCCTGTTATCCCAAGTACCAATTCATTATTATATTCTCTGTATTTAGTACTAATACCGGCAACCATCTTAACCCCTTGCGTGCTGATGACAGAACGGTTCCGTCATCAGCTACGGGTGAGCTGTGCTGATGACGAAACCGTTCCGTCATGACTCCGCCCGCGCAAGGCGGAGTCAGCACAGGCGGAAAATACGCCCCGCACGCAAGGGGTTAAAAAACGTAGTGATAGTTGGGACACTTCCTAATGTTGATAATGTCATTTTGTGGGGTGCTGCCTCAGAGCCTGGATAGCTCAGTCGGTAGAGCATCAGACTTTTAATCTGAGGGCCCAGGGTTCAAGTCCCTGTTCAGGCGGCTTGGTTAAAGAAAATGTATATCAATTGCATACTCTTTTCAGGATCCAATGAATGGGAATTCCAATTACAGATGGTTCAAAAAAGTCTTGATCGAGTCCTTACATACCCATCTGTGCTCTACTTTCTTTGACAAGGGTTAAGAAGACTTACCCAAACTGTATCATGTAGTTTGACATGTTGATTATCTTTTATCCAATTCAATGTTCAAAATGTAAGCTAGTGTCCGATTAATTTGATAAAGTTGGTCAACAACTTATAGGTCATCTTTTTATTTGTGAATCTCTGATCACCTTGTTGAATCAGGTCAGATCTCTGGTGCAATGGATTGCGGCTTGGAGTCCTAGGCGAATGTAGCAAAAGCATTCAAACGCTAAGGGTTCGAACACCAACTGGGTCAATTTTATCCCTCCTCTATTTTATAACTAATTGAAACAGTAACCAGCAATCCTGCTTCTCCATCACCAGAAACATTTACCAAAATGGCAGTGAAAGAAAGTCTACTTAAACAGAGACTGTTTGCTTTGAAAATGTTGCATAGTCTATGCCCAAGAGGAAATTCCCAATGATACTGCTGAAAATGTAATTTAGGAGTTAGTAATAGTATTTGGCCCTTTATTAATTTCACAGTGTCATTTTAAACACGTGATTTCTATGTCATCCGAAAATGAGATAGTACAAATTTCCGGAGTTATAATGGATTACGTGTGCTGCTGAAATTTCAAATGCTTATAATATCAATTCATTATTAAACTCTAGAATATTGATTGCTAATATGTAATTATATAAATATACAAAGTGTAGGTCAGTGTACGTCCACATTTGTTTAGCTGATTTTAAGGTAGAGTATAGCAGAGCCTGGATAGCTCAGTCGGTAGAGCATCAGACTTTTAATCTGAGGGTCCAGGGTTCAAGTCCCTGTTCAGGCGGTTGTTTCCTTTAAAGAAAAAGTACTCTAATTGTATGCTCTTTTTGTGGACCCCTGCATGACGAATAAGATATTCCATTACTAAAATTGCAAAAACGTCTTTCATGGAGTTGTGAAATACACATCTGTCTCACATATTATGTGCCATTTGACTAAACTTAAGTCGTACGTAGATTTACCAATGGTATCATGTAGTCTGAGACGGTGAATATCATTTCACCAATTCAATATTCAAAATATAGCCATGGTTATAGTATCAAATGAACTTTATAAAGCTGATCAACAGCTAATAGCTCATTATTTCATTTCAGATCATCTCTGCACCTCATTATAGCAGATTGGCTCTGTGGCGCAATGGATAGCGCATTGGACTTCTAGGTGAATGTAAAAAAGATATTCAAAGGTTGTGGGTTCGAATCCCACCAGAGTCAGTTTTATCCCTGTTATCCTGTTATCCCAAGTACCAATTCATTATTATATTCTCTGTATTTAGTACTAATACCGGCAACCATCTTAACCCCTTGCGTGCTGATGACAGAACGGTTCCGTCATCAGCTACGGGTGAGCTGTGCTGATGACGAAACCGTTCCGTCATGACTCCGCCCGCGCAAGGCGGAGTCAGCACAGGCGGAAAATACGCCCCGCACGCAAGGGGTTAAAAAACGTAGTGATAGTTGGGACACTTCCTAATGTTGATAATGTCATTTTGTGGGGTGCTGCCTCAGAGCCTGGATAGCTCAGTCGGTAGAGCATCAGACTTTTAATCTGAGGGCCCAGGGTTCAAGTCCCTGTTCAGGCGGCTTGGTTAAAGAAAATGTATATCAATTGCATACTCTTTTCAGGATCCAATGAATGGGAATTCCAATTACAGATGGTTCAAAAAAGTCTTGATCGAGTCCTTACATACCCATCTGTGCTCTACTTTCTTTGACAAGGGTTAAGAAGACTTACCCAAACTGTATCATGTAGTTTGACATGTTGATTATCTTTTATCCAATTCAATGTTCAAAATGTAAGCTAGTGTCCGATTAATTTGATAAAGTTGGTCAACAACTTATAGGTCATCTTTTTATTTGTGAATCTCTGATCACCTTGTTGAATCAGGTCGGATCTCTGGTGCAATGGATTGCGGCTTGGAGTCCTAGGCGAATGTAGCAAAAGCATTCAAACGCTAAGGGTTCGAACACCAACTGGGTCAATTTTATCCCTCCTCTATTTTATAACTAATTGAAACAGTAACCAGCAATCCTGCTTCTCCATCACCAGAAACATTTACCAAAATGGCAGTGAAAGAAAGTCTACTTAAACAGAGACTGTTTGCTTTGAAAATGTTGCATAGTCTATGCCCAAGAGGAAATTCCCAATGATACTGCTGAAAATGTAATTTAGGAGTTAGTAATAGTATTTGGCCCTTTATTAATTTCACAGTGTCATTTTAAACACGTGATTTCTATGTCATCCGAAAATGAGATAGTACAAATTTCCGGAGTTATAATGGATTACGTGTGCTGCTGAAATTTCAAATGCTTATAATATCAATTCATTATTAAACTCTAGAATATTGATTGCTAATATGTAATTATATAAATATACAAAGTGTAGGTCAGTGTACGTCCACATTTGTTTAGCTGATTTTAAGGTAGAGTATAGCAGAGCCTGGATAGCTCAGTCGGTAGAGCATCAGACTTTTAATCTGAGGGTCCAGGGTTCAAGTCCCTGTTCAGGCGGTTGTTTCCTTTAAAGAAAAAGTACTCTAATTGTATGCTCTTTTTGTGGACCCCTGCATGACGAATAAGATATTCCATTACTAAAATTGCAAAAACGTCTTTCATGGAGTTGTGAAATACACATCTGTCTCACATATTATGTGCCATTTGACTAAACTTAAGTCGTACGTAGATTTACCAATGGTATCATGTAGTCTGAGACGGTGAATATCATTTCACCAATTCAATATTCAAAATATAGCCATGGTTATAGTATCAAATGAACTTTATAAAGCTGATCAACAGCTAATAGCTCATTATTTCATTTCAGATCATCTCTGCACCTCATTATAGCAGATTGGCTCTGTGGCGCAATGGATAGCGCATTGGACTTCTAGGTGAATGTAAAAAAGATATTCAAAGGTTGTGGGTTCGAATCCCACCAGAGTCAGTTTTATCCCTGTTATCCTGTTATCCCAAGTACCAATTCATTATTATATTCTCTGTATTTAGTACTAATACCGGCAACCATCTTAACCCCTTGCGTGCTGATGACAGAACGGTTCCGTCATCAGCTACGGGTGAGCTGTGCTGATGACGAAACCGTTCCGTCATGACTCCGCCCGCGCAAGGCGGAGTCAGCACAGGCGGAAAATACGCCCCGCACGCAAGGGGTTAAAAAACGTAGTGATAGTTGGGACACTTCCTAATGTTGATAATGCCATTTTGTGGGGTGCTGCCTCAGAGCCTGGATAGCTCAGTCGGTAGAGCATCAGACTTTTAATCTGAGGGCCCAGGGTTCAAGTCCCTGTTCAGGCGGCTTGGTTAAAGAAAATGTATATCAAATGCATACTCTTTTCAGGATCCAATGAATGGGAATTCCAATTACAGATGGTTCAAAAAAGTCTTGATCGAGTCCTTACATACCCATCTGTGCTCTACTTTCTTTGACAAGGGTTAAGAAGACTTACCCAAACTGTATCATGTAGTTTGACATGTTGATTATCTTTTATCCAATTCAATGTTCAAAATGTAAGCTAGTGTCAGATTAATTTGATAAAGTTGGTCAACCACTTATAGGTCATCTTTTTATTTGTGAATCTCTGATCACCTTGTTGAATCAGGTCGGATCTCTGGTGCAATGGATTGCGGCTTGGAGTCCTAGGCGAATGTAGCAAAAGCATTCAAACGCTAAGGGATCGAACACCAACTGGGTCAATTTTATCCCTCCTCTATTTTATAACTAATTGAAACAGTAACCAGCAATCCTGCTTCTCCATCACCAGAAACATTTACCAAAATGACAGTGAAAGAAAGTCTACTTAAACAGAGACTGTTTGCTTTGAAAATGTTGCATAGTCTATGCCCAAGAGGAAATTCCCAATGATACTGCTGAAAATGTAATTTAGGAGTTAGTAATAGTATTTGGCCCTTTATTAATTTCACTGTGTCATTTTAAACACGTGATTTCTATGTCATCCGAAAATGAGATAGTACAAATTTCCGGAGTTATAATGGATTACGTGTGCTGCTGAAATTTCAAATGCTTATAATATCAATTCATTATTAAACTCTAGAATATTGATTGCTAATATGTAATTATATAAATATACAAAGTGTAGGTCAGTGTACGTCCACATTTGTTTAGCTGATTTTAAGGTAGAGTATAGCAGAGCCTGGATAGCTCAGTCGGTAGAGCATCAGACTTTTAATCTGAGGGTCCAGGGTTCAAGTCCCTGTTCAGGCGGTTGTTTCCTTTAAAGAAAAAGTACTCTAATTGTATGCTCTTTTTGTGGACCCCTGCATGACGAATAAGATATTCCATTACTAAAATTGCAAAAACGTCTTTCATGGAGTTGTGAAATACACATCTGTCTCACATATTATGTGCCATTTGACTAAACTTAAGTCGTACGTAGATTTACCAATGGTATCATGTAGTCTGAGACGGTGAATATCATTTCACCAATTCAATATTCAAAATATAGCCATGGTTATAGTATCAAATGAACTTTATAAAGCTGATCAACAGCTAATAGCTCATTATTTCATTTCAGATCATCTCTGCACCTCATTATAGCAGATTGGCTCTGTGGCGCAATGGATAGCGCATTGGACTTCTAGGTGAATGTAAAAAAGATATTCAAAGGTTGTGGGTTCGAATCCCACCAGAGTCAGTTTTATCCCTGTTATCCTGTTATCCCAAGTACCAATTCATTATTATATTCTCTGTATTTAGTACTAATACCGGCAACCATCTTAACCCCTTGCGTGCTGATGACAGAACGGTTCCGTCATCAGCTACGGGTGAGCTGTGCTGATGACGAAACCGTTCCGTCATGACTCCGCCCGCGCAAGGCGGAGTCAGCACAGGCGGAAAATACGCCCCGCACGCAAGGGGTTAAAAAACGTAGTGATAGTTGGGACACTTCCTAATGTTGATAATGT
Organism: Lissotriton vulgaris; assembly: GCF_964263255.1. Lineage (NCBI taxonomy): Eukaryota > Metazoa > Chordata > Amphibia > Caudata > Salamandridae > Lissotriton > Lissotriton vulgaris. Next base: position 228,906,666 of record NC_141686.1, on the reverse strand, counting down.
CATTTTGTGGGGTGCTGCCTCAGAGCCTGGATAGCTCAGTCGGTAGAGCATCAGACTTTTAATCTGAGGGCCCAGGGTTCAAGTCCCTGTTCAGGCGGCTTGGTTAAAGAAAATGTATATCAATTGCATACTCTTTTCAGGATCCAATGAATGGGAATTCCAATTACAGATGGTTCAAAAAAGTCTTGATCGAGTCCTTACATACCCATCTGTGCTCTACTTTCTTTGACAAGGGTTAAGAAGACTTACCCAAACTGTATCATGTAGTTTGACATGTTGATTATCTTTTATCCAATTCAATGTTCAAAATGTAAGCTAGTGTCAGATTAATTTGATAAAGTTGGTCAACCACTTATAGGTCATCTTTTTATTTGTGAATCTCTGATCACCTTGTTGAATCAGGTCGGATCTCTGGTGCAATGGATTGCGGCTTGGAGTCCTAGGCGAATGTAGCAAAAGCATTCAAACGCTAAGGGATCGAACACCAACTGGGTCAATTTTATCCCTCCTCTATTTTATAACTAATTGAAACAGTAACCAGCAATCCTGCTTCTCCATCACCAGAAACATTTACCAAAATGGCAGTGAAAGAAAGTCTACTTAAACAGAGACTGTTTGCTTTGAAAATGTTGCATAGTCTATGCCCAAGAGGAAATTCCCAATGATACTGCTGAAAATGTAATTTAGGAGTTAGTAATAGTATTTGGCCCCTTATTAATTTCACTGTGTCATTTTAAACACGTGATTTCTATGTCATCCGAAAATGAGATAGTACAAATTTCCGGAGTTATAATGGATTACGTGTGCTGCTGAAATTTCAAATGCTTATAATATCAATTCATTATTAAACTCTAGAATATTGATTGCTAATATGTAATTATATAAATATACAAAGTGTAGGTCAGTGTACGTCCACATTTGTTTAGCTGATTTTAAGGTAGAGTATAGCAGAGCCTGGATAGCTCAGTCGGTAGAGCATCAGACTTTTAATCTGAGGGTCCAGGGTTCAAGTCCCTGTTCAGGCGGTTGTTTCCTTTAAAGAAAAAGTACTCTAATTGTATGCTCTTTTTGTGGACCCCTGCATGACGAATAAGATATTCCATTACTAAAATTGCAAAAACGTCTTTCATGGAGTTGTGAAATACACATCTGTCTCACATATTATGTGCCATTTGACTAAACTTAAGTCGTACGTAGATTTACCAATGGTATCATGTAGTCTGAGACGGTGAATATCATTTCACCAATTCAATATTCAAAATATAGCCATGGTTATAGTATCAAATGAACTTTATAAAGCTGATCAACAGCTAATAGCTCATTATTTCATTTCAGATCATCTCTGCACCTCATTATAGCAGATTGGCTCTGTGGCGCAATGGATAGCGCATTGGACTTCTAGGTGAATGTAAAAAAGATATTCAAAGGTTGTGGGTTCGAATCCCACCAGAGTCAGTTTTATCCCTGTTATCCTGTTATCCCAAGTACCAATTCATTATTATATTCTCTGTATTTAGTACTAATACCGGCAACCATCTTAACCCCTTGCGTGCTGATGACAGAACGGTTCCGTCATCAGCTACGGGTGAGCTGTGCTGATGACGAAACCGTTCCGTCATGACTCCGCCCGCGCAAGGCGGAGTCAGCACAGGCGGAAAATACGCCCCGCACGCAAGGGGTTAAAAAACGTAGTGATAGTTGGGACACTTCCTAATGTTGATAATGCCATTTTGTGGGGTGCTGCCTCAGAGCCTGGATAGCTCAGTCGGTAGAGCATCAGACTTTTAATCTGAGGGCCCAGGGTTCAAGTCCCTGTTCAGGCGGCTTGGTTAAAGAAAATGTATATCAAATGCATACTTTTTTCAGGATCCAATGAATGGGAATTCCAATTACAGATGGTTCAAAAAAGTCTTGATCGAGTCCTTACATACCCATCTGTGCTCTACTTTCTTTGACAAGGGTTAAGAAGACTTACCCAAACTGTATCATGTAGTTTGACATGTTGATTATCTTTTATCCAATTCAATGTTCAAAATGTAAGCTAGTGTCAGATTAATTTGATAAAGTTGGTCAACCACTTATAGGTCATCTTTTTATTTGTGAATCTCTGATCACCTTGTTGAATCAGGTCGGATCTCTGGTGCAATGGATTGCGGCTTGGAGTCCTAGGCGAATGTAGCAAAAGCATTCAAACGCTAAGGGATCGAACACCAACTGGGTCAATTTTATCCCTCCTCTATTTTATAACTAATTGAAACAGTAACCAGCAATCCTGCTTCTCCATCACCAGAAACATTTACCAAAATGGCAGTGAAAGAAAGTCTACTTAAACAGAGACTGTTTGCTTTGAAAATGTTGCATAGTCTATGCCCAAGAGGAAATTCCCAATGATACTGCTGAAAATGTAATTTAGGAGTTAGTAATAGTATTTGGCCCTTTATTAATTTCACTGTGTCATTTTAAACACGTGATTTCTATGTCATCCGAAAATGAGATAGTACAAATTTCCGGAGTTATAATGGATTACGTGTGCTGCTGAAATTTCAAATGCTTATAATATCAATTCATTATTAAACTCTAGAATATTGATTGCTAATATGTAATTATATAAATATACAAAGTGTAGGTCAGTGTACGTCCACATTTGTTTAGCTGATTTTAAGGTAGAGTATAGCAGAGCCTGGATAGCTCAGTCGGTAGAGCATCAGACTTTTAATCTGAGGGTCCAGGGTTCAAGTCCCTGTTCAGGCGGTTGTTTCCTTTAAAGAAAAAGTACTCTAATTGTATGCTCTTTTTGTGGACCCCTGCATGACGAATAAGATATTCCATTACTAAAATTGCAAAAACGTCTTTCATGGAGTTGTGAAATACACATCTGTCTCACATATTATGTGCCATTTGACTAAACTTAAGTCGTACGTAGATTTACCAATGGTATCATGTAGTCTGAGACGGTGAATATCATTTCACCAATTCAATATTCAAAATATAGCCATGGTTATAGTATCAAATGAACTTTATAAAGCTGATCAACAGCTAATAGCTCATTATTTCATTTCAGATCATCTCTGCACCTCATTATAGCAGATTGGCTCTGTGGCGCAATGGATAGCGCATTGGACTTCTAGGTGAATGTAAAAAAGATATTCAAAGGTTGTGGGTTCGAATCCCACCAGAGTCAGTTTTATCCCTGTTATCCTGTTATCCCAAGTACCAATTCATTATTATATTCTCTGTATTTAGTACTAATACCGGCAACCATCTTAACCCCTTGCGTGCTGATGACAGAACGGTTCCGTCATCAGCTACGGGTGAGCTGTGCTGATGACGAAACCGTTCCGTCATGACTCCGCCCGCGCAAGGCGGAGTCAGCACAGGCGGAAAATACGCCCCGCACGCAAGGGGTTAAAAAACGTAGTGATAGTTGGGACACTTCCTAATGTTGATAATGTCATTTTGTGGGGTGCTGCCTCAGAGCCTGGATAGCTCAGTCGGTAGAGCATCAGACTTTTAATCTGAGGGCCCAGGGTTCAAGTCCCTGTTCAGGCGGCTTGGTTAAAGAAAATGTATATCAATTGCATACTCTTTTCAGGATCCAATGAATGGGAATTCCAATTACAGATGGTTCAAAAAAGTCTTGATCGAGTCCTTACATACCCATCTGTGCTCTACTTTCTTTGACAAGGGTTAAGAAGACTTACCCAAACTGTATCATGTAGTTTGACATGTTGATTATCTTTTATCCAATTCAATGTTCAAAATGTAAGCTAGTGTCAGATTAATTTGATAAAGTTGGTCAACCACTTATAGGTCATCTTTTTATTTGTGAATCTCTGATCACCTTGTTGAATCAGGTCGGATCTCTGGTGCAATGGATTGCGGCTTGGAGTCCTAGGCGAATGTAGCAAAAGCATTCAAACGCTAAGGGATCGAACACCAACTGGGTCAATTTTATCCCTCCTCTATTTTATAACTAATTGAAACAGTAACCAGCAATCCTGCTTCTCCATCACCAGAAACATTTACCAAAATGGCAGTGAAAGAAAGTCTACTTAAACAGAGACTGTTTGCTTTGAAAATGTTGCATAGTCTATGCCCAAGAGGAAATTCCCAATGATACTGCTGAAAATGTAATTTAGGAGTTAGTAATAGTATTTGGCCCCTTATTAATTTCACTGTGTCATTTTAAACACGTGATTTCTATGTCATCCGAAAATGAGATAGTACAAATTTCCGGAGTTATAATGGATTACGTGTGCTGCTGAAATTTCAAATGCTTATAATATCAATTCATTATTAAACTCTAGAATATTGATTGCTAATATGTAATTATATAAATATACAAAGTGTAGGTCAGTGTACGTCCACATTTGTTTAGCTGATTTTAAGGTAGAGTATAGCAGAGCCTGGATAGCTCAGTCGGTAGAGCATCAGACTTTTAATCTGAGGGTCCAGGGTTCAAGTCCCTGTTCAGGCGGTTGTTTCCTTTAAAGAAAAAGTACTCTAATTGTATGCTCTTTTTGTGGACCCCTGCATGACGAATAAGATATTCCATTACTAAAATTGCAAAAACGTCTTTCATGGAGTTGTGAAATACACATCTGTCTCACATATTATGTGCCATTTGACTAAACTTAAGTCGTACGTAGATTTACCAATGGTATCATGTAGTCTGAGACGGTGAATATCATTTCACCAATTCAATATTCAAAATATAGCCATGGTTATAGTATCAAATGAACTTTATAAAGCTGATCAACAGCTAATAGCTCATTATTTCATTTCAGATCATCTCTGCACCTCATTATAGCAGATTGGCTCTGTGGCGCAATGGATAGCGCATTGGACTTCTAGGTGAATGTAAAAAAGATATTCAAAGGTTGTGGGTTCGAATCCCACCAGAGTCAGTTTTATCCCTGTTATCCTGTTATCCCAAGTACCAATTCATTATTATATTCTCTGTATTTAGTACTAATACCGGCAACCATCTTAACCCCTTGCGTGCTGATGACAGAACGGTTCCGTCATCAGCTACGGGTGAGCTGTGCTGATGACGAAACCGTTCCGTCATGACTCCGCCCGCGCAAGGCGGAGTCAGCACAGGCGGAAAATACGCCCCGCACGCAAGGGGTTAAAAAACGTAGTGATAGTTGGGACACTTCCTAATGTTGATAATGCCATTTTGTGGGGTGCTGCCTCAGAGCCTGGATAGCTCAGTCGGTAGAGCATCAGACTTTTAATCTGAGGGCCCAGGGTTCAAGTCCCTGTTCAGGCGGCTTGGTTAAAGAAAATGTATATCAAATGCATACTCTTTTCAGGATCCAATGAATGGGAATTCCAATTACAGATGGTTCAAAAAAGTCTTGATCGAGTCCTTACATACCCATCTGTGCTCTACTTTCTTTGACAAGGGTTAAGAAGACTTACCCAAACTGTATCATGTAGTTTGACATGTTGATTATCTTTTATCCAATTCAATGTTCAAAATGTAAGCTAGTGTCAGATTAATTTGATAAAGTTGGTCAACCACTTATAGGTCATCTTTTTATTTGTGAATCTCTGATCACCTTGTTGAATCAGGTCGGATCTCTGGTGCAATGGATTGCGGCTTGGAGTCCTAGGCGAATGTAGCAAAAGCATTCAAACGCTAAGGGATCGAACACCAACTGGGTCAATTTTATCCCTCCTCTATTTTATAACTAATTGAAACAGTAACCAGCAATCCTGCTTCTCCATCACCAGAAACATTTACCAAAATGGCAGTGAAAGAAAGTCTACTTAAACAGAGACTGTTTGCTTTGAAAATGTTGCATAGTCTATGCCCAAGAGGAAATTCCCAATGATACTGCTGAAAATGTAATTTAGGAGTTAGTAATAGTATTTGGCCCTTTATTAATTTCACTGTGTCATTTTAAACACGTGATTTCTATGTCATCCGAAAATGAGATAGTACAAATTTCCGGAGTTATAATGGATTACGTGTGCTGCTGAAATTTCAAATGCTTATAATATCAATTCATTATTAAACTCTAGAATATTGATTGCTAATATGTAATTATATAAATATACAAAGTGTAGGTCAGTGTACGTCCACATTTGTTTAGCTGATTTTAAGGTAGAGTATAGCAGAGCCTGGATAGCTCAGTCGGTAGAGCATCAGACTTTTAATCTGAGGGTCCAGGGTTCAAGTCCCTGTTCAGGCGGTTGTTTCCTTTAAAGAAAAAGTACTCTAATTGTATGCTCTTTTTGTGGACCCCTGCATGACGAATAAGATATTCCATTACTAAAATTGCAAAAACGTCTTTCATGGAGTTGTGAAATACACATCTGTCTCACATATTATGTGCCATTTGACTAAACTTAAGTCGTACGTAGATTTACCAATGGTATCATGTAGTCTGAGACGGTGAATATCATTTCACCAATTCAATATTCAAAATATAGCCATGGTTATAGTATCAAATGAACTTTATAAAGCTGATCAACAGCTAATAGCTCATTATTTCATTTCAGATCATCTCTGCACCTCATTATAGCAGATTGGCTCTGTGGCGCAATGGATAGCGCATTGGACTTCTAGGTGAATGTAAAAAAGATATTCAAAGGTTGTGGGTTCGAATCCCACCAGAGTCAGTTTTATCCCTGTTATCCTGTTATCCCAAGTACCAATTCATTATTATATTCTCTGTATTTAGTACTAATACCGGCAACCATCTTAACCCCTTGCGTGCTGATGACAGAACGGTTCCGTCATCAGCTACGGGTGAGCTGTGCTGATGACGAAACCGTTCCGTCATGACTCCGCCCGCGCAAGGCGGAGTCAGCACAGGCGGAAAATACGCCCCACACGCAAGGGGTTAAAAAACGTAGTGATAGTTGGGACACTTCCTAATGTTGATAATGTCATTTTGTGGGGTGCTGCCTCAGAGCCTGGATAGCTCAGTCGGTAGAGCATCAGACTTTTAATCTGAGGGCCCAGGGTTCAAGTCCCTGTTCAGGCGGCTTGGTTAAAGAAAATGTATATCAATTGCATACTCTTTTCAGGATCCAATGAATGGGAATTCCAATTACAGATGGTTCAAAAAAGTCTTGATCGAGTCCTTACATACCCATCTGTGCTCTACTTTCTTTGACAAGGGTTAAGAAGACTTACCCAAACTGTATCATGTAGTTTGACATGTTGATTATCTTTTATCCAATTCAATGTTCAAAATGTAAGCTAGTGTCAGATTAATTTGATAAAGTTGGTCAACCACTTATAGGTCATCTTTTTATTTGTGAATCTCTGATCACCTTGTTGAATCAGGTCGGATCTCTGGTGCAATGGATTGCGGCTTGGAGTCCTAGGCGAATGTAGCAAAAGCATTCAAACGCTAAGGGATCGAACACCAACTGGGTCAATTTTATCCCTCCTCTATTTTATAACTAATTGAAACAGTAACCAGCAATCCTGCTTCTCCATCACCAGAAACATTTACCAAAATGGCAGTGAAAGAAAGTCTACTTAAACAGAGACTGTTTGCTTTGAAAATGTTGCATAGTCTATGCCCAAGAGGAAATTCCCAATGATACTGCTGAAAATGTAATTTAGGAGTTAGTAATAGTATTTGGCCCCTTATTAATTTCACTGTGTCATTTTAAACACGTGATTTCTATGTCATCCGAAAATGAGATAGTACAAATTTCCGGAGTTATAATGGATTACGTGTGCTGCTGAAATTTCAAATGCTTATAATATCAATTCATTATTAAACTCTAGAATATTGATTGCTAATATGTAATTATATAAATATACAAAGTGTAGGTCAGTGTACGTCCACATTTGTTTAGCTGATTTTAAGGTAGAGTATAGCAGAGCCTGGATAGCTCAGTCGGTAGAGCATCAGACTTTTAATCTGAGGGTCCAGGGTTCAAGTCCCTGTTCAGGCGGTTGTTTCCTTTAAAGAAAAAGTACTCTAATTGTATGCTCTTTTTGTGGACCCCTGCATAACGAATAAGATATTCCATTACTAAAATTGCAAAAACGTCTTTCATGGAGTTGTGAAATACACATCTGTCTCACATATTATGTGCCATTTGACTAAACTTAAGTCGTACGTAGATTTACCAATGGTATCATGTAGTCTGAGACGGTGAATATCATTTCACCAATTCAATATTCAAAATATAGCCATGGTTATAGTATCAAATGAACTTTATAAAGCTGATCAACAGCTAATAGCTCATTATTTCATTTCAGATCATCTCTGCACCTCATTATAGCAGATTGGCTCTGTGGCGCAATGGATAGCGCATTGGACTTCTAGGTGAATGTAAAAAAGATATTCAAAGGTTGTGGGTTCGAATCCCACCAGAGTCAGTTTTATCCCTGTTATCCTGTTATCCCAAGTACCAATTCATTATTATATTCTCTGTATTTAGTACTAATACCGGCAACCATCTTAACCCCTTGCGTGCTGATGACAGAACGGTTCCGTCATCAGCTACGGGTGAGCTGTGCTGATGACGAAACCGTTCCGTCATGACTCCGCCCGCGCAAGGCGGAGTCAGCACAGGCGGAAAATACGCCCCACACGCAAGGGGTTAAAAAACGTAGTGATAGTTGGGACACTTCCTAATGTTGATAATGTCATTTTGTGGGGTGCTGCCTCAGAGCCTGGATAGCTCAGTCGGTAGAGCATCAGACTTTTAATCTGAGGGCCCAGGGTTCAAGTCCCTGTTCAGGCGGCTTGGTTAAAGAAAATGTATATCAATTGCATACTCTTTTCAGGATCCAATGAATGGGAATTCCAATTACAGATGGTTCAAAAAAGTCTTGATCGAGTCCTTACATACCCATCTGTGCTCTACTTTCTTTGACAAGGGTTAAGAAGACTTACCCAAACTGTATCATGTAGTTTGACATGTTGATTATCTTTTATCCAATTCAATGTTCAAAATGTAAGCTAGTGTCAGATTAATTTGATAAAGTTGGTCAACCACTTATAGGTCATCTTTTTATTTGTGAATCTCTGATCACCTTGTTGAATCAGGTCGGATCTCTGGTGCAATGGATTGCGGCTTGGAGTCCTAGGCGAATGTAGCAAAAGCATTCAAACGCTAAGGGATCGAACACCAACTGGGTCAATTTTATCCCTCCTCTATTTTATAACTAATTGAAACAGTAACCAGCAATCCTGCTTCTCCATCACCAGAAACATTTACCAAAATGGCAGTGAAAGAAAGTCTACTTAAACAGAGACTGTTTGCTTTGAAAATGTTGCATAGTCTATGCCCAAGAGGAAATTCCCAATGATACTGCTGAAAATGTAATTTAGGAGTTAGTAATAGTATTTGGCCCCTTATTAATTTCACTGTGTCATTTTAAACACGTGATTTCTATGTCATCCGAAAATGAGATAGTACAAATTTCCGGAGTTATAATGGATTACGTGTGCTGCTGAAATTTCAAATGCTTATAATATCAATTCATTATTAAACTCTAGAATATTGATTGCTAATATGTAATTATATAAATATACAAAGTGTAGGTCAGTGTACGTCCACATTTGTTTAGCTGATTTTAAGGTAGAGTATAGCAGAGCCTGGATAGCTCAGTCGGTAGAGCATCAGACTTTTAATCTGAGGGTCCAGGGTTCAAGTCCCTGTTCAGGCGGTTGTTTCCTTTAAAGAAAAAGTACTCTAATTGTATGCTCTTTTTGTGGACCCCTGCATGACGAATAAGATATTCCATTACTAAAATTGCAAAAACGTCTTTCATGGAGTTGTGAAATACACATCTGTCTCACATATTATGTGCCATTTGACTAAACTTAAGTCGTACGTAGATTTACCAATGGTATCATGTAGTCTGAGACGGTGAATATCATTTCACCAATTCAATATTCAAAATATAGCCATGGTTATAGTATCAAATGAACTTTATAAAGCTGATCAACAGCTAATAGCTCATTATTTCATTTCAGATCATCTCTGCACCTCATTATAGCAGATTGGCTCTGTGGCGCAATGGATAGCGCATTGGACTTCTAGGTGAATGTAAAAAAGATATTCAAAGGTTGTGGGTTCGAATCCCACCAGAGTCAGTTTTATCCCTGTTATCCTGTTATCCCAAGTACCAATTCATTATTATATTCTCTGTATTTAGTACTAATACCGGCAACCATCTTAACCCCTTGCGTGCTGATGACAGAACGGTTCCGTCATCAGCTACGGGTGAGCTGTGCTGATGACGAAACCGTTCCGTCATGACTCCGCCCGCGCAAGGCGGAGTCAGCACAGGCGGAAAATACGCCCCGCACGCAAGGGGTTAAAAAACGTAGTGATAGTTGGGACACTTCCTAATGTTGATAATGCCATTTTGTGGGGTGCTGCCTCAGAGCCTGGATAGCTCAGTCGGTAGAGCATCAGACTTTTAATCTGAGGGCCCAGGGTTCAAGTCCCTGTTCAGGCGGCTTGGTTAAAGAAAATGTATATCAAATGCATACTCTTTTCAGGATCCAATGAATGGGAATTCCAATTACAGATGGTTCAAAAAAGTCTTGATCGAGTCCTTACATACCCATCTGTGCTCTACTTTCTTTGACAAGGGTTAAGAAGACTTACCCAAACTGTATCATGTAGTTTGACATGTTGATTATCTTTTATCCAATTCAATGTTCAAAATGTAAGCTAGTGTCAGATTAATTTGATAAAGTTGGTCAACCACTTATAGGTCATCTTTTTATTTGTGAATCTCTGATCACCTTGTTGAATCAGGTCGGATCTCTGGTGCAATGGATTGCGGCTTGGAGTCCTAGGCGAATGTAGCAAAAGCATTCAAACGCTAAGGGATCGAACACCAACTGGGTCAATTTTATCCCTCCTCTATTTTATAACTAATTGAAACAGTACCAGCAATCCTGCTTCTCCATCACCAGAAACATTTACCAAAATGGCAGTGAAAGAAAGTCTACTTAAACAGAGACTGTTTGCTTTGAAAATGTTGCATAGTCTATGCCCAAGAGGAAATTCCCAATGATACTGCTGAAAATGTAATTTAGGAGTTAGTAATAGTATTTGGCCCTTTATTAATTTCACTGTGTCATTTTAAACACGTGATTTCTATGTCATCCGAAAATGAGATAGTACAAATTTCCGGAGTTATAATGGATTACGTGTGCTGCTGAAATTTCAAATGCTTATAATATCAATTCATTATTAAACTCTAGAATATTGATTGCTAATATGTAATTATATAAATATACAAAGTGTAGGTCAGTGTACGTCCACATTTGTTTAGCTGATTTTAAGGTAGAGTATAGCAGAGCCTGGATAGCTCAGTCGGTAGAGCATCAGACTTTTAATCTGAGGGTCCAGGGTTCAAGTCCCTGTTCAGGCGGTTGTTTCCTTTAAAGAAAAAGTACTCTAATTGTATGCTCTTTTTGTGAACCCCTGCATGACGAATAAGATATTCCATTACTAAAATTGCAAAAACGTCTTTCATGGAGTTGTGAAATACACATCTGTCTCACATATTATGTGCCATTTGACTAAACTTAAGTCGTACGTAGATTTACCAATGGTATCATGTAGTCTGAGACGGTGAATATCATTTCACCAATTCAATATTCAAAATATAGCCATGGTTATAGTATCAAATGAACTTTATAAAGCTGATCAACAGCTAATAGCTCATTATTTCATTTCAGATCATCTCTGCACCTCATTATAGCAGATTGGCTCTGTGGCGCAATGGATAGCGCATTGGACTTCTAGGTGAATGTAAAAAAGATATTCAAAGGTTGTGGGTTCGAATCCCACCAGAGTCAGTTTTATCCCTGTTATCCTGTTATCCCAAGTACCAATTCATTATTATATTCTCTGTATTTAGTACTAATACCGGCAACCATCTTAACCCCTTGCGTGCTGATGACAGAACGGTTCCGTCATCAGCTACGGGTGAGCTGTGCTGATGACGAAACCGTTCCGTCATGACTCCGCCCGCGCAAGGCGGAGTCAGCACAGGCGGAAAATACGCCCCGCACGCAAGGGGTTAAAAAACGTAGTGATAGTTGGGACACTTCCTAATGTTGATAATGTCATTTTGTGGGGTGCTGCCTCAGAGCCTGGATAGCTCAGTCGGTAGAGCATCAGACTTTTAATCTGAGGGCCCAGGGTTCAAGTCCCTGTTCAGGCGGCTTGGTTAAAGAAAATGTATATCAATTGCATACTCTTTTCAGGATCCAATGAATGGGAATTCCAATTACAGATGGTTCAAAAAAGTCTTGATCGAGTCCTTACATACCCATCTGTGCTCTACTTTCTTTGACAAGGGTTAAGAAGACTTACCCAAACTGTATCATGTAGTTTGACATGTTGATTATCTTTTATCCAATTCAATGTTCAAAATGTAAGCTAGTGTCCGATTAATTTGATAAAGTTGGTCAACAACTTATAGGTCATCTTTTTATTTGTGAATCTCTGATCACCTTGTTGAATCAGGTCGGATCTCTGGTGCAATGGATTGCGGCTTGGAGTCCTAGGCGAATGTAGCAAAAGCATTCAAACGCTAAGGGATCGAACACCAACTGGGTCAATTTTATCCCTCCTCTATTTTATAACTAATTGAAACAGTAACCAGCAATCCTGCTTCTCCATCACCAGAAACATTTACCAAAATGGCAGTGAAAGAAAGTCTACTTAAACAGAGACTGTTTGCTTTGAAAATGTTGCATAGTCTATGCCCAAGAGGAAATTCCCAATGATACTGCTGAAAATGTAATTTAGGAGTTAGTAATAGTATTTGGCCCTTTATTAATTTCACAGTGTCATTTTAAACACGTGATTTCTATGTCATCCGAAAATGAGATAGTACAAATTTCCGGAGTTATAATGGATTACGTGTGCTGCTGAAATTTCAAATGCTTATAATATCAATTCATTATTAAACTCTAGAATATTGATTGCTAATATGTAATTATATAAATATACAAAGTGTAGGTCAGTGTACGTCCACATTTGTTTAGCTGATTTTAAGGTAGAGTATAGCAGAGCCTGGATAGCTCAGTCGGTAGAGCATCAGACTTTTAATCTGAGGGTCCAGGGTTCAAGTCCCTGTTCAGGCGGTTGTTTCCTTTAAAGAAAAAGTACTCTAATTGTATGCTCTTTTTGTGGACCCCTGCATGACGAATAAGATATTCCATTACTAAAATTGCAAAAACGTCTTTCATGGAGTTGTGAAATACACATCTGTCTCACATATTATGTGCCATTTGACTAAACTTAAGTCGTACGTAGATTTACCAATGGTATCATGTAGTCTGAGACGGTGAATATCATTTCACCAATTCAATATTCAAAATATAGCCATGGTTATAGTATCAAATGAACTTTATAAAGCTGATCAACAGCTAATAGCTCATTATTTCATTTCAGATCATCTCTGCACCTCATTATAGCAGATTGGCTCTGTGGCGCAATGGATAGCGCATTGGACCTCTAGGTGAATGTAAAAAAGATATTCAAAGGTTGTGGGTTCGAATCCCAGCAGAGTCAGTTTTATCCCTGTTATCCTGTTATCCCAAGTACCAATTCATTATTATATTCTCTGTATTTAGTACTAATACCGGCAACCATCTTAACCCCTTGCGTGCTGATGACAGAACGGTTCCGTCATCAGCTACGGGTGAGCTGTGCTGATGACGAAACCGTTCCGTCATGACTCCGCCCGCGCAAGGCGGAGTCAGCACAGGCGGAAAATACGCCCCGCACGCAAGGGGTTAAAAAACGTAGTGATAGTTGGGACACTTCCTAATGTTGATAATGTCATTTTGTGGGGTGTTGCCTCAGAGCCTGGATAGCTCAGTCGGTAGAGCATCAGACTTTTAATCTGAGGGCCCAGGGTTCAAGTCCCTGTTCAGGCGGCTTGGTTAAAGAAAATGTATATCAATTGCATACTCTTTTCAGGATCCAATGAATGGGAATTCCAATTACAGATGGTTCAAAAAAGTCTTGATCGAGTCCTTACATACCCATCTGTGCTCTACTTTCTTTGACAAGGGTTAAAAAGACTTACCCAAACTGTATCATGTAGTTTGACATGTTGATTATCTTTTATCCAATTCAATGTTCAAAATGTAAGCTAGTGTCAGATTAATTTGATAAAGTTGGTCAACCACTTATAGGTCATCTTTTTATTTGTGAATCTCTGATCACCTTGTTGAATCAGGTCGGATCTCTGGTGCAATGGATTGCGGCTTGGAGTCCTAGGCGAATGTAGCAAAAGCATTCAAACGCTAAGGGATCGAACACCAACTGGGTCAATTTTATCCCTCCTCTATTTTATAACTAATTGAAACAGTAACCAGCAATCCTGCTTCTCCATCACCAGAAACATTTACCAAAATGGCAGTGAAAGAAAGTCTACTTAAACAGAGACTGTTTGCTTTGAAAATGTTGCATAGTCTATGCCCAAGAGGAAATTCCCAATGATACTGCTGAAAATGTAATTTAGGAGTTAGTAATAGTATTTGGCCCCTTATTAATTTCACTGTGTCATTTTAAACACGTGATTTCTATGTCATCCGAAAATGAGATAGTACAAATTTCCGGAGTTATAATGGATTACGTGTGCTGCTGAAATTTCAAATGCTTATAATATCAATTCATTATTAAACTCTAGAATATTGATTGCTAATATGTAATTATATAAATATACAAAGTGTAGGTCAGTGTACGTCCACATTTGTTTAGCTGATTTTAAGGTAGAGTATAGCAGAGCCTGGATAGCTCAGTCGGTAGAGCATCAGACTTTTAATCTGAGGGTCCAGGGTTCAAGTCCCTGTTCAGGCGGTTGTTTCCTTTAAAGAAAAAGTACTCTAATTGTATGCTCTTTTTGTGGACCCCTGCATGACGAATAAGATATTCCATTACTAAAATTGCAAAAACGTCTTTCATGGAGTTGTGAAATACACATCTGTCTCACATATTATGTGCCATTTGACTAAACTTAAGTCGTACGTAGATTTACCAATGGTATCATGTAGTCTGAGACGGTGAATATCATTTCACCAATTCAATATTCAAAATATAGCCATGGTTATAGTATCAAATGAATTTTATAAAGCTGATCAACAGCTAATAGCTCATTATTTCATTTCAGATCATCTCTGCACCTCATTATAGCAGATTGGCTCTGTGGGGCAATGGATAGCGCATTGTACTTCTAGGTGAATGTAAAAAAGATATTCAAAGGTTGTGGGTTCGAATCCCACCAGAGTCAGTTTTATCCCTGTTATCCTGTTATCCCAAGTACCAATTCATTATTATATTCTCTGTATTTAGTACTAATACCGGCAACCATCTTAACCCCTTGCGTGCTGATGACAGAACGGTTCCGTCATCAGCTACGGGTGAGCTGTGCTGATGACGAAACCGTTCCGTCATGACTCCGCCCGCGCAAGGCGGAGTCAGCACAGGCGGAAAATACGCCCCGCACGCAAGGGGTTTAAAAACGTAGTGATAGTTGGGACACTTCCTAATGTTGATAATGTCATTTTGTGGGGTGCTGCCTCAGAGCCTGGATAGCTCAGTCGGTAGAGCATCAGACTTTTAATCTGAGGGCCCAGGGTTCAAGTCCCTGTTCAGGCGGCTTGGTTAAAGAAAATGTATATCAATTGCATACTCTTTTCAGGATCCAATGAATGGGAATTCCAATTACAGATGGTTCAAAAAAGTCTTGATCGAGTCCTTACATACCCATCTGTGCTCTACTTTCTTTGACAAGGGTTAAGAAGACTTACCCAAACTGTATCATGTAGTTTGACATGTTGATTATCTTTTATCCAATTCAATGTTCAAAATGTAAGCTAGTGTCTGATTAATTTGATAAAGTTGGTCAACAACTTATAGGTCATCTTTTTATTTGTGAATCTCTGATCACCTTGTTGAATCAGGTCGGATCTCTGGTGCAATGGATTGCGGCTTGGAGTCCTAGGCGAATGTAGCAAAAGCATTCAAACGCTAAGGGTTCGAACACCAACTGGGTCAATTTTATCCCTCCTCTATTTTATAACTAATTGAAACAGTAACCAGCAATCCTGCTTCTCCATCACCAGAAACATTTACCAAAATGGCAGTGAAAGAAAGTCTACTTAAACAGAGACTGTTTGCTTTGAAAATGTTGCATAGTCTATGCCCAAGAGGAAATTCCCAATGATACTGCTGAAAATGTAATTTAGGAGTTAGTAATAGTATTTGGCCCTTTATTAATTTCACAGTGTCATTTTAAACACGTGATTTCTATGTCATCCGAAAATGAGATAGTACAAATTTCCGGAGTTATAATGGATTACGTGTGCTGCTGAAATTTCAAATGCTTATAATATCAATTCATTATTAAACTCTAGAATATTGATTGCTAATATGTAATTATATAAATATACAAAGTGTAGGTCAGTGTACGTCCACATTTGTTTAGCTGATTTTAAGGTAGAGTATAGCAGAGCCTGGATAGCTCAGTCGGTAGAGCATCAGACTTTTAATCTGAGGGTCCAGGGTTCAAGTCCCTGTTCAGGCGGTTGTTTCCTTTAAAGAAAAAGTACTCTAATTGTATGCTCTTTTTGTGGACCCCTGCATGACGAATAAGATATTCCATTACTAAAATTGCAAAAACGTCTTTCATGGAGTTGTGAAATACACATCTGTCTCACATATTATGTGCCATTTGACTAAACTTAAGTCGTACGTAGATTTACCAATGGTATCATGTAGTCTGAGACGGTGAATATCATTTCACCAATTCAATATTCAAAATATAGCCATGGTTATAGTATCAAATGAACTTTATAAAGCTGATCAACAGCTAATAGCTCATTATTTCATTTCAGATCATCTCTGCACCTCATTATAGCAGATTGGCTCTGTGGCGCAATGGATAGCGCATTGGACTTCTAGGTGAATGTAAAAAAGATATTCAAAGGTTGTGGGTTCGAATCCCACCAGAGTCAGTTTTATCCCTGTTATCCCTGTTATCCTGTTATCCCAAGTACCAATTCATTATTATATTCTCTGTATTTAGTACTAATACCGGCAACCATCTTAACCCCTTGCGTGCTGATGACAGAACGGTTCCGTCATCAGCTACGGGTGAGCTGTGCTGATGACGAAACCGTTCCGTCATGACTCCGCCCGCGCAAGGCGGAGTCAGCACAGGCGGAAAATACGCCCCGCACGCAAGGGGTTAAAAAACGTAGTGATAGTTGGGACACTTCCTAATGTTGATAATGCCATTTTGTGGGGTGCTGCCTCAGAGCCTGGATAGCTCAGTCGGTAGAGCATCAGACTTTTAATCTGAGGGCCCAGGGTTCAAGTCCCTGTTCAGGCGGCTTGGTTAAAGAAAATGTATATCAAATGCATACTCTTTTCAGGATCCAATGAATGGGAATTCCAATTACAGATGGTTCAAAAAAGTCTTGATCGAGTCCTTACATACCCATCTGTGCTCTACTTTCTTTGACAAGGGTTAAGAAGACTTACCCAAACTGTATCATGTAGTTTGACATGTTGATTATCTTTTATCCAATTCAATGTTCAAAATGTAAGCTAGTGTCAGATTAATTTGATAAAGTTGGTCAACCACTTATAGGTCATCTTTTTATTTGTGAATCTCTGATCACCTTGTTGAATCAGGTCGGATCTCTGGTGCAATGGATTGCGGCTTGGAGTCCTAGGCGAATGTAGCAAAAGCATTCAAACGCTAAGGGATCGAACACCAACTGGGTCAATTTTATCCCTCCTCTATTTTATAACTAATTGAAACAGTAACCAGCAATCCTGCTTCTCCATCACCAGAAACATTTACCAAAATGGCAGTGAAAGAAAGTCTACTTAAACAGAGACTGTTTGCTTTGAAAATGTTGCATAGTCTATGCCCAAGAGGAAATTCCCAATGATACTGCTGAAAATGTAATTTAGGAGTTAGTAATAGTATTTGGCCCCTTATTAATTTCACTGTGTCATTTTAAACACGTGATTTCTATGTCATCCGAAAATGAGATAGTACAAATTTCCGGAGTTATAATGGATTACGTGTGCTGCTGAAATTTCAAATGCTTATAATATCAATTCATTATTAAACTCTAGAATATTGATTGCTAATATGTAATTATATAAATATACAAAGTGTAGGTCAGTGTACGTCCACATTTGTTTAGCTGATTTTAAGGTAAAGTATAGCAGAGCCTGGATAGCTCAGTCGGTAGAGCATCAGACTTTTAATCTGAGGGTTCAGGGTTCAAGTCCCTGTTCAGGCGGTTGTTTCCTTTAAAGAAAAAGTACTCTAATTGTATGCTCTTTTTGTGGACCCCTGCATGACGAATAAGATATTCCATTACTAAAATTGCAAAAACGTCTTTCATGGAGTTGTGAAATACACATCTGTCTCACATATTATGTGCCATTTGACTAAACTTAAGTCGTACGTAGATTTACCAATGGTATCATGTAGTCTGAGACGGTGAATATCATTTCACCAATTCAATATTCAAAATATAGCCATGGTTATAGTATCAAATGAATTTTATAAAGCTGATCAACAGCTAATAGCTCATTATTTCATTTCAGATCATCTCTGCACCTCATTATAGCAGATTGGCTCTGTGGCGCAATGGATAGCGCATTGGACTTCTAGGTGAATGTAAAAAAGATATTCAAAGGTTGTGGGTTCGAATCCCACCAGAGTCAGTTTTATCCCTGTTATCCTGTTATCCCAAGTACCAATTCATTATTATATTCTCTGTATTTAGTACTAATACCGGCAACCATCTTAACCCCTTGCGTGCTGATGACAGAACGGTTCCGTCATCAGCTACGGGTGAGCTGTGCTGATGACGAAACCGTTCCGTCATGACTCCGCCCGCGCAAGGCGGAGTCAGCACAGGCGGAAAATACGCCCCGCACGCAAGGGGTTAAAAAACGTAGTGATAGTTGGGACACTTCCTAATGTTGATAATGTCATTTTGTGGGGTGCTGCCTCAGAGCCTGGATAGCTCAGTCGGTAGAGCATCAGACTTTTAATCTGAGGGCCCAGGGTTCAAGTCCCTGTTCAGGCGGCTTGGTTAAAGAAAATGTATATCAATTGCATACTCTTTTCAGGACCCAATGAATGGGAATTCCAATTACAGATGGTTCAAAAAAGTCTTGATCGAGTCCTTACATACCCATCTGTGCTCTACTTTCTTTGACAAGGGTTAAGAAGACTTACCCAAACTGTATCATGTAGTTTGACATGTTGATTATCTTTTATCCAATTCAATGTTCAAAATGTAAGCTAGTGTCTGATTAATTTGATAAAGTTGGTCAACAACTTATAGGTCATCTTTTTATTTGTGAATCTCTGATCACCTTGTTGAATCAGGTCGGATCTCTGGTGCAATGGATTGCGGCTTGGAGTCCTAGGTGAATGTAGCAAAAGCATTCAAACGCTAAGGGTTCGAACACCAACTGGGTCAATTTTATCCCTCCTCTATTTTATAACTAATTGAAACAGTAACCAGCAATCCTGCTTCTCCATCACCAGAAACATTTACCAAAATGGCAGTGAAAGAAAGTCTACTTAAACAGAGACTGTTTGCTTTGAAAATGTTGCATAGTCTATGCCCAAGAGGAAATTCCCAATGATACTGCTGAAAATGTAATTTAGGAGTTAGTAATAGTATTTGGCCCTTTATTAATTTCACAGTGTCATTTTAAACACGTGATTTCTATGTCATCCGAAAATGAGATAGTACAAATTTCCGGAGTTATAATGGATTACGTGTGCTGCTGAAATTTCAAATGCTTATAATATCAATTCATTATTAAACTCTAGAATATTGATTGCTAATATGTAATTATATAAATATACAAAGTGTAGGTCAGTGTACGTCCACATTTGTTTAGCTGATTTTAAGGTAGAGTATAGCAGAGCCTGGATAGCTCAGTCGGTAGAGCATCAGACTTTTAATCTGAGGGTCCAGGGTTCAAGTCCCTGTTCAGGCGGTTGTTTCCTTCAAAGAAAAAGTACTCTAATTGTATGCTCTTTTTGTGGACCCCTGCATGACGAATAAGATATTCCATTACTAAAATTGCAAAAACGTCTTTCATGGAGTTGTGAAATACACATCTGTCTCACATATTATGTGCCATTTGACTAAACTTAAGTCGTACGTAGATTTACCAATGGTATCATGTAGTCTGAGACGGTGAATATCATTTCACCAATTCAATATTCAAAATATAGCCATGGTTATAGTATCAAATGAACTTTATAAAGCTGATCAACAGCTAATAGCTCATTATTTCATTTCAGATCATCTCTGCACCTCATTATAGCAGATTGGCTCTGTGGCGCAATGGATAGCGCATTGGACTTCTAGGTGAATGTAAAAAAGATATTCAAAGGTTGTGGGTTCGAATCCCACCAGAGTCAGTTTTATCCCTGTTATCCCTGTTATCCTGTTATCCCAAGTACCAATTCATTATTATATTCTCTGTATTTAGTACTAATACCGGCAACCATCTTAACCCCTTGCGTGCTGATGACAGAACGGTTCCGTCATCAGCTACGGGTGAGCTGTGCTGATGACGAAACCGTTCCGTCATGACTCCGCCCGCGCAAGGCGGAGTCAGCACAGGCGGAAAATACGCCCCGCACGCAAGGGGTTAAAAAACGTAGTGATAGTTGGGACACTTCCTAATGTTGATAATGCCATTTTGTGGGGTGCTGCCTCAGAGCCTGGATAGCTCAGTCGGTAGAGCATCAGACTTTTAATCTGAGGGCCCAGGGTTCAAGTCCCTGTTCAGGCGGCTTGGTTAAAGAAAATGTATATCAAATGCATACTCTTTTCAGGATCCAATGAATGGGAATTCCAATTACAGATGGTTCAAAAAAGTCTTGATCGAGTCCTTACATACCCATCTGTGCTCTACTTTCTTTGACAAGGGTTAAGAAGACTTACCCAAACTGTATCATGTAG
The DNA here is from genome assembly GCF_964263255.1 of Lissotriton vulgaris. Lineage (NCBI taxonomy): Eukaryota > Metazoa > Chordata > Amphibia > Caudata > Salamandridae > Lissotriton > Lissotriton vulgaris. The sequence goes on along the minus strand of NC_141686.1, from coordinate 228,885,670 downwards.
TTTGACATGTTGATTATCTTTTATCCAATTCAATGTTCAAAATGTAAGCTAGTGTCAGATTAATTTGATAAAGTTGGTCAACCACTTATAGGTCATCTTTTTATTTGTGAATCTCTGATCACCTTGTTGAATCAGGTCGGATCTCTGGTGCAATGGATTGCGGCTTGGAGTCCTAGGCGAATGTAGCAAAAGCATTCAAACGCTAAGGGATCGAACACCAACTGGGTCAATTTTATCCCTCCTCTATTTTATAACTAATTGAAACAGTAACCAGCAATCCTGCTTCTCCATCACCAGAAACATTTACCAAAATGGCAGTGAAAGAAAGTCTACTTAAACAGAGACTGTTTGCTTTGAAAATGTTGCATAGTCTATGCCCAAGAGGAAATTCCCAATGATACTGCTGAAAATGTAATTTAGGAGTTAGTAATAGTATTTGGCCCTTTATTAATTTCACAGTGTCATTTTAAACACGTGATTTCTATGTCATCCGAAAATGAGATAGTACAAATTTCCGGAGTTATAATGGATTACGTGTGCTGCTGAAATTTCAAATGCTTATAATATCAATTCATTATTAAACTCTAGAATATTGATTGCTAATATGTAATTATATAAATATACAAAGTGTAGGTCAGTGTACGTCCACATTTGTTTAGCTGATTTTAAGGTAGAGTATAGCAGAGCCTGGATAGCTCAGTCGGTAGAGCATCAGACTTTTAATCTGAGGGTCCAGGGTTCAAGTCCCTGTTCAGGCGGTTGTTTCCTTTAAAGAAAAAGTACTCTAATTGTATGCTCTTTTTGTGGACCCCTGCATGACGAATAAGATATTCCATTACTAAAATTGCAAAAACGTCTTTCATGGAGTTGTGAAATACACATCTGTCTCACATATTATGTGCCATTTGACTAAACTTAAGTCGTACGTAGATTTACCAATGGTATCATGTAGTCTGAGACGGTGAATATCATTTCACCAATTCAATATTCAAAATATAGCCATGGTTATAGTATCAAATGAACTTTATAAAGCTGATCAACAGCTAATAGCTCATTATTTCATTTCAGATCATCTCTGCACCTCATTATAGCAGATTGGCTCTGTGGCGCAATGGATAGCGCATTGGACCTCTAGGTGAATGTAAAAAAGATATTCAAAGGTTGTGGGTTCGAATCCCAGCAGAGTCAGTTTTATCCCTGTTATCCTGTTATCCCAAGTACCAATTCATTATTATATTCTCTGTATTTAGTACTAATACCGGCAACCATCTTAACCCCTTGCGTGCTGATGACAGAACGGTTCCGTCATCAGCTACGGGCGAGCTGTGCTGATGACGAAACCGTTCCGTCATGACTCCGCCCGCGCAAGGCGGAGTCAGCACAGGCGGAAAATACGCCCCGCACGCAAGGGGTTAAAAAACGTAGTGATAGTTGGGACACTTCCTAATGTTGATAATGCCATTTTGTGGGGTGCTGCCTCAGAGCCTGGGTAGCTCAGTCGGTAGAGCATCAGACTTTTAATCTGAGGGCCCAGGGTTCAAGTCCCTGTTCAGGCGGCTTGGTTAAAGAAAATGTATATCAAATGCATACTCTTTTCAGGATCCAATGAATGGGAATTCCAATTACAGATGGTTCAAAAAAGTCTTGATCGAGTCCTTACATACCCATCTGTGCTCTACTTTCTTTGACAAGGGTTAAGAAGACTTACCCAAACTGTATCATGTAGTTTGACATGTTGATTATCTTTTATCCAATTCAATGTTCAAAATGTAAGCTAGTGTCAGATTAATTTGATAAAGTTGGTCAACCACTTATAGGTCATCTTTTTATTTGTGAATCTCTGATCACCTTGTTGAATCAGGTCGGATCTCTGGTGCAATGGATTGCGGCTTGGAGTCCTAGGCGAATGTAGCAAAAGCATTCAAACGCTAAGGGATCGAACACCAACTGGGTCAATTTTATCCCTCCTCTATATGGCTGAGATACCCGCCACCCCCTCTCAACACAATCCCCAAAAGGAGGGAAACCGGAAACAGTTCTTGAAGTTTTTGGATGTGGGGAGGGAGTGACCCTCCCCCGGCCGTATTTATTAAAACAAAAAATTAAAACATTAAACGTTTCATTTTATGTACAATTTCATTATCACATTGCGATGTTTGGCTCACCTTAACATATTCTCTAATACAGAGTTTCTCCTAGCCGAACTAGCATCCAACAAAAACATTCTCTAGAAACACTGAAATTGTACATCCTAACGTTTAAGGGCCAACGGCAAGGTCATAACCGGTGTCAAGATCCCTAACCAGACTTACCCCTCCCACTTGTGAGGGGCGACAGCACAGAGGCTTACCTCAAGTGCAACTACTAACAATTTCCCTTGACTTGACGGGGGCACTTAAGACTCGACGCCATTTAAAGGTCGTTCGAAGACTTGTGTGTGGTATCTAGAAGGTATCGTGGACCTCCCCCCATCCCACACAACTTACCGCATCTGCCGTCGCAGATGACCCTGGCCCCGGGAAATTCCCCAGGAGGGGGCTGTAACCCCTCCTACAAAGGAAGGGGCCTTGACCGCCTTTCCTTTACTTCCGGCGACCCGCCCTTAGACGGGACCGCCTCCCCACTGAGGGGCCAATGGCCACCTCTCCCGAGCGCTCCCATCCGTGTTGGGTGACGCCCACTCATAGGGATCTACCAATTAGTGCTCACCGATCATGACCTTACCGCCTACCAAAAAATAAATACGACAATTTTTATTCAAACCTACAAAAAACATTGGTCGCTACGACCGAAGGAACATGCTAAAAATACTATATCAAATCATTTTAATCGAAACAACCTACACAATATTCACCATACTTTATTATGATCAACAACAAACTGATACTTTCACAGCCTGTAAACGGAATGGAAAAACAAACTTATAAATTCACTTTATTGCACAACAACTTGCTGTCCTCAGGGGCTGGTGGGTGGGTCAAAATTGGCTCTTCGTTCTGTCCCGAGCTCACGTGTAGCGAGGAGGTGCAGCTTCGGAGCACAAGAACAAGAGGACGTCTTCTGGTCTTGCGTCTCTTTTTATCCGTCTTCAGGGCGGGCGAGAACCCGCCCCTGCCCGCCCCTAGGGCGAGGCTGGCTACGTCGGTGTCTAGGCCAGCCCACTCTAGGGCGGGAAAAAGCGCGCCCCGGCTACGCCGCTTCGGGCATACCAGCCGAGACACGCCTCCCGCCCAAAAATGGCTTCCCGGGGGGATCGAGGCACTCCACCATACGTTCGGGGGGACCGAGTGGTCGCCCCTTTCCATATGGCTGAGATACCCGCCACCCCCTCTCAACACAATCCCCAAAAGGAGGGAAACCGGAAACAGTTCTTGAAGTTTTTGGATGTGGGGAGGGAGTGACCCTCCCCCGGCCGTATTTATTAAAACAAAAAATTAAAACATTAAACGTTTCATTTTATGTACAATTTCATTATCACATTGCGATGTTTGGCTCACCTTAACATATTCTCTAATACAGAGTTTCTCCTAGCCGAACTAGCATCCAACAAAAACATTCTCTAGAAACACTGAAATTGTACATCCTAACGTTTAAGGGCCAACGGCAAGGTCATAACCGGTGTCAAGATCCCTAACCAGACTTACCCCTCCCACTTGTGAGGGGCGACAGCACAGAGGCTTACCTCAAGTGCAACTACTAACAATTTCCCTTGACTTGACGGGGGCACTTAAGACTCGACGCCATTTAAAGGTCGTTCGAAGACTTGTGTGTGGTATCTAGAAGGTATCGTGGACCTCCCCCCATCCCACACAACTTACCGCATCTGCCGTCGCAGATGACCCTGGCCCCGGGAAATTCCCCAGGAGGGGGCTGTAACCCCTCCTACAAAGGAAGGGGCCTTGACCGCCTTTCCTTTACTTCCGGCGACCCGCCCTTAGACGGGACCGCCTCCCCACTGAGGGGCCAATGGCCACCTCTCCCGAGCGCTCCCATCCGTGTTGGGTGACGCCCACTCATAGGGATCTACCAATTAGTGCTCACCGATCATGACCTTACCGCCACAGGTCCGGATAGTTGACCGGCTATCCGGACCCCCCACAAAACTCCTACCTAAAGGTCATGTTTTAATGATTTTAACCAGGCTAAGAAGTCTCCTATGAGTAACTCATTCCCCACCCTCGACAAATGCACACCATCCCCCAGATACATACTGTCATCATTAATACAACTATGCGAGATCGAATGCAATGTCTTGGAACGGAACAACCTACTCACTTTGTTATTCAGTTTTCTAACAGAATGATTTAAAGCAGGGATCGAGATAGCCCCCCGCCATACTTTTCGTGGGATCATATGAGACCACGCAATTATGCACCCCGGAACTCTCCTTGCTAACCAACTTACCGTGGAAAGCATAGTCTCCAGGAGAAGTCGTCTACCGGTAGTGACCAAATCATTACCCCCTAAATGCACTATGACTATGGACGGCGGTGACCTCATCCGCTCTAACAAACCCTCAAAAAATGCCTGAAACTGGTCAATACAGAGACCGCCCCTTCCGTAGAAGGACACTCTGTACCCGTATTCCCCAGGTACGTGAATCATGTCACCTGCTTTGAATACGTCCGCGGCCCGTCTCACGTATGAGTGGCCCACGACCCACACCTCCTTCCTTACAGCCGGTGATGTGCAACCGCTGGCCTGGTGTTGGGTCGACTGCACAGTCCGCCCTGCCTCGTAGGCTTGCGCAACTGAAAACAAACAAAGACAAGAGGCGTGAGTACATGATTACAGCTTCACAACATGTGCAATCGCACGTACCTCTTATAACAATTGGAGGACCAACGCCCCACACGTTTTACTTGTTCTACATTAAGACCCCTGGCTGTAGCTTCAGTGGCAGCCCCTATCCGAAAGGAATGGGTCCCAAATTCGCCCGGGTCCAAGCCCGTTGCGGCAATGGCCATTGCAAGCACCCGCTGAAACTGAAACCTCGTCAGTGGGGTGGCGTCTGCATGCCTCAACAATGTCCCCCCCCATGATGCCACCCTTCGTGCTAGGTAGTCTTCTAAGCACTGTACCGGACACATGGAGGATCCGGGGGTCCGGCGAATGATCGTGCAGTCCCCCCTCCCGTCTTGGTCGGACTTGGACCTGAGAAAGGAGACAATCATCGCATCGCCCCTGATCCGGACATGTTCCCTGCACAAGCCCCCCGACACATCCTGTTTGTTCCTTGCAACCAGCTCACTAACTCTCATAGCCCCGTGAAATGCCAGCGTAAATGCAGTCCGGAACAAACAGGTCTCGAAAGGGGACGAGCACGTGTTAGGGAGTGAGGCCAGTAACTGGGCCAACCTATCCAGACCTATCGGTCGTCTTACGTCTACTCTGCGACCCTCCAGGCGTTGCCACCCACGCAGCGCTTTTTGTACTGTAAAAGACGCTGTCGGGTCCTGGATGCCATGGGCCTTGGCAACAAAGGAAATGGCGGCACGATGCCTTTGGGCCGTAGCCACCGATTTCCCAGCCCTACGTAAAGACATCAGAAAAAGTACTACACACTCTTCCTGCCCCCACAGTCCCCCTCTCTCTTCCCCCAAAAAGGCTAAATAGGCCTGAAACGCCCCTTCATATGCCTTCCTTGTCCTGGGTGCTAGACTCTCTCCCACGAGGTGACGAAGTTCGGGGCACCGAGAGACCAGAGAGCTTCGGAGAAGGGTGCCGGCTCTGGGTCCGCTGAAGGAAGGAAACCCGAGAAAGCCTGCATGTGAAAACGAGACAGTGCATCAGCAGCCTGATTCATCACCCCTGGGACATGTTTTGCTCTGAATATCACGTTCAGTTGCATACACAGTAAGACAATTTCTTTGAGCAGCCTCAAAATCAATTTACAACGGGCTGCCTGACTATTGATGCATTCTACCACGGTCATATTGTCGGACCAGAACACGACAGAATGATCTCTGAACCCGTCTGGCCATGTTCTCAGGGCCACCAGAATGGGAAATAGTTCAAGGAAAGCTATATTACCCGTCAGCCCCTTCTCGTGCCACCATAGGGGCCACTTTTGTGCAGACCATTTTGTGCCGAAGATGGCGCCAAAACCTATACTTCCTGCTGAATCTGTCCATAGCCCAAGCTCTTCGGAGGACACGGCTGGCTTGTTCCAGACGACTCGGCCATTGAAGTCCGCCAAAAATGCTAACCAAATCCGCATGTCCTGGCGGACTTCGGCCGATAATCTCGTGCGATGATGCCCCTCTCTTAATCCAACCATTGATTGGGCAATCGAGCGGGAAAACGGGCGAGCCATTGGGATCACCCTCAAGGCAAAGTTCAACTTTCCCACTAATTGTTGCAACTGGTGCAGTGTAACCTTAGGTGCATTTAAACATACTTGGAGGGCTGTCCTGAATTTCAACACTTTGCTAGCTGGTAAACGGAAACACCCCTCCCTTGAGTCCAACTCGATCCCCAAAAACTCGAGGCAAGTCGTGGGACCCATAGTCTTACCCGGTGCCAATGGCACGCCAAAATGACCCATCAACACACAGAATTCATCTAAGGCCTGGGCACATTCGGGACTTCCGGCGGAGCCCAGGAACAAAAAGTCGTCAAGGTAGTGCATTACATTTCGAAAACCCGTTTTCTTAGTAAACACCCATTGCAGGAAAGTACTGAATTGCTCAAAATAAGCACATGATATAGAGCAACCCATTGGCATACACCTATCCATGTAAAATGACCCCTGGAACCCGAATCCCAAAAGACGCTGATCGTCTGGGTGTACCGGGAGCAACCGGAACGCTGACTCGATATCAGATTTCGCCATCAACGTCCCGGGCCCCAGGCGATTCAAGATGGCTACTGCCTCATCAAACGATGCGTATCGCACCGAACAAACTTCCGGATCAATTGCGTCGTTCACCGAAAGACCATGTGGAGCAGACAGATTATGGATCAAACGGAACTCACCTGGGTCCCTCTTGGGGACCACCCCTAACGGAGAACAAACAAAATTCGGTACCGGGGGTACACTAAACGGGCCGGCAACCCGTCCCCGGCTAACCTCTTTCAGAATTTTCTCATGGACTACAGATGTATGTTGTAACACGGAAAGTTGATTTTTGCACATCCCTACCCCCTGAAAGTCCCCCACCGGGATGCGGAAACCATGTAAAAAACCGTTCCGCAGCACCCCGGCAGAAGTACAATCCGGGTATTCGCTGAGCCAGGGAATCATTGCCAAGGTATCAATCGGGGTTGGTAACGGCGCCCCTCGGCCAAGCTTAGACCTGTTTGGCGCCCCCCTTACCCCCATTCTCACCCGTTCTGGCTCTGCACGATGACTCAGGATGGGACGACCCACACGTACTACATTCGTGTTTGAATTTACACAATCCCGGAGGCCTGGTACATTTCCCTTTGTTAAAATTAAAACAGAAACCCTTTCTCCCTGTATTGCCTGCGGGCCTCGACTGGTCGTCGGTGCTCGTACTTGGTCGAAAGGGCGTCCCCACATTTTGGCGGGAGTAATCAATAACATTGCTCCCAACCAATGGCATTCTTAACATTCCCGATTCTTTCATTTTATCCCATGTTACAGAATCGTAACAATCCCAAGTCAAACTCTTGTTATGTTCCTTCTCTTTCCTGAACAGGTTGTCATAACAAAACCAATGGTTACCTTGATACGATGTCGAGTACCCCATAATTCGTGATTGATAAACGGGAAACTCCGGAAGCAACTCGGGCCTACGTCCCCCCAAAATCGATGTGAAAATACCCCACGCATTGCCCCAGTTGCCAATAGTCTCATTCACCTTAAAGGCGGCCATTTTTGCGCGCCAAACACTCGGATGCATTAAGTCCTTCTGACTTTTAACATGCTCCATATCATAATAGTCAACAAGCAAGGAGAAAATATTCACATACTCCCCAGACCAGATCTTTTCCTTTATAGCCAAAGGCACATGTTGTCCCAGTCTCTCTCTACGAGAGGGTGCTGACTCGTCCCTTGCAATCGGCAATGGCCGCTTACCTGAACCGGACGCGACTTCTGCCGCTTGCGGCTTGTCTTTAGCCGCCTCCCTTTTCTCACGAAGTCCTTTTATCAGCGCCTGTGCCTCGGCAGCCGCGGCGCCATCACTACTATCCCCCAACCATGCTGCTAGCTGTGCTGCCAGCTCGGGGGGCATGTCTCCCTTGGGTGTCGGGGTGACGACAACAGGGATTGGATTCCCCTCGATCGGTACTGGGGTCGGCGCCTCGAGCGGGGTAGAGGGAACCGGGACGTCTCCACCGGCTGGAACCCTTCTCGGCCTCTTAGGTCTCCCTCCAGCCGGCGCAGGGCCCGTACCCTCCTCCCCGTCTCGTTCTGCCAACCGTTTCTTTATGTCGGACACTTCTTTGCAAAGGGCCCGCACCATCTGGTCGGTCGTCATTCTCTTCGCGCCTTTCTTGGGCATCACCCCGAGGAAGTATCTAGAAGACAAAGAAAAGGATCAAAAACGCTCAAAATTGGCTCTTCGTTCTGTCCCGAGCTCACGTGTAGCGAGGAGGTGCAGCTTCGGAGCACAAGAACAAGAGGACGTCTTCTGGTCTTGCGTCTCTTTTTATCCGTCTTCAGGGCGGGCGAGAACCCGCCCCTGCCCGCCCCTAGGGCGAGGCTGGCTACGTCGGTGTCTAGGCCAGCCCACTCTAGGGCGGGAAAAAGCGCGCCCCGGCTACGCCGCTTCGGGCATACCAGCCGAGACACGCCTCCCGCCCAAAAATGGCTTCCCGGGGGGATCGAGGCACTCCACCATACGTTCGGGGGGACCGAGTGGTCGCCCCTTTCCATTTTATAACTAATTGAAACAGTAACCAGCAATCCTGCTTCTCCATCACCAGAAACATTTACCAAAATGGCAGTGAAAGAAAGTCTACTTAAACAGAGACTGTTTGCTTTGAAAATGTTGCATAGTCTATGCCCAAGAGGAAATTCCCAATGATACTGCTGAAAATGTAATTTAGGAGTTAGTAATAGTATTTGGCCCTTTATTAATTTCACTGTGTCATTTTAAACACGTGATTTCTATGTCATCCGAAAATGAGATAGTACAAATTTCCGGAGTTATAATGGATTACGTGTGCTGCTGAAATTTCAAATGCTTATAATATCAATTCATTATTAAACTCTAGAATATTGATTGCTAATATGTAATTATATAAATATACAAAGTGTAGGTCAGTGTACGTCCACATTTGTTTAGCTGATTTTAAGGTAGAGTATAGCAGAGCCTGGATAGCTCAGTCGGTAGAGCATCAGACTTTTAATCTGAGGGTCCAGGGTTCAAGTCCCTGTTCAGGCGGTTGTTTCCTTCAAAGAAAAAGTACTCTAATTGTATGCTCTTTTTGTGGACCCCTGCATGACGAATAAGATATTCCATTACTAAAATTGCAAAAACGTCTTTCATGGAGTTGTGAAATACACATCTGTCTCACATATTATGTGCCATTTGACTAAACTTAAGTCGTACGTAGATTTACCAATGGTATCATGTAGTCTGAGACGGTGAATATCATTTCACCAATTCAATATTCAAAATATAGCCATGGTTATAGTATCAAATGAACTTTATAAAGCTGATCAACAGCTAATAGCTCATTATTTCATTTCAGATCATCTCTGCACCTCATTATAGCAGATTGGCTCTGTGGCGCAATGGATAGCGCATTGGACTTCTAGGTGAATGTAAAAAAGATATTCAAAGGTTGTGGGTTCGAATCCCACCAGAGTCAGTTTTATCCCTGTTATCCCTGTTATCCTGTTATCCCAAGTACCAATTCATTATTATATTCTCTGTATTTAGTACTAATACCGGCAACCATCTTAACCCCTTGCGTGCTGATGACAGAACGGTTCCATAAACAAAAGAAGAGGGAGAAGGAGGTTAAACCAGACCAGGTCGTCCTCCGGTCTGTGTACGAAATACAGGAACCCTATGTCAAGGGTCCAGAGACCTGGTAGGTGTTCGTATGGTCACTGCTTATTGAGTCAGTGTGTACCAAAAGTGTGTAAAAAAGAAAAATTTCTTTTTAGAGTCCCCTCACTCACCGGGGTTGCCCCACGGTGACATGCTTCATCATTGGGGCCATCCCAGTTCTCTACGAAAAGGGGCGTGCTGCGACAAGGCGACTACGCAGGAGCACTAGTTTTGTGAGATGACTATGTGTGGTGCATGTGTAATGATGATGGAGTGGGTGTGGAATTAAAATATACCGTGCTAGTGGGCCTCAACAATTTATTTTCGCTCCTAGTGTGGTATAAAAAATTAAAAAGGGGTAACACTGTCTTCTAACTTTTACTGAGTTAGATCAGTGTTAAAGGTCAACATGTTTCAAGCTCCCCTAAGCTTTTCTTCAGGACCATACAGGGTCCAGCCCTGTATTGCCACTCCTGTTTTTCAAATGAAAAAGTATTGCTAAAAAATACTTATTTACAGTGAACGCTGTTGTCAATAAACATGCGTGTTATTATACATACGTTTTGTGTTTCACTTCGATTTCTGTAAAATAGAATAACAGTTGTTATTTGATGGACAACCCCTTCCAAGAAGGGGAACAACTCACATGCCTCTCATTCTAGCTAGGGCGTGAGTGTGCCCTTGACATCATACTGATGCGTGCTAGTTGTCATGCCGGTGTAGAGAAATAAATCACTGTGAATAAAGTGGTTTAGTGGTTTCACACATAAAACACGCAGACTAAAGGTGACTATTGACAAAACACACACAACATATACACACGAAGAAAAATGGCAGATGGTTATATTTACATAAATGAGTATAGAATTACACCCCATGGTCTTAGGCAAGGGCAGGAACGCCTCGTGGAAACATTGCTGAAAAGGATTATCAAAGTTTAGAGTTAGAAGGGCCTTTCCAGTTGCCACTCGGAAATGCCGGTTTCCTTGCAGTCTATCGCCACTAATACACTTACTTCCTATCGGCAGACCCGCTCGGTACTACCTGATGTCTCCTCGCCGGACCGCATACTGATTTGAACTCGGGCTCGCGGTGCATTTAAACACGCGTGCTTCCGGGTTGCCGGAAGACTAGAGCGCTCACCTTGGGCGGCCATCTTGATGGTATGTGATCGCGGTTAGCGCGAATGTTGCCATAAGGACGAGATTACTACCGACCAAGGCTGGGTTGCACAATAAGGAATAATTATCAGTGATACTGTTGATTGGGGCGTTATAAAAAACTAATTTAGAGCACAGGTATTTTTTCTCGGTTGGATGGAGTTTTTTTGCAAAGGGCTAGGCTATTTTCATGAAAAACGGGTTATGTTAACATTTGGAGGTGGGAAGGTTGGTAGCTGTCTTTTCAGGGAAGTCTGTGCTTCATCTTTATTAAAACAATGTTCAAGGTGATGGGTTATGTTCTCCAGTATGCAGATTCTCATGGGAGGTGTTACCATGAGTTTAAAGTAGGTATGGTTATACCATCTCGAATTTATTCAGAAAAGAAAAAGTGTAGTCTATGGGCGGAAGGCTCCCCAAGGGATTTCATCGTTAAGTCCCTGGGTGTCCGTATGTAGGCGAAACACCCATCTTTGTTCTCTTTCGTGGAGGACCCGTTCCTGATTGTCTTTATTCCTCACTGTTTCGATGACTACCCACGTTAGATCATTTGGGGTGTGGTTGTGTTCAATGAAGTGGGTGGTCATTCTTGTTGTTGCTCTCTTACACCGGATGTTGCTTCTGTGTTCTACAATACGAGTACTGACCTTCCTAGTGGTCATTCCTACATAGTGAAGGTTGCACGTGCAGGTTATTAGGTATACAACCCCACTTGTATTGCAATTTGAAAAACCCTTTAGTTCCCATTTCGTGTTGTTGTTAAAGGTCACGCTCTTGGTTGGAGAAGTCAAATGACAAACACTGCAATTGTTGCATGGAAAATGCCCATCAGGTAGTGGTTGGGATCTCACTGTTTGGGTTGTGGGTGTTGGACGGGTATGTACCAAATAATCCTTCAGATTTTTACCCCGCCTATGACTGAACATGGGAGTGGGTATGTGGAGGCCGCCGCTGTTAAGTATTGGCCAATGTTTTCTGATTATTTTGGACACACTATCAGAAACTTGATTGTACGTGGTGATACAAATTGGTTTTTTGTCCTCTGATTGCGTTCTCTCTTTTGGTTCCAGTAACGCTTCCCTGTTGTTGTTTGCTGCCCGTTTTTTAGCCTCTTTGATTAGTTTTTCTGGGTATTTTCTGTTTCTTAGCTTGTTGCTTAAGTCTTCCGCTTGAGTTAGGTAGTCAGATTTTTTGCTACAATTTCTGCGCAGACGAAGGAATTGTCCAAATGGCAGGTTTTGTTTGAGATGGCGAGGGTGGAAACTGTCAAATGTTAAGAGACAGTTCCTTGCTGTCTCTTTAAAATGGGTTGTAGTCACCAGTCTGCCTGACTCAGCATGGATGTTTAGATCTAGAAAAACTAAATCGGTCTTGCTCATTGAGCAGGTAAACTTGAGGAAGGGATCTTGTGTATTAAGCCAGGAGAGAAAGGTCTGCGCCTCTTCTTCTGTGCCTTGCCATATCAACAGAATATCGTCGATATAGCGTTTCCATTGTAGGATCTGGTGTCTGTGTGGGTTCCTTTCATTCAGTATCTTATTTTTCTCCAGTTGATGGACGTACAACCCGGCTATGCTCGGCGCAAAAGTACTGCCCATACTGGTCCCATGTTGTTGTTTATAAAGGGTAGATTCGAAGCGGAAAAAGTTTTCACACAGTGCTAGTTGGCAACATTCGAGTACTACATGGCGAGGAGTATGGAATTCCCATTCGTTTTCGTATAATACTTCCTCTAGAATCTGTAAAGTCTCTCTGTGTGGCAAGCTGGTATATAGACTTTCGACATCCAGACTTATCAGAAGGCTGGATGTCGCGTCAAAGGTTAAGTCTTGTAACAGGCACAGTACGTCCTTGGTATCCCTCAAGTATGTGTCTGTTCTTTGAACAAGAGGTCTGAGAAAAGCATCTGCGAATTGTGAAAGTGGCTCTAGAATTGAGCCTATCCCCGAGACTATGGGCCTCCCTGGTGGGTTTTCCAATCTCTTATGTATTTTAGGGATAGTATAGAAGTATGGTATTGTTGGTTTTTTGTTTGTTAAGAACTCAATTTCCTTTTTACTTAGCCAATCATTGGCTTGACATTCCTCTGTCAGGTATGCAATTGAGATCCTTAGACGTTCTGTTGGGTCTTCTTCCAGTTTGGCGTAGTTTCTTGTGTCCCCTAGTAAACGGAGACATTCATTCCTGTAATCCGTGGTATTTTGTAATACAATTGCCCCGCCTTTATCGGCTGGTTTTATGGTGATTTGGTTGTTTTTTGACAGTTCCTGTAGCGCGGATTGTTCAGCTTTGCTGGTGTTATGAAATACCTTTTTAGCTCGCGGGTCTAACTCCTGAACTTCTCTCATGACCGCTTTTTCAAAGGTTAGTACCTCCACAGGGAGGTTGTGCGATGGAGGGACAAAATTTGATTTTTTATGTAAGCCCGTGTCACTCTTTGTTTGTTCTGTTGGGTCTTTGTCTTGAAAGAAAACCTGTAATTTGATCTTTCTCAGGAATTCTTTTAATTCACAGCATAGTTTGAACTTGTCTGTGGTTGGGGTAGGAACAAATCCTAAGCCTTTATTGAGCACTTGGATCTGCATAGCCGTGAGGCATAGTGAGGATAGATTTACTACTAAATCGAGCTGGTGCTCGTGGTTGGTTCCGGCGGGCCTTTGCTCCGCGTGTGACGTGTTGTTGTCACCACTGGTTCTGCCCATTGTACTCCTTGGTTGGGTTTGTTTTTTGCTCTTTGTGCCTGGCGGCCTCTCCCTAAAAAAGGTTTCCTTTGGTTTCCTTGGTTTCCTTGGTCATTTCCCCAGTTTTGGTAGTTGGGTTGGTTGTACATGGGTGGGCCGTAGAAAAAAGGCGGGGGCGGAGGGCAATAATTGTATGGGTCTTGATACATGGGCCACATCGGTGCTTGGTTTCCTCTGAAACCCCTTGTATTCCCTCTTCCTCTTCTGGGTCTTCTGTTGGGGGTGGTGTTATAATTGCTTGATCCCCCCGAGCTATTTGATCCTGTGTCCGAGCCATCACTGTCAGTGTTGTATCCAGGGTTCTTATTACTGGTTCTGTAATCGTCCCTAATGTAGGGATACACTTTTTCATGAGCAAATGCTTTTTTATCTTTGGATAATTTTATGTATTTTGAATCCTTTAGGCTGATTTCAAATTCAGACATTGTTTTGTTCAGCTCATTAAGTCTTTTTGTTAATTCTGCTGGAGTTTGAAAAGACTTGAGGCGTATCTCCATGGAATTTATTTCTTCCTTTAGGGAATCTACTAATCTGGTCGCGGTTTTAATAATTAGGACCAGCCAATCTCTGGTACAATGCCAGGATATTTGTGACCAGTCCAGCTTAAATTGTTTGTCGTGCTGGAATATAAAAGGTTCATTCCTGACTATGAGGCCCCTTGGTGCTGCGTTGGCTTGTAAATACTCCGCCATCATGACGCCATGGATCAATGTTTTTATTTGTGTTCTCTTTAATTCAGTCAATTCGTCCCAACACTGGCTCGCATCGCTGTTTTCTCCTGTGGGTGCTCCTGTATGTGGTAACATGGAGGCAATGGCTCTATCTACTTCATCCTCCGAGAAGGATAGTCCTGTGTTCTGTGCCATGGTTCTTTTGGTGATTCTACGTGTGTGTTTGTCTTAGTCTTTAGATCAACCTGGTATATACCAGTCTATTGATCTACGTTTTAGAGAAAAAGACTCCCGCAGCCCGTGGCTGCTGAATGCATAAACAAAAGAAGAGGGAGAAGGAGGTTAAACCAGACCAGGTCGTCCTCCGGTCTGTGTACGAAATACAGGAACCCTATGTCAAGGGTCCAGAGACCTGGTAGGTGTTCGTATGGTCACTGCTTATTGAGTCAGTGTGTACCAAAAGTGTGTAAAAAAGAAAAATTTCTTTTTAGAGTCCCCTCACTCACCGGGGTTGCCCCACGGTGACATGCTTCATCATTGGGGCCATCCCAGTTCTCTACGAAAAGGGGCGTGCTGCGACAAGGCGACTACGCAGGAGCACTAGTTTTGTGAGATGACTATGTGTGGTGCATGTGTAATGATGATGGAGTGGGTGTGGAATTAAAATATACCGTGCTAGTGGGCCTCAACAATTTATTTTCGCTCCTAGTGTGGTATAAAAAATTAAAAAGGGGTAACACTGTCTTCTAACTTTTACTGAGTTAGATCAGTGTTAAAGGTCAACATGTTTCAAGCTCCCCTAAGCTTTTCTTCAGGACCATACAGGGTCCAGCCCTGTATTGCCACTCCTGTTTTTCAAATGAAAAAGTATTGCTAAAAAATACTTATTTACAGTGAACGCTGTTGTCAATAAACATGCGTGTTATTATACATACGTTTTGTGTTTCACTTCGATTTCTGTAAAATAGAATAACAGTTGTTATTTGATGGACAACCCCTTCCAAGAAGGGGAACAACTCACATGCCTCTCATTCTAGCTAGGGCGTGAGTGTGCCCTTGACATCATACTGATGCGTGCTAGTTGTCATGCCGGTGTAGAGAAATAAATCACTGTGAATAAAGTGGTTTAGTGGTTTCACACATAAAACACGCAGACTAAAGGTGACTATTGACAAAACACACACAACATATACACACGAAGAAAAATGGCAGATGGTTATATTTACATAAATGAGTATAGAATTACACCCCATGGTCTTAGGCAAGGGCAGGAACGCCTCGTGGAAACATTGCTGAAAAGGATTATCAAAGTTTAGAGTTAGAAGGGCCTTTCCAGTTGCCACTCGGAAATGCCGGTTTCCTTGCAGTCTATCGCCACTAATACACTTACTTCCTATCGGCAGACCCGCTCGGTACTACCTGATGTCTCCTCGCCGGACCGCATACTGATTTGAACTCGGGCTCGCGGTGCATTTAAACACGCGTGCTTCCGGGTTGCCGGAAGACTAGAGCGCTCACCTTGGGCGGCCATCTTGATGGTATGTGATCGCGGTTAGCGCGAATGTTGCCATAAGGACGAGATTACTACCGACCAAGGCTGGGTTGCACAATAAGGAATAATTATCAGTGATACTGTTGATTGGGGCGTTATAAAAAACTAATTTAGAGCACAGGTATTTTTTCTCTGTATTTAGTACTAATACCGGCAACCATCTTAACCCCTTGCGTGCTGATGACAGAACGGTTCCGTCATCAGCTACGGGTGAGCTGTGCTGATGACGAAACCGTTCCGTCATGACTCCGCCCGCGCAAGGCGGAGTCAGCACAGGCGGAAAATACGCCCCGCACGCAAGGGGTTAAAAAACGTAGTGATAGTTGGGACACTTCCTAATGTTGATAATGCCATTTTGTGGGGTGCTGCCTCAGAGCCTGGATAGCTCAGTCGGTAGAGCATCAGACTTTTAATCTGAGGGCCCAGGGTTCAAGTCCCTGTTCAGGCGGCTTGGTTAAAGAAAATGTATATCAAATGCATACTCTTTTCAGGATCCAATGAATGGGAATTCCAATTACAGATGGTTCAAAAAAGTCTTGATCGAGTCCTTACATACCCATCTGTGCTCTACTTTCTTTGACAAGGGTTAAGAAGACTTACCCAAACTGTATCATGTAGTTTGACATGTTGATTATCTTTTATCCAATTCAATGTTCAAAATGTAAGCTAGTGTCAGATTAATTTGATAAAGTTGGTCAACCACTTATAGGTCATCTTTTTATTTGTGAATCTCTGATCACCTTGTTGAATCAGGTCGGATCTCTGGTGCAATGGATTGCGGCTTGGAGTCCTAGGCGAATGTAGCAAAAGCATTCAAACGCTAAGGGATCGAACACCAACTGGGTCAATTTTATCCCTCCTCTATTTTATAACTAATTGAAACAGTAACCAGCAATCCTGCTTCTCCATCACCAGAAACATTTACCAAAATGGCAGTGAAAGAAAGTCTACTTAAACAGAGACTGTTTGCTTTGAAAATGTTGCATAGTCTATGCCCAAGAGGAAATTCCCAATGATACTGCTGAAAATGTAATTTAGGAGTTAGTAATAGTATTTGGCCCTTTATTAATTTCACAGTGTCATTTTAAACACGTGATTTCTATGTCATCCGAAAATGAGATAGTACAAATTTCCGGAGTTATAATGGATTACGTGTGCTGCTGAAATTTCAAATGCTTATAATATCAATTCATTATTAAACTCTAGAATATTGATTGCTAATATGTAATTATATAAATATACAAAGTGTAGGTCAGTGTACGTCCACATTTGTTTAGCTGATTTTAAGGTAGAGTATAGCAGAGCCTGGATAGCTCAGTCGGTAGAGCATCAGACTTTTAATCTGAGGGTCCAGGGTTCAAGTCCCTGTTCAGGCGGTTGTTTCCTTTAAAGAAAAAGTACTCTAATTGTATGCTCTTTTTGTGGACCCCTGCATGACGAATAAGATATTCCATTACTAAAATTGCAAAAACGTCTTTCATGGAGTTGTGAAATACACATCTGTCTCACATATTATGTGCCATTTGACTAAACTTAAGTCGTACGTAGATTTACCAATGGTATCATGTAGTCTGAGACGGTGAATATCATTTCACCAATTCAATATTCAAAATATAGCCATGGTTATAGTATCAAATGAACTTTATAAAGCTGATCAACAGCTAATAGCTCATTATTTCATTTCAGATCATCTCTGCACCTCATTATAGCAGATTGGCTCTGTGGCGCAATGGATAGCGCATTGGACCTCTAGGTGAATGTAAAAAAGATATTCAAAGGTTGTGGGTTCGAATCCCAGCAGAGTCAGTTTTATCCCTGTTATCCTGTTATCCCAAGTACCAATTCATTATTATATTCTCTGTATTTAGTACTAATACCGGCAACCATCTTAACCCCTTGCGTGCTGATGACAGAACGGTTCCGTCATCAGCTACGGGTGAGCTGTGCTGATGACGAAACCGTTCCGTCATGACTCCGCCCGCGCAAGGCGGAGTCAGCACAGGCGGAAAATACGCCCCGCACGCAAGGGGTTAAAAAACGTAGTGATAGTTGGGACACTTCCTAATGTTGATAATGCCATTTTGTGGGGTGCTGCCTCAGAGCCTGGGTAGCTCAGTCGGTAGAGCATCAGACTTTTAATCTGAGGGCCCAGGGTTCAAGTCCCTGTTCAGGCGGCTTGGTTAAAGAAAATGTATATCAAATGCATACTCTTTTCAGGATCCAATGAATGGGAATTCCAATTACAGATGGTTCAAAAAAGTCTTGATCGAGTCCTTACATACCCATCTGTGCTCTACTTTCTTTGACAAGGGTTAAGAAGACTTACCCAAACTGTATCATGTAGTTTGACATGTTGATTATCTTTTATCCAATTCAATGTTCAAAATGTAAGCTAGTGTCAGATTAATTTGATAAAGTTGGTCAACCACTTATAGGTCATCTTTTTATTTGTGAATCTCTGATCACCTTGTTGAATCAGGTCGGATCTCTGGTGCAATGGATTGCGGCTTGGAGTCCTAGGCGAATGTAGCAAAAGCATTCAAACGCTAAGGGATCGAACACCAACTGGGTCAATTTTATCCCTCCTCTATTTTATAACTAATTGAAACAGTAACCAGCAATCCTGCTTCTCCATCACCAGAAACATTTACCAAAATGGCAGTGAAAGAAAGTCTACTTAAACAGAGACTGTTTGCTTTGAAAATGTTGCATAGTCTATGCCCAAGAGGAAATTCCCAATGATACTGCTGAAAATGTAATTTAGGAGTTAGTAATAGTATTTGGCCCTTTATTAATTTCACTGTGTCATTTTAAACACGTGATTTCTATGTCATCCGAAAATGAGATAGTACAAATTTCCGGAGTTATAATGGATTACGTGTGCTGCTGAAATTTCAAATGCTTATAATATCAATTCATTATTAAACTCTAGAATATTGATTGCTAATATGTAATTATATAAATATACAAAGTGTAGGTCAGTGTACGTCCACATTTGTTTAGCTGATTTTAAGGTAGAGTATAGCAGAGCCTGGATAGCTCAGTCGGTAGAGCATCAGACTTTTAATCTGAGGGTCCAGGGTTCAAGTCCCTGTTCAGGCGGTTGTTTCCTTTAAAGAAAAAGTACTCTAATTGTATGCTCTTTTTGTGGACCCCTGCATGACGAATAAGATATTCCATTACTAAAATTGCAAAAACGTCTTTCATGGAGTTGTGAAATACACATCTGTCTCACATATTATGTGCCATTTGACTAAACTTAAGTCGTACGTAGATTTACCAATGGTATCATGTAGTCTGAGACGGTGAATATCATTTCACCAATTCAATATTCAAAATATAGCCATGGTTATAGTATCAAATGAACTTTATAAAGCTGATCAACAGCTAATAGCTCATTATTTCATTTCAGATCATCTCTGCACCTCATTATAGCAGATTGGCTCTGTGGCGCAATGGATAGCGCATTGGACTTCTAGGTGAATGTAAAAAAGATATTCAAAGGTTGTGGGTTCGAATCCCACCAGAGTCAGTGTTATCCTGTTATCCCAAGTACCAATTCATTATTATATTCTCTGTATTTAGTACTAATACCGGCAACCATCTTAACCCCTTGCGTGCTGATGACAGAACGGTTCCGTCATCAGCTACGGGTGAGCTGTGCTGATGACGAAACCGTTCCGTCATGACTCCGCCCGCGCAAGGCGGAGTCAGCACAGGCGGAAAATACGCCCCGCACGCAAGGGGTTAAAAAACGTAGTGATAGTTGGGACACTTCCTAATGTTGATAATGTCATTTTGTGGGGTGTTGCCTCAGAGCCTGGATAGCTCAGTCGGTAGAGCATCAGACTTTTAATCTGAGGGCCCAGGGTTCAAGTCCCTGTTCAGGCGGCTTGGTTAAAGAAAATGTATATCAATTGCATACTCTTTTCAGGATCCAATGAATGGGAATTCCAATTACAGATGGTTCAAAAAAGTCTTGATCGAGTCCTTACATACCCATCTGTGCTCTACTTTCTTTGACAAGGGTTAAAAAGACTTACCCAAACTGTATCATGTAGTTTGACATGTTGATTATCTTTTATCCAATTCAATGTTCAAAATGTAAGCTAGTGTCAGATTAATTTGATAAAGTTGGTCAACCACTTATAGGTCATCTTTTTATTTGTGAATCTCTGATCACCTTGTTGAATCAGGTCGGATCTCTGGTGCAATGGATTGCGGCTTGGAGTCCTAGGCGAATGTAGCAAAAGCATTCAAACGCTAAGGGATCGAACACCAACTGGGTCAATTTTATCCCTCCTCTATTTTATAACTAATTGAAACAGTAACCAGCAATCCTGCTTCTCCATCACCAGAAACATTTACCAAAATGGCAGTGAAAGAAAGTCTACTTAAACAGAGACTGTTTGCTTTGAAAATGTTGCATAGTCTATGCCCAAGAGGAAATTCCCAATGATACTGCTGAAAATGTAATTTAGGAGTTAGTAATAGTATTTGGCCCCTTATTAATTTCACTGTGTCATTTTAAACACGTGATTTCTATGTCATCCGAAAATGAGATAGTACAAATTTCCGGAGTTATAATGGATTACGTGTGCTGCTGAAATTTCAAATGCTTATAATATCAATTCATTATTAAACTCTAGAATATTGATTGCTAATATGTAATTATATAAATATACAAAGTGTAGGTCAGTGTACGTCCACATTTGTTTAGCTGATTTTAAGGTAGAGTATAGCAGAGCCTGGATAGCTCAGTCGGTAGAGCATCAGACTTTTAATCTGAGGGTCCAGGGTTCAAGTCCCTGTTCAGGCGGTTGTTTCCTTTAAAGAAAAAGTACTCTAATTGTATGCTCTTTTTGTGGACCCCTGCATGACGAATAAGATATTCCATTACTAAAATTGCAAAAACGTCTTTCATGGAGTTGTGAAATACACATCTGTCTCACATATTATGTGCCATTTGACTAAACTTAAGTCGTACGTAGATTTACCAATGGTATCATGTAGTCTGAGACGGTGAATATCATTTCACCAATTCAATATTCAAAATATAGCCATGGTTATAGTATCAAATGAACTTTATAAAGCTGATCAACAGCTAATAGCTCATTATTTCATTTCAGATCATCTCTGCACCTCATTATAGCAGATTGGCTCTGTGGCGCAATGGATAGCGCATTGGACTTCTAGGTGAATGTAAAAAAGATATTCAAAGGTTGTGGGTTCGAATCCCACCAGAGTCAGTTTTATCCCTGTTATCCCTGTTATCCTGTTATCCCAAGTACCAATTCATTATTATATTCTCTGTATTTAGTACTAATACCGGCAACCATCTTAACCCCTTGCGTGCTGATGACAGAACGGTTCCGTCATCAGCTACGGGTGAGCTGTGCTGATGACGAAACCGTTCCGTCATGACTCCGCCCGCGCAAGGCGGAGTCAGCACAGGCGGAAAATACGCCCCGCACGCAAGGGGTTAAAAAACGTAGTGATAGTTGGGACACTTCCTAATGTTGATAATGCCATTTTGTGGGGTGCTGCCTCAGAGCCTGGATAGCTCAGTCGGTAGAGCATCAGACTTTTAATCTGAGGGCCCAGGGTTCAAGTCCCTGTTCAGGCGGCTTGGTTAAAGAAAATGTATATCAAATGCATACTCTTTTCAGGATCCAATGAATGGGAATTCCAATTACAGATGGTTCAAAAAAGTCTTGATCGAGTCCTTACATACCCATCTGTGCTCTACTTTCTTTGACAAGGGTTAAGAAGACTTACCCAAACTGTATCATGTAGTTTGACATGTTGATTATCTTTTATCCAATTCAATGTTCAAAATGTAAGCTAGTGTCAGATTAATTTGATAAAGTTGGTCAACCACTTATAGGTCATCTTTTTATTTGTGAATCTCTGATCACCTTGTTGAATCAGGTCGGATCTCTGGTGCAATGGATTGCGGCTTGGAGTCCTAGGCGAATGTAGCAAAAGCATTCAAACGCTAAGGGATCGAACACCAACTGGGTCAATTTTATCCCTCCTCTATTTTATAACTAATTGAAACAGTAACCAGCAATCCTGCTTCTCCATCACCAGAAACATTTACCAAAATGGCAGTGAAAGAAAGTCTACTTAAACAGAGACTGTTTGCTTTGAAAATGTTGCATAGTCTATGCCCAAGAGGAAATTCCCAATGATACTGCTGAAAATGTAATTTAGGAGTTAGTAATAGTATTTGGCCCCTTATTAATTTCACTGTGTCATTTTAAACACGTGATTTCTATGTCATCCGAAAATGAGATAGTACAAATTTCCGGAGTTATAATGGATTACGTGTGCTGCTGAAATTTCAAATGCTTATAATATCAATTCATTATTAAACTCTAGAATATTGATTGCTAATATGTAATTATATAAATATACAAAGTGTAGGTCAGTGTACGTCCACATTTGTTTAGCTGATTTTAAGGTAAAGTATAGCAGAGCCTGGATAGCTCAGTCGGTAGAGCATCAGACTTTTAATCTGAGGGTTCAGGGTTCAAGTCCCTGTTCAGGCGGTTGTTTCCTTTAAAGAAAAAGTACTCTAATTGTATGCTCTTTTTGTGGACCCCTGCATGACGAATAAGATATTCCATTACTAAAATTGCAAAAACGTCTTTCATGGAGTTGTGAAATACACATCTGTCTCACATATTATGTGCCATTTGACTAAACTTAAGTCGTACGTAGATTTACCAATGGTATCATGTAGTCTGAGACGGTGAATATCATTTCACCAATTCAATATTCAAAATATAGCCATGGTTATAGTATCAAATGAATTTTATAAAGCTGATCAACAGCTAATAGCTCATTATTTCATTTCAGATCATCTCTGCACCTCATTATAGCAGATTGGCTCTGTGGCGCAATGGATAGCGCATTGGACTTCTAGGTGAATGTAAAAAAGATATTCAAAGGTTGTGGGTTCGAATCCCACCAGAGTCAGTTTTATCCCTGTTATCCTGTTATCAAGTACCAATTCATTATTATATTCTCTGTATTTAGTACTAATACCGGCAACCATCTTAACCCCTTGCGTGCTGATGACAGAACGGTTCCGTCATCAGCTACGGGTGAGCTGTGCTGATGACGAAACCGTTCCGTCATGACTCCGCCCGCGCAAGGCGGAGTCAGCACAGGCGGAAAATACGCCCCGCACGCAAGGGGTTAAAAAACGTAGTGATAGTTGGGACACTTCCTAATGTTGATAATGTCATTTTGTGGGGTGCTGCCTCAGAGCCTGGATAGCTCAGTCGGTAGAGCATCAGACTTTTAATCTGAGGGCCCAGGGTTCAAGTCCCTGTTCAGGCGGCTTGGTTAAAGAAAATGTATATCAATTGCATACTCTTTTCAGGACCCAATGAATGGGAATTCCAATTACAGATGGTTCAAAAAAGTCTTGATCGAGTCCTTACATACCCATCTGTGCTCTACTTTCTTTGACAAGGGTTAAGAAGACTTACCCAAACTGTATCATGTAGTTTGACATGTTGATTATCTTTTATCCAATTCAATGTTCAAAATGTAAGCTAGTGTCTGATTAATTTGATAAAGTTGGTCAACAACTTATAGGTCATCTTTTTATTTGTGAATCTCTGATCACCTTGTTGAATCAGGTCGGATCTCTGGTGCAATGGATTGCGGCTTGGAGTCCTAGGTGAATGTAGCAAAAGCATTCAAACGCTAAGGGTTCGAACACCAACTGGGTCAATTTTATCCCTCCTCTATTTTATAACTAATTGAAACAGTAACCAGCAATCCTGCTTCTCCATCACCAGAAACATTTACCAAAATGGCAGTGAAAGAAAGTCTACTTAAACAGAGACTGTTTGCTTTGAAAATGTTGCATAGTCTATGCCCAAGAGGAAATTCCCAATGATACTGCTGAAAATGTAATTTAGGAGTTAGTAATAGTATTTGGCCCTTTATTAATTTCACAGTGTCATTTTAAACACGTGATTTCTATGTCATCCGAAAATGAGATAGTACAAATTTCCGGAGTTATAATGGATTACGTGTGCTGCTGAAATTTCAAATGCTTATAATATCAATTCATTATTAAACTCTAGAATATTGATTGCTAATATGTAATTATATAAATATACAAAGTGTAGGTCAGTGTACGTCCACATTTGTTTAGCTGATTTTAAGGTAGAGTATAGCAGAGCCTGGATAGCTCAGTCGGTAGAGCATCAGACTTTTAATCTGAGGGTCCAGGGTTCAAGTCCCTGTTCAGGCGGTTGTTTCCTTCAAAGAAAAAGTACTCTAATTGTATGCTCTTTTTGTGGACCCCTGCATGACGAATAAGATATTCCATTACTAAAATTGCAAAAACGTCTTTCATGGAGTTGTGAAATACACATCTGTCTCACATATTATGTGCCATTTGACTAAACTTAAGTCGTACGTAGATTTACCAATGGTATCATGTAGTCTGAGACGGTGAATATCATTTCACCAATTCAATATTCAAAATATAGCCATGGTTATAGTATCAAATGAACTTTATAAAGCTGATCAACAGCTAATAGCTCATTATTTCATTTCAGATCATCTCTGCACCTCATTATAGCAGATTGGCTCTGTGGCGCAATGGATAGCGCATTGGACTTCTAGGTGAATGTAAAAAAGATATTCAAAGGTTGTGGGTTCGAATCCCACCAGAGTCAGTTTTATCCCTGTTATCCCTGTTATCCTGTTATCCCAAGTACCAATTCATTATTATATTCTCTGTATTTAGTACTAATACCGGCAACCATCTTAACCCCTTGCGTGCTGATGACAGAACGGTTCCGTCATCAGCTACGGGTGAGCTGTGCTGATGACGAAACCGTTCCGTCATGACTCCGCCCGCGCAAGGCGGAATCAGCACAGGCGGAAAATACGCCCCGCACGCAAGGGGTTAAAAAACGTAGTGATAGTTGGGACTCTTCCTAATGTTGATAATGCCATTTTGTGGGGTGCTGCCTCAGAGCCTGGATAGCTCAGTCGGTAGAGCATCAGACTTTTAATCTGAGGGCCCAGGGTTCAAGTCCCTGTTCAGGCGGCTTGGTTAAAGAAAATGTATATCAAATGCATACTCTTTTCAGGATCCAATGAATGGGAATTCCAATTACAGATGGTTCAAAAAAGTCTTGATCGAGTCCTTACATACCCATCTGTGCTCTACTTTCTTTGACAAGGGTTAAGAAGACTTACCCAAACTGTATCATGTAGTTTGACATGTTGATTATCTTTTATCCAATTCAATGTTCAAAATGTAAGCTAGTGTCAGATTAATTTGATAAAGTTGGTCAACCACTTATAGGTCATCTTTTTATTTGTGAATCTCTGATCACCTTGTTGAATCAGGTCGGATCTCTGGTGCAATGGATTGCGGCTTGGAGTCCTAGGCGAATGTAGCAAAAGCATTCAAACGCTAAGGGATCGAACACCAACTGGGTCAATTTTATCCCTCCTCTATTTTATAACTAATTGAAACAGTAACCAGCAATCCTGCTTCTCCATCACCAGAAACATTTACCAAAATGGCAGTGAAAGAAAGTCTACTTAAACAGAGACTGTTTGCTTTGAAAATGTTGCATAGTCTATGCCCAAGAGGAAATTCCCAATGATACTGCTGAAAATGTAATTTAGGAGTTAGTAATAGTATTTGGCCCCTTATTAATTTCACTGTGTCATTTTAAACACGTGATTTCTATGTCATCCGAAAATGAGATAGTACAAATTTCCGGAGTTATAATGGATTACGTGTGCTGCTGAAATTTCAAATGCTTATAATATCAATTCATTATTAAACTCTAGAATATTGATTGCTAATATGTAATTATATAAATATACAAAGTGTAGGTCAGTGTACGTCCACATTTGTTTAGCTGATTTTAAGGTAAAGTATAGCAGAGCCTGGATAGCTCAGTCGGTAGAGCATCAGACTTTTAATCTGAGGGTTCAGGGTTCAAGTCCCTGTTCAGGCGGTTGTTTCCTTTTAAGAAAAAGTACTCTAATTGTATGCTCTTTTTGTGGACCCCTGCATGACGAATAAGATATTCCATTACTAAAATTGCAAAAACGTCTTTCATGGAGTTGTGAAATACACATCTGTCTCACATATTATGTGCCATTTGACTAAACTTAAGTCGTACGTAGATTTACCAATGGTATCATGTAGTCTGAGACGGTGAATATCATTTCACCAATTCAATATTCAAAATATAGCCATGGTTATAGTATCAAATGAATTTTATAAAGCTGATCAACAGCTAATAGCTCATTATTTCATTTCAGATCATCTCTGCACCTCATTATAGCAGATTGGCTCTGTGGCGCAATGGATAGCGCATTGGACTTCTAGGTGAATGTAAAAAAGATATTCAAAGGTTGTGGGTTCGAATCCCACCAGAGTCAGTTTTATCCCTGTTATCCTGTTATCCCAAGTACCAATTCATTATTATATTCTCTGTATTTAGTACTAATACCGGCAACCATCTTAACCCCTTGCGTGCTGATGACAGAACGGTTCCGTCATCAGCTACGGGTGAGCTGTGCTGATGACGAAACCGTTCCGTCATGACTCCACCCGCGCAAGGCGGAGTCAGCACAGGCGGAAAATACGCCCCGCACGCAAGGGGTTAAAAAACGTAGTGATAGTTGGGACACTTCCTAATGTTGATAATGTCATTTTGTGGGGTGCTGCCTCAGAGCCTGGATAGCTCAGTCGGTAGAGCATCAGACTTTTAATCTGAGGGCCCAGGGTTCAAGTCCCTGTTCAGGCGGCTTGGTTAAAGAAAATGTATATCAATTGCATACTCTTTTCAGGACCCAATGAATGGGAATTCCAATTACAGATGGTTCAAAAAAGTCTTGATCGAGTCCTTACATACCCATCTGTGCTCTACTTTCTTTGACAAGGGTTAAGAAGACTTACCCAAACTGTATCATGTAGTTTGACATGTTGATTATCTTTTATCCAATTCAATGTTCAAAATGTAAGCTAGTGTCTGATTAATTTGATAAAGTTGGTCAACAACTTATAGGTCATCTTTTTATTTGTGAATCTCTGATCACCTTGTTGAATCAGGTCGGATCTCTGGTGCAATGGATTGCGGCTTGGAGTCCTAGGTGAATGTAGCAAAAGCATTCAAACGCTAAGGGTTCGAACACCAACTGGGTCAATTTTATCCCTCCTCTATTTTATAACTAATTGAAACAGTAACCAGCAATCCTGCTTCTCCATCACCAGAAACATTTACCAAAATGGCAGTGAAAGAAAGTCTACTTAAACAGAGACTGTTTGCTTTGAAAATGTTGCATAGTCTATGCCCAAGAGGAAATTCCCAATGATACTGCTGAAAATGTAATTTAGGAGTTAGTAATAGTATTTGGCCCTTTATTAATTTCACAGTGTCATTTTAAACACGTGATTTCTATGTCATCCGAAAATGAGATAGTACAAATTTCCGGAGTTATAATGGATTACGTGTGCTGCTGAAATTTCAAATGCTTAAAATATCAATTCATTATTAAACTCTAGAATATTGATTGCTAATATATGTAATTATATAAATATACAAAGTGTAGGTCAGTGTACGTCCACATTTGTTTAGCTGATTTTAAGGTAGAGTATAGCAGAGCCTGGATAGCTCAGTCGGTAGAGCATCAGACTTTTAATCTGAGGGTCCAGGGTTCAAGTCCCTGTTCAGGCGGTTGTTTCCTTTAAAGAAAAAGTACTCTAATTCTATGCTCTTTTTGTGGACCCCTGCATGACGAATAAGATATTCCATTACTAAAATTGCAAAAACGTCTTTCATGGAGTTGTGAAATACACATCTGTCTCACATATTATGTGCCATTTGACTAAACTTAAGTCGTACGTAGATTTACCAATGGTATCATGTAGTCTGAGACGGTGAATATCATTTCACCAATTCAATATTCAAAATATAGCCATGGTTATAGTATCAAATGAACTTTATAAAGCTGATCAACAGCTAATAGCTCATTATTTCATTTCAGAACATCTCTGCACCGCATTATAGCAAATTGGCTCTGTGGCGCAATGGATAGCGCATTGGACTTCTAGGTGAATGTAAAAAAGATATTCAAAGGTTGTGGGTTCGAATCCCACCAGAGTCAGTTTTATCCCTGTTATCCTGTTATCCCAAGTACCAATTCATTATTATATTCTCTGTATTTAGTACTAATACCGGCAACCATCTTAACCCCTTGCGTGCTGATGACAGAACGGTTCCGTCATCAGCTACGGGTGAGCTGTGCTGATGACGAAACCGTTCCGTCATGACTCCGCCCGCGCAAGGCGGAGTCAGCACAGGCGGAAAATACGCCCCGCACGCAAGGGGTTAAAAAACGTAGTGATAGTTGGGACACTTCCTAATGTTGATAATGCCATTTTGTGGGGTGCTGCCTCAGAGCCTGGATAGCTCAGTCGGTAGAGCATCAGACTTTTAATCTGAGGGCCCAGGGTTCAAGTCCCTGTTCAGGCGGCTTGGTTAAAGAAAATGTATATCAAATGCATACTCTTTTCAGGATCCAATGAATGGGAATTCCAATTACAGATGGTTAAAAAAAGTCTTGATCGAGTCCTTACATACCCATCTGTGCTCTACTTTCTTTGACAAGGGTTAAGAAGACTTACCCAAACTGTATCATGTAGTTTGACATGTTGATTATCTTTTATCCAATTCAATGTTCAAAATGTAAGCTAGTGTCAGATTAATTTGATAAAGTTGGTCAACCACTTATAGGTCATCTTTTTATTTGTGAATCTCTGATCACCTTGTTGAATCAGGTCGGATCTCTGGTGCAATGGATTGCGGCTTGGAGTCCTAGGCGAATGTAGCAAAAGCATTCAAACGCTAAGGGATCGAACACCAACTGGGTCAATTTTATCCCTCCTCTATTTTATAACTAATTGAAACAGTAACCAGCAATCCTGCTTCTCCATCACCAGAAACATTTACCAAAATGGCAGTGAAAGAAAGTCTACTTAAACAGAGACTGTTTGCTTTGAAAATGTTGCATAGTCTATGCCCAAGAGGAAATTCCCAATGATACTGCTGAAAATGTAATTTAGGAGTTAGTAATAGTATTTGGCCCCTTATTAATTTCACTGTGTCATTTTAAACACGTGATTTCTATGTCATCCGAAAATGAGATAGTACAAATTTCCGGAGTTATAATGGATTACGTGTGCTGCTGAAATTTCAAATGCTTATAATATCAATTCATTATTAAACTCTAGAATATTGATTGCTAATATGTAATTATATAAATATACAAAGTGTAGGTCAGTGTACGTCCACATTTGTTTAGCTGATTTTAAGGTAAAGTATAGCAGAGCCTGGATAGCTCAGTCGGTAGAGCATCAGACTTTTAATCTGAGGGTTCAGGGTTCAAGTCCCTGTTCAGGCGGTTGTTTCCTTTTAAGAAAAAGTACTCTAATTGTATGCTCTTTTTGTGGACCCCTGCATGACGAATAAGATATTCCATTACTAAAATTGCAAAAACGTCTTTCATGGAGTTGTGAAATACACATCTGTCTCACATATTATGTGCCATTTGACTAAACTTAAGTCGTACGTAGATTTACCAATGGTATCATGTAGTCTGAGACGGTGAATATCATTTCACCAATTCAATATTCAAAATATAGCCATGGTTATAGTATCAAATGAATTTTATAAAGCTGATCAACAGCTAATAGCTCATTATTTCATTTCAGATCATCTCTGCACCTCATTATAGCAGATTGGCTCTGTGGCGCAATGGATAGCGCATTGGACTTCTAGGTGAATGTAAAAAAGATATTCAAAGGTTGTGGGTTCGAATCCCACCAGAGTCAGTTTTATCCCTGTTATCCTGTTATCCCAAGTACCAATTCATTATTATATTCTCTGTATTTAGTACTAATACCGGCAACCATCTTAACCCCTTGCGTGCTGATGACAGAACGGTTCCGTCATCAGCTACGGGTGAGCTGTGCTGATGACGAAACCGTTCCGTCATGACTCCACCCGCGCAAGGCGGAGTCAGCACAGGCGGAAAATACGCCCCGCACGCAAGGGGTTAAAAAACGTAGTGATAGTTGGGACACTTCCTAATGTTGATAATGTCATTTTGTGGGGTGCTGCCTCAGAGCCTGGATAGCTCAGTCGGTAGAGCATCAGACTTTTAATCTGAGGGCCCAGGGTTCAAGTCCCTGTTCAGGCGGCTTGGTTAAAGAAAATGTATATCAATTGCATACTCTTTTCAGGACCCAATGAATGGGAATTCCAATTACAGATGGTTCAAAAAAGTCTTGATCGAGTCCTTACATACCCATCTGTGCTCTACTTTCTTTGACAAGGGTTAAGAAGACTTACCCAAACTGTATCATGTAGTTTGACATGTTGATTATCTTTTATCCAATTCAATGTTCAAAATGTAAGCTAGTGTCTGATTAATTTGATAAAGTTGGTCAACAACTTATAGGTCATCTTTTTATTTGTGAATCTCTGATCACCTTGTTGAATCAGGTCGGATCTCTGGTGCAATGGATTGCGGCTTGGAGTCCTAGGTGAATGTAGCAAAAGCATTCAAACGCTAAGGGTTCGAACACCAACTGGGTCAATTTTATCCCTCCTCTATTTTATAACTAATTGAAACAGTAACCAGCAATCCTGCTTCTCCATCACCAGAAACATTTACCAAAATGGCAGTGAAAGAAAGTCTACTTAAACAGAGACTGTTTGCTTTGAAAATGTTGCATAGTCTATGCCCAAGAGGAAATTCCCAATGATACTGCTGAAAATGTAATTTAGGAGTTAGTAATAGTATTTGGCCCTTTATTAATTTCACAGTGTCATTTTAAACACGTGATTTCTATGTCATCCGAAAATGAGATAGTACAAATTTCCGGAGTTATAATGGATTACGTGTGCTGCTGAAATTTCAAATGCTTAAAATATCAATTCATTATTAAACTCTAGAATATTGATTGCTAATATATGTAATTATATAAATATACAAAGTGTAGGTCAGTGTACGTCCACATTTGTTTAGCTGATTTTAAGGTAGAGTATAGCAGAGCCTGGATAGCTCAGTCGGTAGAGCATCAGACTTTTAATCTGAGGGTCCAGGGTTCAAGTCCCTGTTCAGGCGGTTGTTTCCTTTAAAGAAAAAGTACTCTAATTCTATGCTCTTTTTGTGGACCCCTGCATGACGAATAAGATATTCCATTACTAAAATTGCAAAAACGTCTTTCATGGAGTTGTGAAATACACATCTGTCTCACATATTATGTGCCATTTGACTAAACTTAAGTCGTACGTAGATTTACCAATGGTATCATGTAGTCTGAGACGGTGAATATCATTTCACCAATTCAATATTCAAAATATAGCCATGGTTATAGTATCAAATGAACTTTATAAAGCTGATCAACAGCTAATAGCTCATTATTTCATTTCAGAACATCTCTGCACCGCATTATAGCAAATTGGCTCTGTGGCGCAATGGATAGCGCATTGGACTTCTAGGTGAATGTAAAAAAGATATTCAAAGGTTGTGGGTTCGAATCCCACCAGAGTCAGTTTTATCCCTGTTATCCTGTTATCCCAAGTACCAATTCATTATTATATTCTCTGTATTTAGTACTAATACCGGCAACCATCTTAACCCCTTGCGTGCTGATGACAGAACGGTTCCGTCATCAGCTACGGGTGAGCTGTGCTGATGACGAAACCGTTCCGTCATGACTCCGCCCGCGCAAGGCGGAGTCAGCACAGGCGGAAAATACGCCCCGCACGCAAGGGGTTAAAAAACGTAGTGATAGTTGGGACACTTCCTAATGTTGATAATGCCATTTTGTGGGGTGCTGCCTCAGAGCCTGGATAGCTCAGTCGGTAGAGCATCAGACTTTTAATCTGAGGGCCCAGGGTTCAAGTCCCTGTTCAGGCGGCTTGGTTAAAGAAAATGTATATCAAATGCATACTCTTTTCAGGATCCAATGAATGGGAATTCCAATTACAGATGGTTCAAAAAAGTCTTGATCGAGTCCTTACATACCCATCTGTGCTCTACTTTCTTTGACAAGGGTTAAGAAGACTTACCCAAACTGTATCATGTAGTTTGACATGTTGATTATCTTTTATCCAATTCAATGTTCCAAATGTAAGCTAGTGTCAGATTAATTTGATAAAGTTGGTCAACCACTTATAGGTCATCTTTTTATTTGTGAATCTCTGATCACCTTGTTGAATCAGGTCGGATCTCTGGTGCAATGGATTGCGGCTTGGAGTCCTAGGCGAATGTAGCAAAAGCATTCAAACGCTAAGGGATCGAACACCAACTGGGTCAATTTTATCCCTCCTCTATTTTATAACTAATTGAAACAGTAACCAGCAATCCTGCTTCTCCATCACCAGAAACATTTACCAAAATGGCAGTGAAAGAAAGTCTACTTAAACAGAGACTGTTTGCTTTGAAAATGTTGCATAGTCTATGCCCAAGAGGAAATTCCCAATGATACTGCTGAAAATGTAATTTAGGAGTTAGTAATAGTATTTGGCCCTTTATTAATTTCACTGTGTCATTTTAAACACGTGATTTCTATGTCATCCGAAAATGAGATAGTACAAATTTCCGGAGTTATAATGGATTACGTGTGCTGCTGAAATTTCAAATGCTTATAATATCAATTCATTATTAAACTCTAGAATATTGATTGCTAATATGTAATTATATAAATATACAAAGTGTAGGTCAGTGTACGTCCACATTTGTTTAGCTGATTTTAAGGTAGAGTATAGCAGAGCCTGGATAGCTCAGTCGGTAGAGCATCAGACTTTTAATCTGAGGGTCCAGGGTTCAAGTCCCTGTTCAGGCGGTTGTTTCCTTTAAAGAAAAAGTACTCTAATTGTATGCTCTTTTTGTGGACCCCTGCATGACGAATAAGATATTCCATTACTAAAATTGCAAAAACGTCTTTCATGGAGTTGTGAAATACACATCTGTCTCACATATTATGTGCCATTTGACTAAACTTAAGTCGTACGTAGATTTACCAATGGTATCATGTAGTCTGAGACGGTGAATATCATTTCACCAATTCAATATTCAAAATATAGCCATGGTTATAGTATCAAATGAACTTTATAAAGCTGATCAACAGCTAATAGCTCATTATTTCATTTCAGATCATCTCTGCACCTCATTATAGCAGATTGGCTCTGTGGCGCAATGGATAGCGCATTGGACTTCTAGGTGAATGTAAAAAAGATATTCAAAGGTTGTGGGTTCGAATCCCACCAGAGTCAGTTTTATCCCTGTTATCCTGTTATCCCAAGTACCAATTCATTATTATATTCTCTGTATTTAGTACTAATACCGGCAACCATCTTAACCCCTTGCGTGCTGATGACAGAACGGTTCCGTCATCAGCTACGGGTGAGCTGTGCTGATGACGAAACCGTTCCGTCATGACTTCGCCCGCGCAAGGCGGAGTCAGCACAGGCGGAAAATACGCCCCGCACGCAAGGGGTTAAAAAACGTAGTGATAGTTGGGACACTTCCTAATGTTGATAATGCCATTTTGTGGGGTGCTGCCTCAGAGCCTGGATAGCTCAGTCGGTAGAGCATCAGACTTTTAATCTGAGGGCCCAGGGTTCAAGTCCCTGTTCAGGCGGCTTGGTTAAAGAAAATGTATATCAAATGCATTCTCTTTTCAGGATCCAATGAATGGGAATTCCAATTACAGATGGTTCAAAAAAGTCTTGATCGAGTCCTTACATACCCATCTGTGCTCTACTTTCTTTGACAAGGGTTAAGAAGACTTACCCAAACTGTATCATGTAGTTTGACATGTTGATTATCTTTTATCCAATTCAATGTTCAAAATGTAAGCTAGTGTCAGATTAATTTGATAAAGTTGGTCAACCACTTATAGGTCATCTTTTTATTTGTGAATCTCTGATCACCTTGTTGAATCAGGTCGGATCTCTGGTGCAATGGATTGCGGCTTGGAGTCCTAGGCGAATGTAGCAAAAGCATTCAAACGCTAAGGGATCGAACACCAACTGGGTCAATTTTATCCCTCCTCTATTTTATAACTAATTGAAACAGTAACCAGCAATCCTGCTTCTCCATCACCAGAAACATTTACCAAAATGGCAGTGAAAGAAAGTCTACTTAAACAGAGACTGTTTGCTTTGAAAATGTTGCATAGTCTATGCCCAAGAGGAAATTCCCAATGATACTGCTGAAAATGTAATTTAGGAGTTAGTAATAGTATTTGGCCCTTTATTAATTTCACTGTGTCATTTTAAACACGTGATTTCTATGTCATCCGAAAATGAGATAGTACAAATTTCCGGAGTTATAATGGATTACGTGTGCTGCTGAAATTTCAAATGCTTATAATATCAATTCATTATTAAACTCTAGAATATTGATTGCTAATATGTAATTATATAAATATACAAAGTGTAGGTCAGTGTACGTCCACATTTGTTTAGCTGATTTTAAGGTAGAGTATAGCAGAGCCTGGATAGCTCAGTCGGTAGAGCATCAGACTTTTAATCTGAGGGTCCAGGGTTCAAGTCCCTGTTCAGGCGGTTGTTTCCTTTAAAGAAAAAGTACTCTAATTGTATGCTCTTTTTGTGGACCCCTGCATGACGAATAAGATATTCCATTACTAAAATTGCAAAAACGTCTTTCATGGAGTTGTGAAATACACATCTGTCTCACATATTATGTGCCATTTGACTAAACTTAAGTCGTACGTAGATTTACCAATGGTATCATGTAGTCTGAGACGGTGAATATCATTTCACCAATTCAATATTCAAAATATAGCCATGGTTATAGTATCAAATGAACTTTATAAAGCTGATCAACAGCTAATAGCTCATTATTTCATTTCAGATCATCTCTGCACCTCATTATAGCAGATTGGCTCTGTGGCGCAATGGATAGCGCATTGGACTTCTAGGTGAATGTAAAAAAGATATTCAAAGGTTGTGGGTTCGAATCCCACCAGAGTCAGTTTTATCCCTGTTATCCTGTTATCCCAAGTACCAATTCATTATTATATTCTCTGTATTTAGTACTAATACCGGCAACCATCTTAACCCCTTGCGTGCTGATGACAGAACGGTTCCGTCATCAGCTACGGGTGAGCTGTGCTGATGACGAAACCGTTCCGTCATGACTTCGCCCGCGCAAGGCGGAGTCAGCACAGGCGGAAAATACGCCCCGCACGCAAGGGGTTAAAAAACGTAGTGATAGTTGGGACACTTCCTAATGTTGATAATGCCATTTTGTGGGGTGCTGCCTCAGAGCCTGGATAGCTCAGTCGGTAGAGCATCAGACTTTTAATCTGAGGGCCCAGGGTTCAAGTCCCTGTTCAGGCGGCTTGGTTAAAGAAAATGTATATCAAATGCATACTCTTTTCAGGATCCAATGAATGGGAATTCCAATTACAGATGGTTCAAAAAAGTCTTGATCGAGTCCTTACATACCCATCTGTGCTCTACTTTCTTTGACAAGGGTTAAGAAGACTTACCCAAACTGTATCATGTAGTTTGACATGTTGATTATCTTTTATCCAATTCAATGTTCAAAATGTAAGCTAGTGTCCGATTAATTTGATAAAGTTGGTCAACAACTTATAGGTCATCTTTTTATTTGTGAATCTCTGATCACCTTGTTGAATCAGGTCGGATCTCTGGTGCAATGGATTGCGGCTTGGAGTCCTAGGCGAATGTAGCAAAAGCATTCAAACGCTAAGGGATCGAACACCAACTGGGTCAATTTTATCCCTCCTCTATTTTATAACTAATTGAAACAGTAACCAGCAATCCTGCTTCTCCATCACCAGAAACATTTACCAAAATGGCAGTGAAAGAAAGTCTACTTAAACAGAGACTGTTTGCTTTGAAAATGTTGCATAGTCTATGCCCAAGAGGAAATTCCCAATGATACTGCTGAAAATGTAATTTAGGAGTTAGTAATAGTATTTGGCCCTTTATTAATTTCACAGTGTCATTTTAAACACGTGATTTCTATGTCATCCGAAAATGAGATAGTACAAATTTCCGGAGTTATAATGGATTACGTGTGCTGCTGAAATTTCAAATGCTTATAATATCAATTCATTATTAAACTCTAGAATATTGATTGCTAATATGTAATTATATAAATATACAAAGTGTAGGTCAGTGTACGTCCACATTTGTTTAGCTGATTTTAAGGTAGAGTATAGCAGAGCCTGGATAGCTCAGTCGGTAGAGCATCAGACTTTTAATCTGAGGGTCCAGGGTTCAAGTCCCTGTTCAGGCGGTTGTTTCCTTTAAAGAAAAAGTACTCTAATTGTATGCTCTTTTTGTGGACCCCTGCATGACGAATAAGATATTCCATTACTAAAATTGCAAAAACGTCTTTCATGGAGTTGTGAAATACACATCTGTCTCACATATTATGTGCCATTTGACTAAACTTAAGTCGTACGTAGATTTACCAATGGTATCATGTAGTCTGAGACGGTGAATATCATTTCACCAATTCAATATTCAAAATATAGCCATGGTTATAGTATCAAATGAACTTTATAAAGCTGATCAACAGCTAATAGCTCATTATTTCATTTCAGATCATCTCTGCACCTCATTATAGCAGATTGGCTCTGTGGCGCAATGGATAGCGCATTGGACTTCTAGGTGAATGTAAAAAAGATATTCAAAGGTTGTGGGTTCGAATCCCACCAGAGTCAGTTTTATCCCTGTTATCCTGTTATCCCAAGTACCAATTCATTATTATATTCTCTGTATTTAGTACTAATACCGGCAACCATCTTAACCCCTTGCGTGCTGATGACAGAACGGTTCCGTCATCAGCTACGGGTGAGCTGTGCTGATGACGAAACCGTTCCGTCATGACTCCGCCCGCGCAAGGCGGAGTCAGCACAGGCGGAAAATACGCCCCGCACGCAAGGGGTTAAAAAACGTAGTGATAGTTGGGACACTTCCTAATGTTGATAATGTCATTTTGTGGGGTGCTGCCTCAGAGCCTGGATAGCTCAGTCGGTAGAGCATCAGACTTTTAATCTGAGGGCCCAGGGTTCAAGTCCCTGTTCAGGCGGCTTGGTTAAAGAAAATGTATATCAATTGCATACTCTTTTCAGGATCCAATGAATGGGAATTCCAATTACAGATGGTTCAAAAAAGTCTTGATCGAGTCCTTACATACCCATCTGTGCTCTACTTTCTTTGACAAGGGTTAAGAAGACTTACCCAAACTGTATCATGTAGTTTGACATGTTGATTATCTTTTATCCAATTCAATGTTCAAAATGTAAGCTAGTGTCCGATTAATTTGATAAAGTTGGTCAACAACTTATAGGTCATCTTTTTATTTGTGAATCTCTGATCACCTTGTTGAATCAGGTCGGATCTCTGGTGCAATGGATTGCGGCTTGGAGTCCTAGGCGAATGTAGCAAAAGCATTCAAACGCTAAGGGTTCGAACACCAACTGGGTCAATTTTATCCCTCCTCTATTTTATAACTAATTGAAACAGTAACCAGCAATCCTGCTTCTCCATCACCAGAAACATTTACCAAAATGGCAGTGAAAGAAAGTCTACTTAAACAGAGACTGTTTGCTTTGAAAATGTTGCATAGTCTATGCCCAAGAGGAAATTCCCAATGATACTGCTGAAAATGTAATTTAGGAGTTAGTAATAGTATTTGGCCCTTTATTAATTTCACAGTGTCATTTTAAACACGTGATTTCTATGTCATCCGAAAATGAGATAGTACAAATTTCCGGAGTTATAATGGATTACGTGTGCTGCTGAAATTTCAAATGCTTATAATATCAATTCATTATTAAACTCTAGAATATTGATTGCTAATATGTAATTATATAAATATACAAAGTGTAGGTCAGTGTACGTCCACATTTGTTTAGCTGATTTTAAGGTAGAGTATAGCAGAGCCTGGATAGCTCAGTCGGTAGAGCATCAGACTTTTAATCTGAGGGTCCAGGGTTCAAGTCCCTGTTCAGGCGGTTGTTTCCTTTAAAGAAAAAGTACTCTAATTGTATGCTCTTTTTGTGGACCCCTGCATGACGAATAAGATATTCCATTACTAAAATTGCAAAAACGTCTTTCATGGAGTTGTGAAATACACATCTGTCTCACATATTATGTGCCATTTGACTAAACTTAAGTCGTACGTAGATTTACCAATGGTATCATGTAGTCTGAGACGGTGAATATCATTTCACCAATTCAATATTCAAAATATAGCCATGGTTATAGTATCAAATGAACTTTATAAAGCTGATCAACAGCTAATAGCTCATTATTTCATTTCAGATCATCTCTGCACCTCATTATAGCAGATTGGCTCTGTGGCGCAATGGATAGCGCATTGGACTTCTAGGTGAATGTAAAAAAGATATTCAAAGGTTGTGGGTTCGAATCCCACCAGAGTCAGTTTTATCCCTGTTATCCTGTTATCCCAAGTACCAATTCATTATTATATTCTCTGTATTTAGTACTAATACCGGCAACCATCTTAACCCCTTGCGTGCTGATGACAGAACGGTTCCGTCATCAGCTACGGGTGAGCTGTGCTGATGACGAAACCGTTCCGTCATGACTCCGCCCGCGCAAGGCGGAGTCAGCACAGGCGGAAAATACGCCCCGCACGCAAGGGGTTAAAAAACGTAGTGATAGTTGGGACACTTCCTAATGTTGATAATGTCATTTTGTGGGGTGCTGCCTCAGAGCCTGGATAGCTCAGTCGGTAGAGCATCAGACTTTTAATCTGAGGGCCCAGGGTTCAAGTCCCTGTTCAGGCGGCTTGGTTAAAGAAAATGTATATCAATTGCATACTCTTTTCAGGATCCAATGAATGGGAATTCCAATTACAGATGGTTCAAAAAAGTCTTGATCGAGTCCTTACATACCCATCTGTGCTCTACTTTCTTTGACAAGGGTTAAGAAGACTTACCCAAACTGTATCATGTAGTTTGACATGTTGATTATCTTTTATCCAATTCAATGTTCAAAATGTAAGCTAGTGTCCGATTAATTTGATAAAGTTGGTCAACAACTTATAGGTCATCTTTTTATTTGTGAATCTCTGATCACCTTGTTGAATCAGGTCGGATCTCTGGTGCAATGGATTGCGGCTTGGAGTCCTAGGCGAATGTAGCAAAAGCATTCAAACGCTAAGGGTTCGAACACCAACTGGGTCAATTTTATCCCTCCTCTATTTTATAACTAATTGAAACAGTAACCAGCAATCCTGCTTCTCCATCACCAGAAACATTTACCAAAATGGCAGTGAAAGAAAGTCTACTTAAACAGAGACTGTTTGCTTTGAAAATGTTGCATAGTCTATGCCCAAGAGGAAATTCCCAATGATACTGCTGAAAATGTAATTTAGGAGTTAGTAATAGTATTTGGCCCTTTATTAATTTCACAGTGTCATTTTAAACACGTGATTTCTATGTCATCCGAAAATGAGATAGTACAAATTTCCGGAGTTATAATGGATTACGTGTGCTGCTGAAATTTCAAATGCTTATAATATCAATTCATTATTAAACTCTAGAATATTGATTGCTAATATGTAATTATATAAATATACAAAGTGTAGGTCAGTGTACGTCCACATTTGTTTAGCTGATTTTAAGGTAGAGTATAGCAGAGCCTGGATAGCTCAGTCGGTAGAGCATCAGACTTTTAATCTGAGGGTCCAGGGTTCAAGTCCCTGTTCAGGCGGTTGTTTCCTTTAAAGAAAAAGTACTCTAATTGTATGCTCTTTTTGTGGACCCCTGCATGACGAATAAGATATTCCATTACTAAAATTGCAAAAACGTCTTTCATGGAGTTGTGAAATACACATCTGTCTCACATATTATGTGCCATTTGACTAAACTTAAGTCGTACGTAGATTTACCAATGGTATCATGTAGTCTGAGACGGTGAATATCATTTCACCAATTCAATATTCAAAATATAGCCATGGTTATAGTATCAAATGAACTTTATAAAGCTGATCAACAGCTAATAGCTCATTATTTCATTTCAGATCATCTCTGCACCTCATTATAGCAGATTGGCTCTGTGGCGCAATGGATAGCGCATTGGACTTCTAGGTGAATGTAAAAAAGATATTCAAAGGTTGTGGGTTCGAATCCCACCAGAGTCAGTTTTATCCCTGTTATCCTGTTATCCCAAGTACCAATTCATTATTATATTCTCTGTATTTAGTACTAATACCGGCAACCATCTTAACCCCTTGCGTGCTGATGACAGAACGGTTCCGTCATCAGCTACGGGTGAGCTGTGCTGATGACGAAACCGTTCCGTCATGACTCCGCCCGCGCAAGGCGGAGTCAGCACAGGCGGAAAATACGCCCCGCACGCAAGGGGTTAAAAAACGTAGTGATAGTTGGGACACTTCCTAATGTTGATAATGCCATTTTGTGGGGTGCTGCCTCAGAGCCTGGATAGCTCAGTCGGTAGAGCATCAGACTTTTAATCTGAGGGCCCAGGGTTCAAGTCCCTGTTCAGGCGGCTTGGTTAAAGAAAATGTATATCAAATGCATACTCTTTTCAGGATCCAATGAATGGGAATTCCAATTACAGATGGTTCAAAAAAGTCTTGATCGAGTCCTTACATACCCATCTGTGCTCTACTTTCTTTGACAAGGGTTAAGAAGACTTACCCAAACTGTATCATGTAGTTTGACATGTTGATTATCTTTTATCCAATTCAATGTTCAAAATGTAAGCTAGTGTCAGATTAATTTGATAAA
This sequence comes from Lissotriton vulgaris, assembly GCF_964263255.1. Taxonomy (NCBI): domain Eukaryota; kingdom Metazoa; phylum Chordata; class Amphibia; order Caudata; family Salamandridae; genus Lissotriton; species Lissotriton vulgaris. The sequence goes on along the minus strand of NC_141686.1, from coordinate 228,844,710 downwards.
GTTGGTCAACCACTTATAGGTCATCTTTTTATTTGTGAATCTCTGATCACCTTGTTGAATCAGGTCGGATCTCTGGTGCAATGGATTGCGGCTTGGAGTCCTAGGCGAATGTAGCAAAAGCATTCAAACGCTAAGGGATCGAACACCAACTGGGTCAATTTTATCCCTCCTCTATTTTATAACTAATTGAAACAGTAACCAGCAATCCTGCTTCTCCATCACCAGAAACATTTACCAAAATGACAGTGAAAGAAAGTCTACTTAAACAGAGACTGTTTGCTTTGAAAATGTTGCATAGTCTATGCCCAAGAGGAAATTCCCAATGATACTGCTGAAAATGTAATTTAGGAGTTAGTAATAGTATTTGGCCCTTTATTAATTTCACTGTGTCATTTTAAACACGTGATTTCTATGTCATCCGAAAATGAGATAGTACAAATTTCCGGAGTTATAATGGATTACGTGTGCTGCTGAAATTTCAAATGCTTATAATATCAATTCATTATTAAACTCTAGAATATTGATTGCTAATATGTAATTATATAAATATACAAAGTGTAGGTCAGTGTACGTCCACATTTGTTTAGCTGATTTTAAGGTAGAGTATAGCAGAGCCTGGATAGCTCAGTCGGTAGAGCATCAGACTTTTAATCTGAGGGTCCAGGGTTCAAGTCCCTGTTCAGGCGGTTGTTTCCTTTAAAGAAAAAGTACTCTAATTGTATGCTCTTTTTGTGGACCCCTGCATGACGAATAAGATATTCCATTACTAAAATTGCAAAAACGTCTTTCATGGAGTTGTGAAATACACATCTGTCTCACATATTATGTGCCATTTGACTAAACTTAAGTCGTACGTAGATTTACCAATGGTATCATGTAGTCTGAGACGGTGAATATCATTTCACCAATTCAATATTCAAAATATAGCCATGGTTATAGTATCAAATGAACTTTATAAAGCTGATCAACAGCTAATAGCTCATTATTTCATTTCAGATCATCTCTGCACCTCATTATAGCAGATTGGCTCTGTGGCGCAATGGATAGCGCATTGGACTTCTAGGTGAATGTAAAAAAGATATTCAAAGGTTGTGGGTTCGAATCCCACCAGAGTCAGTTTTATCCCTGTTATCCTGTTATCCCAAGTACCAATTCATTATTATATTCTCTGTATTTAGTACTAATACCGGCAACCATCTTAACCCCTTGCGTGCTGATGACAGAACGGTTCCGTCATCAGCTACGGGTGAGCTGTGCTGATGACGAAACCGTTCCGTCATGACTCCGCCCGCGCAAGGCGGAGTCAGCACAGGCGGAAAATACGCCCCGCACGCAAGGGGTTAAAAAACGTAGTGATAGTTGGGACACTTCCTAATGTTGATAATGTCATTTTGTGGGGTGCTGCCTCAGAGCCTGGATAGCTCAGTCGGTAGAGCATCAGACTTTTAATCTGAGGGCCCAGGGTTCAAGTCCCTGTTCAGGCGGCTTGGTTAAAGAAAATGTATATCAATTGCATACTCTTTTCAGGATCCAATGAATGGGAATTCCAATTACAGATGGTTCAAAAAAGTCTTGATCGAGTCCTTACATACCCATCTGTGCTCTACTTTCTTTGACAAGGGTTAAGAAGACTTACCCAAACTGTATCATGTAGTTTGACATGTTGATTATCTTTTATCCAATTCAATGTTCAAAATGTAAGCTAGTGTCAGATTAATTTGATAAAGTTGGTCAACCACTTATAGGTCATCTTTTTATTTGTGAATCTCTGATCACCTTGTTGAATCAGGTCGGATCTCTGGTGCAATGGATTGCGGCTTGGAGTCCTAGGCGAATGTAGCAAAAGCATTCAAACGCTAAGGGATCGAACACCAACTGGGTCAATTTTATCCCTCCTCTATTTTATAACTAATTGAAACAGTAACCAGCAATCCTGCTTCTCCATCACCAGAAACATTTACCAAAATGGCAGTGAAAGAAAGTCTACTTAAACAGAGACTGTTTGCTTTGAAAATGTTGCATAGTCTATGCCCAAGAGGAAATTCCCAATGATACTGCTGAAAATGTAATTTAGGAGTTAGTAATAGTATTTGGCCCCTTATTAATTTCACTGTGTCATTTTAAACACGTGATTTCTATGTCATCCGAAAATGAGATAGTACAAATTTCCGGAGTTATAATGGATTACGTGTGCTGCTGAAATTTCAAATGCTTATAATATCAATTCATTATTAAACTCTAGAATATTGATTGCTAATATGTAATTATATAAATATACAAAGTGTAGGTCAGTGTACGTCCACATTTGTTTAGCTGATTTTAAGGTAGAGTATAGCAGAGCCTGGATAGCTCAGTCGGTAGAGCATCAGACTTTTAATCTGAGGGTCCAGGGTTCAAGTCCCTGTTCAGGCGGTTGTTTCCTTTAAAGAAAAAGTACTCTAATTGTATGCTCTTTTTGTGGACCCCTGCATGACGAATAAGATATTCCATTACTAAAATTGCAAAAACGTCTTTCATGGAGTTGTGAAATACACATCTGTCTCACATATTATGTGCCATTTGACTAAACTTAAGTCGTACGTAGATTTACCAATGGTATCATGTAGTCTGAGACGGTGAATATCATTTCACCAATTCAATATTCAAAATATAGCCATGGTTATAGTATCAAATGAACTTTATAAAGCTGATCAACAGCTAATAGCTCATTATTTCATTTCAGATCATCTCTGCACCTCATTATAGCAGATTGGCTCTGTGGCGCAATGGATAGCGCATTGGACTTCTAGGTGAATGTAAAAAAGATATTCAAAGGTTGTGGGTTCGAATCCCACCAGAGTCAGTTTTATCCCTGTTATCCTGTTATCCCAAGTACCAATTCATTATTATATTCTCTGTATTTAGTACTAATACCGGCAACCATCTTAACCCCTTGCGTGCTGATGACAGAACGGTTCCGTCATCAGCTACGGGTGAGCTGTGCTGATGACGAAACCGTTCCGTCATGACTCCGCCCGCGCAAGGCGGAGTCAGCACAGGCGGAAAATACGCCCCGCACGCAAGGGGTTAAAAAACGTAGTGATAGTTGGGACACTTCCTAATGTTGATAATGCCATTTTGTGGGGTGCTGCCTCAGAGCCTGGATAGCTCAGTCGGTAGAGCATCAGACTTTTAATCTGAGGGCCCAGGGTTCAAGTCCCTGTTCAGGCGGCTTGGTTAAAGAAAATGTATATCAAATGCATACTTTTTTCAGGATCCAATGAATGGGAATTCCAATTACAGATGGTTCAAAAAAGTCTTGATCGAGTCCTTACATACCCATCTGTGCTCTACTTTCTTTGACAAGGGTTAAGAAGACTTACCCAAACTGTATCATGTAGTTTGACATGTTGATTATCTTTTATCCAATTCAATGTTCAAAATGTAAGCTAGTGTCAGATTAATTTGATAAAGTTGGTCAACCACTTATAGGTCATCTTTTTATTTGTGAATCTCTGATCACCTTGTTGAATCAGGTCGGATCTCTGGTGCAATGGATTGCGGCTTGGAGTCCTAGGCGAATGTAGCAAAAGCATTCAAACGCTAAGGGATCGAACACCAACTGGGTCAATTTTATCCCTCCTCTATTTTATAACTAATTGAAACAGTAACCAGCAATCCTGCTTCTCCATCACCAGAAACATTTACCAAAATGGCAGTGAAAGAAAGTCTACTTAAACAGAGACTGTTTGCTTTGAAAATGTTGCATAGTCTATGCCCAAGAGGAAATTCCCAATGATACTGCTGAAAATGTAATTTAGGAGTTAGTAATAGTATTTGGCCCTTTATTAATTTCACTGTGTCATTTTAAACACGTGATTTCTATGTCATCCGAAAATGAGATAGTACAAATTTCCGGAGTTATAATGGATTACGTGTGCTGCTGAAATTTCAAATGCTTATAATATCAATTCATTATTAAACTCTAGAATATTGATTGCTAATATGTAATTATATAAATATACAAAGTGTAGGTCAGTGTACGTCCACATTTGTTTAGCTGATTTTAAGGTAGAGTATAGCAGAGCCTGGATAGCTCAGTCGGTAGAGCATCAGACTTTTAATCTGAGGGTCCAGGGTTCAAGTCCCTGTTCAGGCGGTTGTTTCCTTTAAAGAAAAAGTACTCTAATTGTATGCTCTTTTTGTGGACCCCTGCATGACGAATAAGATATTCCATTACTAAAATTGCAAAAACGTCTTTCATGGAGTTGTGAAATACACATCTGTCTCACATATTATGTGCCATTTGACTAAACTTAAGTCGTACGTAGATTTACCAATGGTATCATGTAGTCTGAGACGGTGAATATCATTTCACCAATTCAATATTCAAAATATAGCCATGGTTATAGTATCAAATGAACTTTATAAAGCTGATCAACAGCTAATAGCTCATTATTTCATTTCAGATCATCTCTGCACCTCATTATAGCAGATTGGCTCTGTGGCGCAATGGATAGCGCATTGGACTTCTAGGTGAATGTAAAAAAGATATTCAAAGGTTGTGGGTTCGAATCCCACCAGAGTCAGTTTTATCCCTGTTATCCTGTTATCCCAAGTACCAATTCATTATTATATTCTCTGTATTTAGTACTAATACCGGCAACCATCTTAACCCCTTGCGTGCTGATGACAGAACGGTTCCGTCATCAGCTACGGGTGAGCTGTGCTGATGACGAAACCGTTCCGTCATGACTCCGCCCGCGCAAGGCGGAGTCAGCACAGGCGGAAAATACGCCCCGCACGCAAGGGGTTAAAAAACGTAGTGATAGTTGGGACACTTCCTAATGTTGATAATGTCATTTTGTGGGGTGCTGCCTCAGAGCCTGGATAGCTCAGTCGGTAGAGCATCAGACTTTTAATCTGAGGGCCCAGGGTTCAAGTCCCTGTTCAGGCGGCTTGGTTAAAGAAAATGTATATCAATTGCATACTCTTTTCAGGATCCAATGAATGGGAATTCCAATTACAGATGGTTCAAAAAAGTCTTGATCGAGTCCTTACATACCCATCTGTGCTCTACTTTCTTTGACAAGGGTTAAGAAGACTTACCCAAAC